>NW_012103920.1:7365556-7493880 GCF_000951045.1 Mandrillus leucophaeus
TGTAAGTTGCATTTTTGCCTCTAATATTTATTTGCAACTTTTGTAATGTCACAGATGTCACCTAAATGCTGATTCTTAGTTTCCTTATTTGGCTATGTATGGAAAAATTACAGCCTCTCATACTATACAAAGATGCTAGAGGGATTAAATGGAAATATCAAAATGCCTCAACATTGATTATTTTGTATACTGTTACCATTTTAATAATAACAACACTTGAAATCACATGTTTATCTCAAAGTTATCTCTCTTTTGATCAACTGCTGCTGTGTGAATGTAATACATTTGTGATTTTTATATATTTATGATACCATTTACATCATGGATAATCAGATATTTTTAAATTCAACCATTTAACCAATACTTATTCAATGTTGTGCCAGGTGCTACGGTGGGAGCTGCTGTTGCTACAGTGAACACATCTGTCCTCAGGGATGCTCCATCCTGAAGGAAGAGAGCAGGCAAATCCTCCTGTGTGTACAGACATATTTACACAGTATAATGTAAATATGTACAATTACAAGTTGGTAAATATGTACAATTATAATTGGTCTATTACAAATACAGTGAAGTAGTAAAGATATGTAATTGTACATATTTACAAGTTGTAATTGTACATATTTACATTTATACATATGTACAGACAAATGTACAAATTCCAAAGCATGGAAGGAAAGGACAGGGTTACAGGAGAGTTTTGGACACGGAGATTTAGATTTGGTTGGTGATCGGGGACAATATCTCTAAGGAAGTGCTATTTAAGCTGAGTAGGTAACCCTATATGTCAGCAGGGGCCAGGAAAGAAGGAGAAAGCGGGAAAAGGGAGAGTGTGGGCATGGGAGGGATGAGGACTGTTAGGAGTGTGGGAGAGACAGTGGAGGGCTGGATGGCACTGGCGGGAAGTAAATGGAAGTGGTCCATAGGGAGGTAAATTACTGGCTGATCACCTAGACACTGTGAAGGCTTAGTTCCAGGTTTTGTTGAATAAGTCTGTTTTGGTTTTGTCCTTAGCCCTAGGATATAACAATACATCCTCAGGTACAGTCTTTACTCCCAAGGCAATACTCTATGGGATTTCTTTCTTCCCTTTAAAAAAAAAAAAAAAAATCTATTCCTGTGACAGATTACCTTGCGGCATTTCATTGAAACCCCAACGTATTTAACAAATTCCTCTAAATTGGCAGGACTTGAACTCCAAGGTGATCCCCTTCCAGTCCTAGGGTAGACACTGAAATCTTTAGACTTTAGACTCTTTCTCCTGCTTTCTCCAGAGCTGCCTGGCATTTCATCTTGAGCATGTGAGTTACAAGAATTGGCCAAGGATCTGAGGGAAATGTGTCTGCAAGAACACGGACCCTTGCTCACTGATCTTCTTCTGAATATTCCCTACTCAATTTCTAGCCTCTCTGGCAACTTGAACTCTGACCTCTGTCCCCGCTGCCTAGTAAAATCTGGCTATTTTCTACTGGTCCTTTGGTAAAAGCAAGATAAATGTGGATTTCCCGAAGTTTACTTCCCTTCTTCCAAGAATCAAGTCCTCTCCAGTTTCTTTCATTTTATTAATAACTTAAACTTCAGAACTCTGAAGCAGGCTTTTAAAATATATTTTATTTAACACATAATTTTTATGGGCAGCAGCTTAGTCCAATAAAAGCTACACTGCCATGACTGATACTGAAAAACAGATCTTCTCCCTTCTTGTGAACTGTCATAGTTAGCTTGAACCAGTCATTTATTTAGGGCTGCCAAACAGACATTTTCTGATTCTATTTTCCTTTTTATTTATTACCTAAAATATTTAATTAAAGAGATACTCCTCTCTTCTATCTGGTTACCTTGAGGTACAAGTTATACAGGAAAAGTAAGATATGCTATGTGTTTCCTCTCTTCGTTTATTAGTTTTCAAACTAAGGAGTTGGCTCTTTATGTCTCTCATAGGTGATCAATGGGGCTTTTTCAATTATTATCATGAACCCATTGACTCAAACATAAACTTTGAAACATTTAATTTGTTTCAAAACTTGGCAGTGACTATCCTTATTGACGCTAAAACATTTTCATTTTTGGTCAGTGAGAGCCTCTTCAACTGATGCTGAATTCTTTTGCCATGACCCTGATAGGTTTTCATAGTTTCCTTATTTTCTAGTATCTTAATAGCTAGTCTTATTTTAATTTTAATATAACTCCATGTAATGATTAATACTAAGTGTCAAGTTGATTGGATTAAAATATGCAAAATATTGATCCTGGGTATGTCTGTGAGGGTTTGCTAAAGGAGATTAACATTTGAGTCAGTGGACTGGGGAAGGCAGACCCAACCGTAATCTGGGTGGGCACCATCTAATCAGCTTTCAGCGAACACAAAGCAGGCAGAAAAACATGAAAAGGCTGGACTGGTTTAGCCTCCCCACCTACATCTTCCTCCCATGCTGGATGCTTCCTGCCCTCAAACATCGGACTCCAAGTTCTTCAGCTTTGAAACACGGACAAGCTTCCTTGCTCCTCAGCTTGCAGATGGCCTATTGTGGGACCTTGTGATCATGTGAATTAATATTCCTTAATAAACTCCTAGATAGATAGATAGATAGATAGATAGATAGATAGATAGATAGATAGATATTCTGTATTAGATTAATACTGACTAATACAGATTTTGGTACCAGGAGTGGTTCTACAGGAACAGAATATTAAAGATAGAATTCTTTAGTTGTTTGGGGGTTTCTGGAGTTGGCTGCTTAATATGATTAGACCCAAAAATGCTAAGGACTGTACTTCTAATAGTATGGAGAACACTGATGGTCCTTGGCTTTAACTGTTTACAGAGTTAGGCAAAAATAATGCATTTGACACTCCTGATTTACCACTCATGAGAGGCAAGGAGTTTAGTGACTCTATACATAATACCTTTGACCATATGTGGAGAATATGTGGAGAACCAAGGAACATAGTGAAGCTGGTTGGTTGCTCCTAAGTTCACTGGACAAAGTGATGAAAGAAAATGATGAACTTAGGGATTCTGTCTCCTGGCTTCAGAAGCAGATACTGAGCCTCAAATCTTCTAAGATTGCCCTGAGACAGAGTCTTATTTCCTTTAGAGAAAGAGCTGAAATTGTGGAAAATCAGACACAGGCTTTTACCATGTGAGTGGCTGACCTGCAACGAAAGGTGGATGCACAGCCTCACCAGGTGTCTACTGTTAAAGTCAGGGCATTGATTGGAAAAGAATGGGACCCTGCAACTTGGAATGGGGACGTGTGGGAGGAACCTGATGAAGCTGGGGACACTGAGCTTATAAATTCTGATGAACCTTTCTTGCCAGAAGAAACAGCTTCCCGATCTCCAGTAATGGCAACATCCTCTCCCCAACCCATGCTGCCATCAGTCTTTCCACCTTTGTCTGAGGAGATAAACCCTGCGCTGCCTGAGGCAACAGTGATGGCCTCCCCTGAGGCAGTTGCCAGGCAAGATAATGTTGATTCTCCTCAGGAGGCAACCCATTTGCTTCTAGACCTATAACTAGACTAAAGTCCAGGTGGACCCCTAGAAGTGAGGTTCAGAGTGTGACCCATGAGGAAGTGCACTACACTTGAAAAGAACTTCTGGAGTTTTCTAATTTATATGAACAGAAATCTGGAGAACAGGGATGGGAATGGATATTAAGGGTGTGGGATAATGGTGGGAGGCACATAGAATTGGATCAGGCTGAATTTATTGATTTCAGCCTACTAAGTAGGTATTCTGCATTTAATGTTGCAGCTCAGGGAGTTAAAAAAAGGTTCTAACAGTTTGTTTGCTTGGTTAGCTGAAATATGGATTAAAAGATGGTCCACTGTGAGTAAGCTGGAAGCCTGATGTCCCTTGGGTTAATGTAGAGAAAGGAATCCAAAGGCTTAGGGAGATGGGGATGGTAGAGTGGATTAGCCACTTTAGACCTACTCATCCCAGCTGGGAGGGTCTAGAAGATACACCCTTGACCAATGCCTTGTGAAACAGATTCATGAGGGCAGCATCTGCATCTTCGAAAAGCCCTATAATTGCTCTTCTCTGTATGTCAGATCTAACAGTGGGAACCGCAGTCACTCAACTACAAAATTTAAATACAGTGGGAATAATTGGATCCTGAGGTGGCAGGGGCCAAGTGGCAGCACTCAGCCATCAAAGGCAAGGTGGGCATAGCTACTGTAATGGACAGCAGAGGCAAAGCAGCAATCAGAATAGTCTGACCGTGTAGAACTCTGGCATTGGCTACTTAATCACAGTGTTCCTAGAAGTGAAATTGATAGGAAGCCTACTGCATTCCTGCTTAATTTATATAAGCAGAAAACTTCTAGGTCAAATGGACAAAATAATAATTTGAATTATGAAAACAGAATCATGGCCCTTCAATTTCCAAACTTGAGCCAGTTTACAGACCAGAACGCCTTGAATGAAGGGGAGGCCAGATCCCCTTGAGGAAGGACCCTACTACCGTACTGACAATTTATACTGTTAATCTTTCTCCCATCCTTCCCCAAGGAGACCTCCAGCCTTTCACCAGGGTAACCGGGCACTGGGGAAAGGAAAGTAATCGGGCATTTCAGGGACTACTGGACACTGTCTCTGAGCTGACGCTGATTTTAGGGGACCTAAAACACCGTTGTGGTCCTCCAGTTAAAGCAGGGGCTTATGGAGGTCAGGTGATTAATGGAGTTTTAGCTCAGGTACAACTTATAGTAGGTCCAGTGTGTCCCCAGACTCACCCTGTGGTCATTTCCCCAGTGCCAGGATGCATAATTGGCATAGACATACTTAGCAGCTGGTGGAACCTCCACATTGGCTCCCTGCCTGATAGGTTGAGGGCTATTAAAGTGGGAAAGGTCAAATGGAAGCCAGCTCTAGCTGCCTCTACCAAGAAAAATAGTCAATCAAAAACAATATCGCATCCCTGGAGGGGTTGCGGAGATTTGTGAAAACACCAACGACTTAAAAGACACAGAGGTGGTGATTCCCATCACATCCCCATTCAACTCTCCCATGTGGCCTATGCAGAAGACAGTTGAATCTTGGAGAATGACAGTGGATCATCGTAAGCTTAACCAAGTGGTGATTCCAATTGCAATGCTGTACTAGATGTGGTTTCATTACCTGCTCAAATCAACACATCTCCTGGTACCTGGTGTGCAGCCATTGACTTCGCAAGTGCCTTTTTCTCCATTCCTGTCCATAAGGCCCACCAGAAGCAATTTGCTTTCAGCTGGCAAGGCCAGCAGTATACCTTTACTTTCTTGCCTCAGAGGTGTATCAATTCTCTGGCTTTGTGTCATAATCTTATGTGGACAGAACTTAATAATTACTTAACAATAATACTTAATACTCAATAAACTACTTAATACTTAATAAACTCCCCTTTATATTTTTTCATTTCAATATTATTTCAAGTATAGTATGTATATTTATAAATATATTTGTATATAAATATATCTTATTAGATATGTATATCCCTTTATATAAACTCCTATATATGTGTGTGTGTGTATATATATGTATAATATATATATATATCTTATTAGTTCTGTCCTTCTAGACAACCCTAATACACTCCACTTGTCATCAAACTCAAGATGATAAACTTTGCAAAGAATTACAGAATTTATACTCTTTGATTTTAAGCCAAGCAGAATCTATCTTCTTTTTAAACTTTGACATAAAACAGGATTTCTCAGCTACTATGTTAGCTGATAGATAATCTGAGTGTAAGAACTGTCTAATTCACCCTATTCAAGCTTTTAGCAGTTAGTACGTAGGAACTGCTCAATAAGTAGGTATTGAACTCAATTATAACTATCCTTTTAGTAAATCTAACAAATGTATGGCTTTTCATTTTTCCCCCAACCAGACATGTGGTATGAGAGATTAGCATCCTGAATAGACAGAGACTATTATCTAGCTGTCTTTCAATGTTTTATTTTTCTCACCCAGGTAAATGTCTGTGCTTTTTATGGTACTTTAAAAAATTTCCTATTTACATGTTTTCTAAACTTAAATGTGCTAATGGTTATAATCCCAACTTCACATTATGCAAAAAAATCGGAAATTTTTTAAATAATAAAATGTACATTCCTGTTTTGTAAAAGTTAATGTGTTTTAAAATGATTGTTTGATATATTAAATACGATCCATAATTTTCTCTTAAACTGTCTGCATTAAAACAACTAAACACAATGGTTTAACACATCCGTACACTTGCTCATCATATCCAATCTTCTTCCTCAGTTCTCCTGGTGCCCTGACCTTTATTGCTGGATCTTTAACAAGTTGAACACTAGAATGATGGAGAAAGCATTCCTGAGGCTTACTAAGCCTGCCCCCATTCATTCATTCATTTTGTTATTAGTCTTCATCCAGAAGTGATGAAAAAGAGTGTCTGGTTGCAACCTAGTATAACGTGGGCATGTTATGATTGGGAGAAGAAAAGCTGTTCTACAAGTGGGTGGAAACATTTCCTGATTTGAACATGGGGTATTAGAGAAGTTGTCAGAACCAGAGATTCCTATGCTGAGAAAAGAAGGATGAGTAAGAGAGTTATCTAGATAGAGAAATGAAGGCTGGGTACATGGTGATTGCCCTAGGCATCCTGCAGAAACCCTAAGGCTAGAAAAATCATAAAATCATGGTTTGCCAAAGGAACAAATTAGTTGAGTATGGCTTGACAGTTGGATGTTCTTATTCTGTTGGGGATGAGGAAGAGATGATCATAGGCTGCAAAATGAGGATGTTTATACAGTAACTAGAGAAAAGGAATTTAGAATTTCCACTAAGGACAACTGCCTCAGCAATTCATCCACAATTAAATAACATTATCTCCTGTGGTTTAATTGCTGCTTCCTAAGGACACTGCAGATATATTCATTTTCACCCATTTATTTTCCTTTGTTCACCATTGCTTACTTCTCTTTGAGACATGTAGTATTGTTTCTGTAGCATCAAATATTTTCTTTTCTTTCTCTTTCTTTCTCCCACCAGTAATTTATTTCTATACATTTCTTCTCTAGATCTATAAACATGATCACTACTGCTATGGCCAAGATATTTGAAATTTATAGTTTCTCTTTGATCCCATAAAATTTAGCTTCTACTTCTCTCATTACTCAGGAAACAACTTCAAGTTTACTGACATAAAAGTAGAACATGCTCTTTGATATGGATTTTCCATTCACTTGATGTTCCTTCATAACAAATTATTGCCCTAACTCGTTGGGGTAGAGGGCAATTTATGTGTGGTTCTCACAAGAGCCATTTTCCTGCAATAATCACAGGATAGGCTTGCATCTGTGACTTCAGCAAATACGTACTAGGCACAAGGGGAGCCTGTTATAAAAATATTTATTCCACCTGAAAAATAGTACAAAGGAGCTGCTTTTATTATGGCAGAAATGCATTCCCATTTTTCAAGACATGAGTAGTTGTTCAAACATAGCACTTCACACTTTTGTTATTAACAGTAGTACAATAAGTAGAATACTTCATGATTTACTAACAATAATGATATTTATACAGGTTTTAAATCGACATTTTCAACTCAGAGGGCTTGGAGTTCCAATCTTCCATATATCATAGGCACTTGAACTCAATGTGTCAACAACGGGACTATCTCTTGTTTCCTTCCACAATCTATTTATTGTCTCATTTCCCATCTTAGTAAATGGCACCCCCTTCCAGACAGGTGTTCAAATTTGAAGGAAAAAAAAAAGGATCAAGGGAGGAAAGAAAAAAAAAGCAAATTTGGTAACTCAGTGTTCCCTCACATACAATGACCAAGGTCTCTTGATTCAATATCCTCAGAATATTTTGAATTTGCTTACTTCCTCCTTTACTTTTAAGACAGTCTCACTCTTGTTGCCCAGGCCGAAGTGCAGTGGCATGATTTTGGCTCACTGCAACCTCCACTTCCTGGGTTCAAGTGATTCTCCTGTCTCAGCCTCCCAAGTAGCTGGGATTACAGGCATGCACCACTACGCCCGGCTAATTTTTGTATTTTTAGTAGAGACAGGGTTTCACCATGTTGGCTGGGCTGGTCTCAAACTCATGACCTCAGGTGATCCGCCCACCTCGGCCTCCGAAAGTCCTGGAATTATAGGCATGAGCCACTGCGCCTGACCCTTCCTCCCCTTTTACTGATTGCTGTTCCTCTAGGTTGGGGTTCTACCATCACTTGCCCAAACAAGAGTAAAAGCCTTCTAATGAGCTGCTGCCTCTAGATTTCACCCTCTAACCCGTAGCCCTAATTTCAGTCTGAATGACTGTACTCAAATACTCATTCCAGCAATCCTATTTCCTGTGCTTGACTGGGGCACAGCATTTTTCCTATTTGGACCATCCCCTCAGTCTCCCATGTGAAAATATCTGCAACTTTGTTTCAAAATCTACCATTATAAACTTTCTTATACTAACCACAATTTATCAATTACTTTATCCTTCACACCCTATACTCATGCTACAATATTTTACACTTAGTTCATACAATTTTTCCAACACTGCACACGCCTATCTTTATTAAGAAAATATATATGACTTTAGAATATCTCCCTATACCCAATACCTAGTAGAGTTCTTTTTAGCAAGTGCCAGTAAATAGTTAAAGGCTCAATACATGTATGATTCATATAGTTATCAGGGGCACTGGCTTAGGAAAATGAGAGAGCTGATTTTAAATCCTAGATCTAACATGGGTTGTGTAATTCTGCAGAAGTTACTAATTTCTCTTAAATTCACCTTTTTGTATGTCAGGAGAGATGAAGCAGTCTGTGAGGTGTGCTACACTTGAGTGAATGGCTCAGGCAAAGCGCATCTGAGTCATGTTAATTTGGTGCAGATGAGGAGGCACATGGCGTAGCTAAGCTGGAGGGGAGGATGGCTGGTTGCATGCAATCCTTCGGGCTTTCCTCAAGCTCAGGGGAAACCTACTTTGTTGAGCATGGATGGATGTCCTGTGGCTGTGATTCAGTAAAGAAATTCTACCCACTCCCCAACACCACGTTTCCTTTTAATAGGGATTTTGCAAGAATGGTCTTTTGTGTCTGGAGAAAATCCAATCTGATCTTGGGTCTGTGCTACTTAAGGGAGTTGCAGACAAAATCTTGCAACGGGATGCTTGTGATGATAGCAACTACAGTCCTTCCTTCTGAGGATAGGGAAAGCCAGTAGTCCTAGCTATTTCTTTGCCATGTCACGCAGAGCAAGCTGTATGTCTTATTCAGTAGACAATTCTGCTTGTCTCCTCTGACTCCTGCATGAAATGGCAATATTCATGTGCCTGCTTCCCTACATTGCTAGGAACAAATCAGAATATGCTTATTCTTTACAGTCTCTGACACATATTAACTTTAATAAATGATGGCTATATAATATCATGTTTTAATAAATTAATATATTACAATGCCAATGCTATGAATAGGTGGAAAATATGAGCATGACTGTGGTGTAATTGAGGTATTAAAGTCAATTTAATAAAATACATTCCCATAAGGTACTCATGCCCAACCCATTCTCTGGTTATTTTCTGATTATCTACAAGAATGTTTATCCGTTAAGTTTACTACTTTTTCTTCTTTGATAATGGTTTAAAATTACACAGCCATCATTTGTCATTAAATCCTGCCACACTATTTCACTATATGTGTTTAAGTTTGAATTTAAAATCCTGTTGGCTCCCAGTACTACTACTTCAACCGTGGATCAATGTGAAAAGAATATTGACCAAACACATGGACAGCATGCTCGCCCCAAAGATAGCAAATGAAGTCGCAACAAAAAGAACATTCCAGAGAGTTGCAAATCAAGACAGGTGAGGGGGAGGTTTGAGTACCATTAGCCACAGAGCAGCAGATAACTCAAAAGAACCTGTACCTTAGCTCTCACCCCCATGTAGACATTATACCTGGGGCTATAGAGTTAGCAAAACAGCACAAACAGTCCCACTAAGCTGTTGCTCTTAATGTTAAATTTGTTAATATTGAGTTTATATCCTAGGTTTAATGCATACTAAGTGTGTGGTATTAAACAAATTGCTTAATGTTTCTAAGACCCAGTTTTCTCTCTAATAAATGAGTGGTGTTGAGGATGAATTAGTAGAATGTCTACAAAAAATACATGCACAATAACTGTTAGCTATTTTTACACAGTGCTAGACAAATATTTTGCAAGGTGGATGCTCTGAATAAGGGGAGAATATAATTGTAAATAGGAAGCACTTTGAAATTTGTTTTACTAGTTGTCCATCATGTGGCATGAGCTTTGCTAAGCTCTGTGATCCAAAGACAAATAATACTACTGTCCAAGTTCTAGTTTGCAGGATCATAATTGGGGGTGGGATTTTTTTAATGCATGATTTTATTCAGGTATAGGAATTGTGACGTGAGGAACTAACATGGCATAGCTAAGCTAGATTGTTGAGGCTACGAAAGCCTGCAATTAAGGTGGACAGAGAGTAAGAAGTTAGCTGGCCACTGACTCATCTCTGTTATTCAACAACTAGAGGAAATGTCAATACAAGCTTGCTTTCTGGAGTTTGGCAAACTTGGCTGCAAACCCAGCTCTGCCACTTCCTGTCTGTGGTGCTTGAGCAAGTCAACCTCTCTGAGGTTTAGCTTTCTCATTTTCAAAGTAGGTAGATGGAGCGGTTACCCAGTAATATTTATCTGGGCTACTTTGAGGAATCATAAACTGCTTAGAATAGCGCATATAATAAGCATGAAGGAAACGGTGCTATTTCTAGAGTTATAGAAAGGAATGCTATTAATATTATTATTAGTGTTATTGCTATTAATATTATATTAATACTTTTAGTATTATTCTGTAGGCCCTGGAGGAATCAGGTCTGTCAAATATGTCTGATGGTAGAGATGGACACTGAGAACATCATGAAATACAGAATACCCACACAAACCACACAATGTGATCTCTCTGTCGGACAGAGTTTAGACAACTTCTACAAGTCACTTGATCTCTTCATCACCTGCTTTCCTTTTATGTAAATAAAGTGAATCAGAGCTGAACTTGGCTTACATCACAAAGTGACAGCATAGGTATGAAAAAAGCTTTAGTAGCTAAAAATAAATGTTTAGCAGAGAAAAAAGTGATGCCGTGAAGTTGAGCAGTCCTGGGTTCTCTTCCAGATTATTTCATAGGTGAGGCTCTGAGCAAATTACTGAATCTCTTCAAACCTCACACTGTTAGTCTGATAATTGTAAATCATATTAACTAACCCATTGTTCTATAATAAAAGTGTATCTAACAGGATAATGTGGCTTGAGGTGCACTATCAATAACTCCTAAGTCTCTTCCCCACAAAAAAATATACATAATAAAATGCTTCATTAAGAGGAGCCTAAGTGAAATCTGCGGTTTCTATCTTTTTTATGTGAAAGTATTTTAAACACATATTATATTCTGGGAGAAGTCTTTTCTTTTTCTATTAATTTATACTGAGAGCACAGCATATTTAAAAGTGAATTGCATGATATTGTTTGTAGGCTAAAGAGAAAAATAGTTTTTGGTTTCATAACAGACGGTTGGTTAAACTCAATGGAACAGTGTCTCTTTTATTAGACTCAGGATACCTAAATGAAATATCATCAAATATAACTCACGAAGGAAACTTCTAATACTTGAAAGTTACAATCTAGTCAATAATATTCTATTTGAATAAATGCATTCACATGTATCAATAAATATATATCTATCCATCTATCTATCAAGTGCTTCCATCTCTGAATTAAAATGTTAAAGTTGAACACAAAAGTCAATATTGGCATGTACAGGCACACACAAAAAAGCTGTCCACAAAAATTATTCCTATTTTTTATATCTCTTTACATAGCTAAAAAGTCCATTTCAGTTTGCAGTTTGGCTTTTAAAACATCTCTTTTGATATCTATGTCAGTGTATTGGATAAACAAACACTTACTGTATGCACATCCAAACACTTCGATTCGCATTCCAATTCTGCCCTTGGGGTTCCATTCTAAAGGGAGGAAGCGCAGAAATCGGGCTTTGATAGAAGGCTGGAGTCTATAGTACACAACACTGTCTGCATTTGCATTTCCTGAAAAACCCTACGAGAAAAGGGAAAGAAGGAAATCAATGTATCTGGAGAACATGCATTTCAGTTTGTCACCTGTAATGTCTATGAACACTGTGTGATCTGCATTGTACTATGAATGGTGCTACCTTCTATAAGAAAACCATGTTAACGGTTATGTCACGATGTCTCTCCATCTACACAAATTACTGTTGCTTCAACTTTTCTTTTTAAGAGAGTTTAAATTCTACCACCCCATTATACCAGTTTTCAACCATGATACCTGCAATAAAAATTGCTTGTGTAACTTGTAGATTGAACGTAAAAGTGTTCCATGTCTATAGCAATTAACATTGTGAATAGCAACAAAAAAATTGAGAAAATATTCTCCAAGGGGTTGAAAAACTATCATGTCAGTCAACAAAGAAGTTGCTTACATCATTGATGAATGAATTAAGCTATGATGTGTTTTGGTTCTTTCACCTTCTCATCTTACTTATTAACATAAAAGAAAAGTACCACCCAACTTTCAAGTTGGAGCTACACTCAGATAACAGGTTTTTAAACCTCAGTAGCACAATGCCAGATACACACATTCAAATTGTTAAGGGACACTGGAAACAATAATAATGTGGGAAGACCTGTAATTAAAGTTATGGACTTTAGAATTTGAAAGCTAGAGAAATCTTGGGAATGATGCTAAGTTAGCACAGTCAAATCGCAGACAAGGAAATTAAAGGTCAGAAAGGAGAGAAAGAAAAGAAAAAACCCTCTGGTGTTTGCAAGCATTGCAACCATTATATGGTAGGACCAGGAGCTATGTTTCTTCCATAAAATCAGGATGCATCTACATAATAGGTAGCTCACCTGTAAAACTCACATACTGCAGCACCCAACATCTAAGCATCTTTTGTTTTCTTCCATACAACACACTGTTAAGACTACAGGTGGAGAAGTCATCATGAAGCAGAAGTTGTTCTCAATAATTTACACTTCATTTTTATTTCCCCGCTTCCTTACCATGGTCCTCCTCCTCCTCTCCTCCATCTCTTTCTTTCATAATAAGGGAACATGCAACTACATTTGCAGGTTCATGATAAATCCCTTGCCCATGACTGGGTCAACAAATAAGATCAACCTCATGTAGACTGCCCAAGGCAAAGATAAACACAATAGAAACACCAATACCCAGCCTATCTGATCATTTGCCTGTTTTTCTTTCTACTTCACAAATATCCCTTTACTATCATTTACCAAAACATTTTCTAATACATTTTTAAAAGATTGGGTGTTTTATAGTTAAATTAATTTGATTCTCCTTGTCAGTCAATCCCCTACGTCCTGCCCCTACTCCACCAGTATCCCATATATTAAATGTTCAAGCTCACAAAACACAGGCACAGCTGTGATGGCATCTCCAAATTATATCCAAAATTGGGGCATCTCTTTATCTCAATATGACCGCTCAGTTCAACAAAGCATCACCTCACCAGAACTACCCTGACAGCCTCTTCCTGGACTTTATTATTATTTTGTTCTTTGCCATCATCCCCAATATCTTCCCCTCTGAGCACACAGTAACACCTGTAGAGGTAAATTAAACTATGCCATCCCCAACGCTTTCTTTACCACATAGAACAAAATCTAAACTCCTCATCCAAACACAGTCTCCAGCAACCACCTCCATTATGCTCTAACCACACTGGACCTCCTCGAACAAGCCAAGTTTAGTCCTCTCAGGGATTTGCACCAGCAGAGTCCATTATGCTGTGAAAGCTCTTTCCCAAGATCTTTGCATGCCCAGTCTCTCTTGTCATTTTAAACTTTGACTAAATATTACCCCCAAGACAGGTCCTTTTTGATCACAGTCTCTAAAGTACCTGTGTACTTGACATCCCCCATAAATATCTTGCTATTTTCTCTATATTTCTCATTATTTTAAGAGGGGTTTCTCTTATTTGATCATTATCTGCCTGTTTATCTTATCCTCCTAGAAAACAAACTCTACTAAAGCAGAGAGGTTTATTGTGTTCCATCTGTAATACCTAGAACATTCCTCGGCTCAAAGTGGTTCTCATCAAAATATTTGTTGAATGTGTATGGTTGAGAAAGACTGAGCTTAAAAACAGAAGTTCCACAGACGTCTCAATTACAGGGCCTCTCAGAGCATGTCACATGCTAATGTGCAAATTGCAATGTATCAGCCCATGGTAGGGACGCTTACCTAGCGCATCTCAAACATATAAGGCCAGAGAACTGCTCCCCTCTGTTTTTGCTGTTGTTGCTGCTGTTGTTTTGCAGAGCAAATTTCTAGACTAGTGTTTCCCAGAACATAAATAGGAGAACACTGTTTAATTCCACGGATATCTGGACTCTGATAACCAGACCCCTGAGAAGATTCCATGCTGTTCCACTGGTCAAAATTTTGTACTGAGGTTTGGTAAGAAAATTTAGCTGTTTTCTATATTGCACTAACCAAACCTTATTCTCACTCAACCTCTAGAGCACGACAGTCTCAATTTCTATGGAAATCCTGATGATTTGCCCAAAAATTTGATTATTTCAATTTCCTTTAGGATGGCTGCTATAGGGCAACGTTTCCCAAACTTAGACTGCACATTAAAACTCTCAGCGCTCAGAGCCTGAGCATTGCTTTTGTTCTCTCTTTCTCTTTGTATGTGTGTATGTGTCAGCTTTTTTTTTTTTTTTTTTTTAAGACGGAGTCTCACTCTGTCACCCAGGCTGGAGTGCAGTGGTGCGATCACAGCTCACTGCAACCTCCACCTCCCGGGCTCAAACAATTCTCCTGCCTCAGCCTCCCAAGTAGCTGGGATTATGGGCCCCAGACACCATGGCTGGCACTTTTTTTTTGCATTTTTACTAGAGACGGGGATTCACCATGTTGGCCAGGCTGGTCTCAAACTCCTGACCTCAAATGATCTGCCTGCCTTGGCCTCCCAAGGTGTTAGGATTACAGGCGTAAGCCACCACACCCAGCCTGCATGCTTATGTCTTTACTAGCTTTCCAAATTAGAGCAATGTGTAGCTTAGGTTGAGGACCTTAGATCTTATACTTTTGATTCTATTTCCTAAGTGCCACTGGCAGGCTAACACAATCCCTAATTATAATTTCTTGCACAGTGAACAGCTGGATGATTAATTAAATTATACCCTCCAAAAGATCTCACATTTGTTGCAAAATTAATGTAAGTTCAATGATTTTGGCGTCTTAAGGGACTGGGAGAAAAGATGCACAGTGACAGTGACAGCCAACAGGTAAATGCAGTAAGACATCTGCAAATGACAGCCTTTCACTTTTCACTTGATCATGTTATGAACTATTTAAATTTTGAAAACATTAAGAATATATGATACATAGTTTATATTAATAAAAATATCACTGTCATATTCAAAACTGTTAGCAATTATCTCTTATGGAGGGTAAGGAAAATTGTGAGGTTGTGAATACGGGACTTACAGCACATTCCAGTCAAATCTAGATTTTTTAATGGGCATGTATTAATTTTATAATAATAAAATAATGGAGACAGACATAGGAAAAGTGTATAGCAATACAGCAGGCAAAAGCATTACTTAATAGCACACTGGATACCTTAAATAACTTTCTAATGCCAGTGTCACTTGGAAAAATATGCAGTTACTATTTATTATATTTATTAACTGATCAATAATATTTGCAATTTTTGCTCCACTTGTTGAAATTTTTTATACATAACCAAGATTCTGCTTTGGATTTTAATATTTAATGGAAATTTTCAGAATGTTTGTGAATGATGCATGGGATTGATGCTACATTACTCGAAATGAAAAGTTCAGTGCATGCTGCTTAGTTTCAAATGTATTCCTTCGCCTAGGAACCTTTCCTCAATTTGCTATGAAGAATTGTTACCATAACAATTCATAAAGAAATGCATGGATTTAAGGGTCTATCTTTTTAAAAAAATAATAATATTATTACAGGGACATTTATGTCTTCCTTTAAAGATTCTGAACTTTAGTTAATGTCAGGATTACTTGAGGTGTTTTTTAAGAAACAAATCTTGCACCCGTGTACTAAATTTGTGGAGATGGCCCTGAAATCTGCATTTCTAATGCATGCCAAGCTAATTTTGTGCTTTGGATCTTTGTCTCACTCATAAAGTACTCTTCTGGTTTGTGTATAAATCCTGTACTTTTATGTTCCCTATATTATCTCAAAACTTTTCAGAGAGAAAAAAAAATTTTAGAAGGTCTCACTTCAAAAGTCATAAACTGAGTATCTTATAAACAACACAAATTTGTTTTTCACAGTTCTGGAGGCTGGAAAGTCCAAAATCAAGGCACCAGCAGATGCAGTGTCTGGTGAAGGCCCACTTCATGTTTCACGGAATGCCACTTTCTAGCTGTAGTCTCACATCGTGGAAGGGTGAATGAGCTCCTTTGGGTCTCTTTTATAAGAAAACTACTTGCATTTCCATAACAGGCCTCTTGACCTAATCACCTCCCAAAAGGCCCCACCTAATCTTGTTGAGGGTTAAGATTTCAATATACGAAGTTTGGGGAGACACAAATATTTGGACCATAACAACTAGTGATTGTGTTCTATGTGATCAATGTAAATGTTTTCAACATGAAAGTTAGGGGCTCAGCACCAGACATAGCAGAAACATATTAGGTAGCTTTAATATTTGCATCAACTCTGTGAAGTAGTTATTTTTGTACCCACTTTACAACTGAGGAAAATGAAAATTATAGACGTTATGTGCCTAAAGTCACACAGCCAGAAAGTGGCAGCGCAAGGATTTAATTCCAGGCTTTTCTGAATCCAAAGCCCATAATTTAGCTAAGCCATCAAAAGGCATCACTTCAACAGAACATGAAAGCAAACAACTTACCCTAGAGGAAATTTAATATTTTATCTGAAGCTTTTTTCATTTTTCCTCATAATTTATATTTAAAATCTTTTACACATTTTAGAATAATGCAACTTAGGTTATTGTTGAACTGGGACTCAGCTCTACCAGTTGACTTTTATAGACAAAAAGATTTTCTATTAAACTTTACATCTTCCCAAAATTATTGCAGTCAAATAAAAATAAATGATAAACATTCAGTAATCAATGACTCTTGCATATAAACAGTAACCTCCTAATAGACATAGAATATAAATATGTTATTATATTATTAAGTACATAAAATATCTAGAAGTAAAATGAACTTTATATGTCCTACCAAAAAGCCTTCATTGTATCTTTCTTTTCTTTTAGACTTGGCGATTTCCAGACTCAGTGAGGTGTTCATAGACGGTTTAGGAATGTATTTTAACCAAGAAAATTTATGGAGTTAATGAATTCAAGTTTCTCACAGGATTTTAAGTATTTCCAAAGTGATTCTAAAGTTTATGAAGAGGCATAATAGCACTAATTTCTTTTTCAAATATTAATTGAGCAACTCATGTATAAAAGCCAAGAAGTATAAAGGGAGCTGCCCATATGGCAATTTATAAGAAGCTCTAAAACGTCACTGTTATAAATCAGAAACACGGGACCCGTTACACACAGTTGCATAGCAGACTCTGCAATTATATAGAAATCAGTCCAGCTCCATCCATATAAACGGCAGCACCAGTAGAAGTTCAACAAAGAAACAGGGAAACATGAAAATCCCCTTGTCATTAATAACCTCCCTTATTGTGAGAATTCTTATGACCTACATGTGCCCTATACATGACCTGTTTTCAAGTACAATTCATTTTGTCACAGTCAGCTGACATTCAGATGCTAAATAATCATAGAAACATGCTGTCAAATAGAAATCACTTTTTAATTTTATGATGTCAGGTATAAATCTTTACTAAATGTGCCTCCCAAAAGGTTATCTAATCTAGGAAAGCATATATTAAAAGCAAAGAGAAATAAGAACTACTGAAAAGTGGAAAATTTGCCAGCATAAACCCATATAAGAATAACTTTTAAACATATGTTGAACAAGACATCAGGACTGTATCTTACAAAGTTGACTAAGTCTTGATTACGAATGTAATTCATTTATTCTAATAAAGAAATAGCAGTGAGAATCCACTAATCAAATTAGAATGTTAAGTTTTGAGCTGCACGTGTAATAAATCTCAATTTTCAAAATTAAAGCAAATGGAATTTTATTTAATAAAATCCGTCTCTACCACCTTCCAAAAATATTGAATATTATTAAAATATTTATTTGAAGGAACACAAAATTATTAATAATAACTTGATGAGGCCCTTTGTGTGAATCATTATATTAGAATCTATGGAGACACAAGTAATAAAACATATTGTTTAGTACCTTTTGCATAAAAGGGTTTGAATTCTCAAGACAGATCAAATAGCCAGAAGAAAAAAAGCATATGAAAGATGCACACTTGCCTGTAATCTGCAACTATTGTTGAAACACAGAAATAAATTGTTATATGAGAGATATGTGGACAAGTCATAAAGCTTACATTTATATTAGGGTATTATATGTACAATTTTGTGGAAGACTAAATTTTTATTGAGATGGAAAATAACTATAAAAATTCACATTATGGTACTGCTAGACTCGAAATTCTGAACCCTCCTTTTGGAATATTAAAAAAAGGAGTCGAAGAGCTAAAAATATAATAAAATATTAAATGTCCAAGATCTAGAAGAAGAAAACCCAAAGAGGTGAGCCCTGCATGTGAGGCTTTCTCTTTAGGGATAACTAAAGGATTTCTGAAGAGGAGAAACAGAAACTGGGTAGTTTTTTGTTTGTTTGTTTGTTTGTTTTCTTTTGTCATTATCTGTTTTATGAGCAGCTTTGATGGGGTTAGGGACAAAATTTTCATTCTAGAGCCCTCAAAGAAGAGAATATTTTACAGGCTTCCACAGGCTTTTTTAAGAATTCAGAGGCTCTACTTTTTAGGATAAACGGAAAGCCAGAGATGGACAGCCCCACCCAGAGATTAAAGGTGAACTTCCCATCTTCCCAATCTGTGGGGAATTATAGTTAGGTTGCCAGAGAGGTTGAGGGCTTCTGGTTGCCTGTAAAAGTAAATGAAATTACACTCTGCAGAAAGATAACCTTCTAGGCCTAAAATTGTCTACTAATTTTTTTTCTTATGTAGTGTCCTACGTACATTAAAAAGTAATAAAATAGCAGCAAAAACTGTGCTTAAAAGGAAATTTATATTTATCTCCTATAGAATATACATTATTATTCTAATATATATTCTAATATATATTCTATTATATATTATTAGAATATATTATTCTAACATTAGACTATATTAGAATATTTATACACACAAACACAGTACTCATCTCAGAGTGAAACATTGCTCTACACTGCACCACAAGAAAAAAAACAAACTAGAAATCAACGACTTTTCTTAGACTCATCAGAGAACTGGGCTTTCGTGGTGCTATAGAATAAATTGCACCCTCTCAAAATTCGTATGTTGAAGCCCTAACCCACAGTGTGACTGTATTTGGAAATGAGGTATTTGGGACGTAATCAAATTTTGATAAGGTCATGAGGTGGAGCCCTCATGAGGAAATTAGTGACCTTAGAAGAATAGGAAGAGAGCTCAGACTTCTTTTTCTTCACCAGGTGCAGATATAGCAGAGAGATAGACATCTGCAAACCACAAACAGGACCCAAACCAAGAAGTGCATTGGGTAGCACCTTGTTCTCAGACTTTTCAACCTCAAGAACTATGAATAATAAATGTCTGTTGTTTAAGTCACCGAGTCTATAGTATTGGTTATAGCAGCACAAGCTAGTACGCATGACACACCACCATGCTGGAATCTAGACGGACGGGACCATCCACAGAGTCAGAGCTGAGATCCGTCCTCCTGGAACAAAGGCCACTGGGACCAGAAATTGACAGGAAAACTTCTATGATAATTTTGATGAATCTCTGGAAACTGAGTGTGGACTAGCATGAGAGTTAGAAATTCCTGACCACAGTCCTAGAGGGCTCCATACTTCTGTGGGCTTTACCTCCAAGAACCCATACATGCATTCTACAAAGATTAGAAAAAGACTCCCTTCTGGTTCTGTCAGGAAATGGGAAAGGGAATCACTGTGAAGTATTCTCAGAGTTTTCTTCATAACAAAGGGCTATTGTCCTGAAGAAAACACTGCCAGAACCTCTCCCAATTGGGGGACAGTACTTCTCCCGTTTCAGCCTCCGTACCTTTCCTGTCTTACCTAAGGAAAAAAAGGAAACAGGAGTCAGAGCTTCATAGAAATAGATCGGAAACCCAGTAGACAGGAAAGAAAGTAGCTGGCAGGAGGGAAAAAAGCTATACCACCAGAGATATGCTTGTGAAGGTCACAGTTCTGAGACAACAACACACTGAAACACTTAAATTGAGTTGGAATATTACAGAACATTACTCCTCTTACACATCAAACCACCACACAACAGGAGTCCAGTGCAATAATACTGGATAACAGTTGAAAGACTTAAAAAACAAAGGCTGCCCCTGAAGAGAATTTAAGCCAAAAGGAGAAACAGAAACAAGTGCATAAGATGAACTGAAAGCATCTGGTACCTATAGCACCTATAGCACACCTAAACTATAACCCATTTCTCAGCCAGAGTAATGTAAATCTTCATACTAACAACCTATGTGTCGTATTTTCTATTGTCAGATATAGCACAAAAAATTACAAGGAATGCCAAAAAGTAAGAAAAACCTCCACACTCTGCAGAGACAAAACAATTACCAGAACAGGACTCACAGATGCCACAGATGTTGAAAACCAGACAAGGGCTTAAAACAAATATGATTAATATGCTAAGGGGTCTGATGGGAAAAGTGCACAAAACGTGCAAAAACAGATAGGTAATGTAATCAGAGAGATGAAAACTCTGGGAAAGAATCAAAGAGAAATGTTACAAATTAAAAATGTTGGAACAGAAATGAAGAATGCCTTCCTTTGATGGGCCCTTCAACAGATTCAATACAACCAACAAAAGATCAGAAAGAAAAGAAAAGAAGATACAAATTTCTCAAGCTGTAATAGAAAAATAAAAAGAAAAAAAAAAGCTGTAATAGAAAAAGAAAAAAAAAAAGCAGAAGATAGTATCAAGAATTGTGGGTAATTACAAAAGTTGTAACATATGCATAAGTGGAATACCAGAAGGAAAAGATAATAGATCAAAGAAATATTTGAAGTAATAATGGCCAATAATTTTTCAATATTAATGACAGACACTGAACTACAGATCCAGGAAGCTCAGAGAATAAAAGTGAAGGTTAAAAACCAAAATAAAAACTGTACTGAGTATTATCAGATTCAAATTACAGTAAACCAAAGACAAAAACAAAATTTTGGAAGAAGCAGAGGGCATTGAAAGGTAGCTATATTACTGATAAAGAAATATAAAAATTATATTGCACTTTTCATCAGAAAACATGCAAGCAAGCAAACAGCAGAGTGAAATATGTAAAGCATTGAAAGAAGTAAAAATAAAACTAGAACTCTATATCTAGAGAAATTATCCTTCCAAAGTGAAGGAGAAATACTCTCAGACAAACAAAAACTGAGGGAATGCATTGAAAGCATTCCTTCCCTATAAGAAATGTTTGAAGAAGTTCTTCAGACAAAAGGAAAGTTATATAGCTCAGAAATCTGGATCTACATTGAGAAAGGAAGAACATTAAAGAAGAAATAAAAGAAGATAAAGTAAGATCATTTATTTTTCTTATTCTTAGTTAATTTAATCCTTAGTTAAAAGATAAACGTTTAAAATAATAATAATCATGAATTGGATGCTTATAGCACATCGATAAATTAAATGAATTTATTTTTATTGCAAATTAATATTACATTCACTTAAATTACAAATTAATGTTGTCAGGTATGTAAGGGAGAAGTTAGGAATACTCTGTTATAAGGGATCTGCACTATATAATAAGTAGAATAGTATTGTTAATATTTGAAAACGGACTTTGGTTTAGTTTAAGGCAGCCACCGACAATTTTTTAAAGTATAATTGATTAAAGAGGAGATAAAATAGAATCATACAAAATTTTCAATTAAAATCAGATAAGGAACTTAAAACGGGGGTAAAATAATAAGAACAAATGCAACAAATAGAAAAAAGTTAAAAGTATGATAGGTATTAATTCAAATATATCAATAACCACTTGAAAAGAGAGCAATCTAAATATACCAATTAAAGAGACTGTCAGAGTATATAGAAAGAGCAGGCCCAGTTATTCACATTAAATATAGACTAACATACATTAAAAGTAAATGGATGAAGAAAGATATATCACAGGTTAACACTAATAAAAAAAAATAAAAGCTGAAGGAGCTACATTAATTTCAGACAAAGAAGCCTGCAGAACAAGGAAGATGACATCCTGGGATCAAACAATGCCACCTCAGCCTCCCAAGTAGCTGGAACTACAGGTGCGCGCCACCAAAAAACATTTCCTAAAACGAAAGTGATCCATTTTCCAAGATGGCGAAATAATCCTAACTATGTAGGCAATTACCAACAGAGTTGTCACATGAGGCAAATACTGATAGAATGGCAAGTTAAAAACAGAGAAGTCCATTATTATAGTTGGAATAATTGATGTATCAAGGAAGCAGGAAAACACTAAGAATACAGCAGACCCGAACATCACTATTATTCAATTAGATTTAATTAACATTTTGAGGACATTTCACCCAACAACAGCAGACACACTCTTCTTAAGCTCACATGGAACATTCACCATGCATTCTGAGTCATAAGACATACTCTTGCAAATTTATAAAAATAGAAATCATACAATGTATGCTCTCAGGCCATAAAGGAATTAAACTATAAATCAATAACAGAAAAATAACTAGAAAGTTCCTGAACATCTGAAAAAAATTCAAGTTAAAAACAGAAGTTTCATGTGAAATCATCTAGAATTTTTAAATCTATATGAAAATGAAAATATAACATCAAAATATGCAGCATAGAGCAAAAGCAGGGTTTGAGGAAAAATTGTAGCATTAAATGCACATATTAGAAAACAAGGATCTAAATAAATAACCCAAGTTTCCATCTTAGGCTATTAGAGAATTTAGAATTGAAGTCTAAAAAATGCAGAAGGAAAGAAATTTTAAAAATCAGAGCAAAAATTAATAAAATTTAAAACAGGAAAATATTCGAGAAAATCAACACACCAAAAGGTGGTTCTTTCAAAAGTGTGCTAGCATTGATAAACCTCTAGTTTGCTATCTATGGGGTAAAAGAGGGAAAGAAAAGACCCAAATTATCAATATCACAGATGAAAACCAAGTCACCAATATTGAGCCTATGGATATCAAAAGAAGAAAGGCAGAATATAAAAGAGTTAAGGATAGAAGTTAAGACATGAGGGGGAAAAATACAGCAAATTAAAGCCACAAATGAAGAAGAATTTTAAAAAATGAATAACTGACAAAAATAAGGCAGAGTTAAAAAAAAAAAAACAGTATATCTATACAATGGGAAATTACTCAGTAATAAAAGACATAAACTGATGATGTACTCAAGACCACAAAACAATTTTAAAAATATTTTGCAGAATGAAAAAATGCCAGAAATAAAAGTGAACACTGGATGATTTCATTTATATAAAATTCTAGAATAGTAAAAACACTCTATAGTGACAGAAAGCTGATTATTTCCAGGGTCAGGGTGTGATGAGGGTTGACTGTTCCTTGCATCAGTAATGCAAGGACCATGAAGGAACTTTGTTGGCTGATGGATACATTCTGATTCCTCTTTCTGGGGTTAATTAAACAGGTGTTTACATTTATCAGAACTCATCAATTTCTGCACTTTATTTGGGTGTATTTTATGGCAACTAAATACTTTCTCAATAAAATTGATTTTAAAGGTAATAAATAGTATTATACTATAAAACATGTATTAACTCAATGTATTATTAGACTTTGAATTCTAATTCAAATAATAAATTTTAAAAAGATATTTTTACACTACAAGCAAAAGTCCAATAGCCCATGATTATTTTATATTACAGAACTTATAAATTGTATCAGATATGTTCATTTTATTTAAGTTCTATTTAAAAACAAACTCCTTATTGATTATAAATATATTTTGTAGAAACTTTGAAGGAAGTCATGCAATATTAGATATGTTTTAAAATAATCTAAGCAGGGAAGTAGCAAGAAGATGTACAAATGAGGAAACAGTGGTCATATGTATCAAATAGCATTACCGTATAATTCTGTATTTCATCTGTGTGTGCTTAGAAAACACACTTCATAAATACATTTGTGTTATAAACCTGAAAGAATATACACAAAATTTGGTGGAATTGTGTTTATCCTGAATCTTGGAAATTCAGACTATTGTAATTATTTTCTATTTTGATGTCTGTATATTCTTCTTTCTACAAGAAGTATTATTCCTCACGATTAAAATACATATGAATAATTACCAAAATTGGCGGAAGAAAACATAAGTTGGTTTTTGAAAAGAACGTTTAAGTTAACAAAACCCTAGTTAGGGCTGATCCAGGAAAGAAAAATATAGGAGACATGAGTAAACAATATCAGTAATGCAAAAGAGCATCTTATGATTTTCCAAACCAATCGCCACTTACCAAAACAGATGAGAATAGGAAAATCTGAACTGCCTACGTCTGTCAGATTAAATGCATAATTGTAAACATATTCACACAGAAAACTGCAGTCCTCAATGTCTTTCCTAGTGAATTCTTCTAAACATTTAAGGACGAAAATCACACCAATATTAAAGAAATACCTTCAAAGAGCAGAAAAACAGAGAATGCTTCTCAGCTTGTTTTGTGAGGCCAGCATAACCTTGATATTACAATTTGACAAAGAACTTGCAAGAAGGAAAATAAAAGTCAATCTTACTCATGAATGCATATCCAAAACTCCTTAAAAATAGTTTAAAAATGATTCTACAATATAAAACTGTAGAAAAAATAATAAATCATGTCTCAATTGAGTTAATTCCAGGAATGGAAGAATTGCTAAATATTTAAAAGTCATTCAGTGTAATTTATCACATTAAATAACATACGGTTTTCTCAACAAATACAGAAAAAGCATTTAATAAAATTTAATAGCCACAGATAATGAAAATTCTTAGCCCAGTAGGCAATTTCTAACTCTGCAAACAGTATCTATAAAAATCATACAGCAAGTATCACACATTATAGGAAATGCTGAGAGCTGCTTTGAGTTTGAGAATGTGACAAGTATGTTCTGTATAGACCCTTTCACTGAACATGTAATGAACTTCTAGTTAGTGTAATAAAGCAAGAAAAATATTTAACAGGTAGTAGGATTGGAAAGGAAGAAATAAAACTGCCTTTATTTATAGGTGTATGATTGCATATGTAGGAAATTTGAAAAATCTATAGTTAGTTTAGCAAGTCTGTTAGATAAAAGTCTATATATAAAAATGAATTAAACATTTATACAAAAACAACAGAAAGTGAAATTTTTGAAAGACATTTACATTAGCATCAACTATATTATTTAACTGTAAAAAATCTAATAAAATATATGTAATGCCCTTTACATTAAAAATCATAAAATAGTATTGAGAAAAAATTTAAAAGGCTTACAATAGAAAACACAATTTTGAAAAGATGTCAATACTCCTAAATTAATATATAGATGCCATCAAATTCAAGCCAATGTGTGTGTGCGTGCACAAATTACAAGATAGTTACAAATTTTATGTGGAAATGTAACAAAATGGAAATCACCAAAATACTCCTGAAGAAAAAGTCAGAGGGTTTTTTTTTTTAAACTGAATATTAAGTCTTATAATGATATAAAAAAATAAGAGAATGTCATATTGGCAGGTGCCTCAAATAGATCATTGCAACAGAACAGAGAATTCAGAAACAAGATTCAGCACATATGGAGAATGGACTACTAACAATGTTTGCCATGCAGAGCAGTGGGGAGAAAAATAATTCTTTTACATACATGGTGCTGTATAACTTGGATACCCACACTGGAAAACAATTTAAAAAGAAAAACCCAAAAATCAAAAGAGTTGAGCTCATGGACATGGAGAGCAGACGGATGGTTACTAGAGGCTGAGAAGTGGAGTGGGGGGCTTGGCGGGAGGTGGGGATGGTTAACGGGTACAAACAAATAGAAAGAATGACTAAGACCTGCTATTTGATAGCACAACAGGGTGACTATAGTCAATAATAACTGTACATTTTAAAATAACAAAAAGTATAATTGGATTGTTTGTAACTCTAAGGATAAATGCTTGAGGGAACGGATACCCCATTCCCCATGATGTGCTTATTTCACACTGCATGCCTGTATCAAAACATTTCATGTACCCATAAAAAAAATTAAAAAGAAAGAAATTTTTAAAGAAGGACTGATCACTACCTCAAACCATACGCAGAAGTGGATTCCAGGAAGACTGTAGATATAAATGTGAAAGGCAAAACAGTAATGTCATAGGAAGATAACATAGCTGAACATTTTCATCATTTTAAGCAGTTCAACAATTTTCTTAACCATGAAATGAAACTGATGTCAGAATACATTAAAAGCTTTGTTCATCTAAAAATGCTGCAATAGAAAGAAACCGCAGAATGGTAGAACCTATTTTTCAGTATATTAGTATCCAGAATACACAGCGAACTACAAAGCAATGAGAAAAAAAAAAAGAAAAAAAAATATTTAAATGCCTAACAAATCTATGAAATAGTTGCTAATCTTATTAGACATTGGACAATGCCACTTAGAAGCAAAGCGTGAGAGTTAGGCACACCAACTAGAATGGCTAAAAATGAGGGAAACAATAAAAATCTAAAACAAAAGAAAATTAATACCAAGTGCTTTCAAGAATGTGGAACAAATGGAATTTTAATACACTGCTGTTGAGAATATAAATTGGTATGATGTCCATTAAAATTATTTTTCATTTTCTACTAAAATTAAATAGATAGATTTCTATGAGTTGGCAATTCCACTCTGAAGAATGATGTACCCAACACAAAATCAGTCAGTTTTCCAGCTAGCAAAAGACATGTATGTACGTGAATATTTTTGAAGCATTATTCATAATTGCCCCAAAGTATAATTCACATGTCCAATTATAGAATGAATTTTAAAATACTGGTATATTTTTAAATTATATTTTTTAATTGTATTGTTTAATTATACTTTTATTTATTTTCATTACTGTAGGACATTTCATTATATGAAAATAAATCAGTTATACCTATGTAAACACAACATGGGTTCTTTTCATAAGCATAATGTTAACCCAAGGAGCCAGACATTTAAAAGTTCATACAGTATGATTCCTTCTGTATATAAATCAAAATAGGCAAAACTAATCTATGGCAATAGAACTCATGATCATGATTATTTGGTGGGAAGAGGGAGGTAGTAGTCAACAGTAAGGGCATGAAAGTTACAATAATATGCTTGGCCTAGGTAATATTTATATAGCATTTTCACTTTTTGATAGTCCAATGAGTCGTATATACATTTATGCTTTTTGTCTTTTTCTGGATGTGTATGGTCTTTCATCATAAAAAGTTACATGAAAATAAGCATGCTAACTATGAAAAAAAATAGATTCTTGATACTTTAAAAAATAGTTCAGTGAAGACAATCAAGATTTAAATTTTGCATGTATTTATACAAAAGCAAAAAGATTTTTGAAGAATACCTCATTAAAATTCTATTTTTCACTTTTGTGCTTTTCTATAGATCATTAAGAACACTATGAGAAATACCTTTCAGCTTCAGATTTTAGATATCACATAATTTATCATGCATTATACCATAAAGAGCTCAATTAGCATCTCTCATTTTACCATTAATATTACTAAGAATAATGGCATTCTTATGACTATTACCACCCAAATCACTATTGTTCAGTGCTGAAAGAAAACTACTGAATTCCCCATTAGAAACATTATAAAATTTAAAGTAAATTATTCCTCATTTACCTGTATATCTATTAATGTATTTATATAGCCATTCTAATGATTAGCCTTCAGACTGCTTCAAAATGTCATTTATTAAATAAATTGCTAATTGTTTTCCCAAATGGAAACTTCAATATGTCCCTTAGAAAGAGACTGTAAATCAACCAACATTTCTAAGCAGATTAAAATAAATATCCTGTTTATTATACTTAATTTGAAAAATTTGAATGTTTAAAAAATTTGGATAGAGTTCAATTAGCCCTTACTATTTCTTAAGAGTTCAGAGTTGATGACCCTCATTACAGCCTCTGAAGCCATATATTATTTAATGTATATTAATAATGCTATTAGTGTATGTATGAATGTACATTAATGTATACTTCATATTATAATGTATATTGTGATGTACATTAGACACTATATACCTTATTTAGCTGAGGACCACTGTATCTTTATGTAGATCTTAACCTACACTTTCATAGAAGCTAGACACTGGGAGAAACTGGATAACCTCTGAGACATGCCTAATTGTAATATTAAGATTTAGCGAATACAAAAATTAATGATCTCTATAGTATTATTTTTTAAGTTGGAGCAAACTTTAAATTTTACCAAATGTTTTTAGGACACACAGAGAAATATACGATGCTGTGTTATTTTGGGTCGTTTGACCTTCGGATTCTGTACAATTTAGTCACACAATTAAAGTTTCATTACATAGAAAGTCAAAGGAGAGAGTACTTTATTTAGTAATAATGTAATCAGGGCTTAACTGATTCTTCACAAAGACAAACTCATCTGTCATTTGGGAGCAGAGGGTGAATAAATACTTGCAGCGAGCACTGTTTTAGACTGGTGCAAATTGTTTATTTCAATCAATAATAACACCTGCCCACTTGCATTACCTTTTGAAACACTGCCAGATGTAACAAAACTACAAAACAAACCAGTAAATGGCTCACGTACCCATGGGTATCTTGATATAGATAAATGGAACAAGAACAGAGAAAGCTTGAAGGCTTTAATACATGTTCTCCATTTTTAATGCTAGGATGTCTGAAATTTGGAAAATATTTCTTCTACTCAACACAGATGACAAAATCTATTTCATGTTCAAAAAAATATCTTCTTAACCTTTGTAGACAACTTTTTTTTCAAGCATCAACAATCATTATTCCAGCAACAAGAGAAATATTAATGCTGCCTTCAAGCCCTTTCCACAAAGAGAAATTAAGTATGCTCATCCAAACCTTTGTACTGGAGACCTTAGTATGACCTGGGGAAAAAAAAAAAAAAAAAAAAAAAACCAACCAAATAAACAAGACAATCCTGGCTCTTAAAAGATGGGGATCCATCACTTAACAGCTGGAAAATCTTGAATCAGATTCCTAAACCTCAGTTTCTTTATCTATAAATTGGAGATAAGAATACTTACTTCCAAAGTCTGATATCCAAATTAAGTAAGATGAAGAGATTAACATCTGCCTACTTCATAACAAGCCTCAATAGCATGCAGTTGTGATTGTTGTGTTGTATAGTGATTAAGTCTTCACAGATGGCACAGTGTTACCGACAGTTTATTAGTCTGACTCTGAATCTCATTACTTGAGCTTAACATCCAAGTCACCCCGCTGGAGAATAAAAGGAGAAATAGCAACGCCTCTATATGTACTTTGATCAAAGTGACAATTCCATTTGGGAAATAAAGCCAAATAATTATTTAAATGTAGTAGACAATATTTTTAACCTCAAGACAAAAGATACCAATAAAATGCTTCCTAGGAAAGTCACTTTAACAAAAATAGTTTTAATTTCTTTAATGCAGAGTTTTATTTCCTTTTTAACTAGTTTGCCTCTGCATATAATTTTTGGAAATCATACTTCAGCCAGTGTAATTATAGCACCATGTAGCAACCAGAAGTTCCTAAATATCCATATTGTTTCTGTTTCAATGCAATTTAGATTGGTTGATTAACATTTTCAAATTATTTTAAAGGTGTATACATAACTTTTATAGATATTTGTATGCATCCTCTCAAGTCAGTTTATAAAACATATTGCATGTGATTTTAATGATGCTGTATACGTACTTTAAACTCTTCTTATTTTAAGAAACTACATTATTCATAATATATAGAATAACCATAAGTGTTTCTGTAAGGAACCAGATAAAATGCTTGGCTACTCTCTAAAGATTAAAAAAAATTAAAATAAATGTATCTGAGGGGAATTCTTTAGTATTCCAATGACACAGTATTGGGGCTTATTTTACATTTAAATGATATTTATCTTAATGCCACAGGTAGTGTAACGTCTATTGTGCCATACATTCAAATTTTCCTTTGAATTCTTCCAGAACAGTCACAAAATCTTAGGCCACAAAATGTATAGTAACGAAGAAAAGAAAAACAGACATAATGACTCATTCTGGCTTTGTTCCTGTAGGTTTGAAAACCATGGCTCTGTAAGAATAGCAATAAGCATCCTCTCTTAATATATGTACCTTCAGCAATTCCTCAGGGACTCAAATCTTGATTGAGTGGCAGATAGTGAATGAGGTAAAACTACACAGAGAACATGTTCAGAGAACACACTCTGAAATCAATAGTCCTTACTATGAAATTCTCTTTTGTATGATATTGAGGTCTTTGGAAAGTTGACGTCTTAAAAAAAACAGTAATAATAAAATGCCGTTTTCCAGTTAACTACTGAAAATATGAAAAACAACTGAGTACTTGATGGTGCAAATCAATTACTGTTCATTTCTTTACGTTCTATTTTAAGAAAAGCTCTCACCTTTTGGGAATTTGCACACAAATATTTAAGGATATAAAGCTAGGAGGTTTGAAATTTGCTTCAAAATAATACGGAGCATGGGCAACATATGAAAGAGTTGCACAGGGGAGAAATGGCCACGGGGTTGATGGTTGGGGCCTCGGAGTGGGTACAAGAGGGTTTGTTTTGCTCTCTGTTTACTTGTGTGTATCTAGTCAATGTGGGTGGTGGTTGTTAATTGTTAAGTAAGAGATTAACAATTGTTCATTGTTAAGTAATAGATTAACAACTGTTAATTGTTAATTAATAGCTTAATTAAATTAGTTATATGTAAGAAGCTTAGTAATTTACAAGCTAATATATTCCTTTATAACATTTCTTTACTTATCATAAGTACACACACCTCAGAGGTACTGTGGATTCGGTTCCAGACTACCAAAATAAAGTGAAGATTTTGCAATACATTTCATCACATCAAGTTTTTTGTTTCCTAGTGCATATAAATAGTATCTTTATATTTTGGTAAGTGTATAATAGCTATATGCCTTAAAAATGTATATGCCTTAATTTTAAAATACATGATTGCTAAAAAACTACTAATGATAATCTGAGTCTTCAGTAAATTATCAACTTTTTCCTGGTGGAGGTTCTTGCCTTGATATTGATGGCTGCTGACTGATCAGGGTGGTGGTTGCCGAAGGTTGGGGTGACTGTGGGATGAATTTTTAAAAATAAGATAACAATGAAGTTTGCCGCATTGACTGACTCTTCCTTTCATGAAAGATTTCTCTGTAGCATGTGATGCCATTTGATATTTCACCCACAGCCAAACTTGAAAATTGAAGTCAATCCTCTCAAACCCTGTCACTGCTTTATCAACTAAGTTTATATAATATTCTAAATTCTTTGTTGTCATTTCAACTATGTTCATAGCATCTTCACCAGGAATAGATTCCATCTCAAGAAACCACTTTCTTCTCTCACTCATAAGAAGGAACTCCTCATCCATTAATGTTTTATTATAAGATTGTAGCAATTCAGTCACATCTTCAGGCTCCAATTCTAATGCTAGTTCTCTTGCTATTTTTACCACATCTGCGGTTCCTTCCTCCACTGAAGTCTTGAACCCCTCAAAGTCATCCCTAAGGGTTGGAATAAACTTCTTCCAAATGCCCATTAATGCTGATATTTTTACCTTCTCCCGTGAGTTACAAATGTTCTTAATAGCATCTAGGATGGTGACTCCTTTCAAGAAGGTTTTAAATTTACTTTGCCCAGATTCACTGGAGGAATCAGTATCTCCCAAAGTGCTGGGATTACAGGCAAGAGCCATTGTGTCTAGCCCTTATTTTTAAAGAAAAACATTTTGTAAGGCTGTAGCTCCTGTTGATACTGAAAAGCCTGTGCTTTACAGAAAAGAATTTAGCATAATTCTTACGTGTCCTAGCATTTTCAGAATGGCAAATGAGCACTGTCTTCAACTTAAAGTCACCAACTGCATTAGTCTCTGACAAGAGTCATCCTGTCCTTTGAAGTCAGGCATTGACTTCCCCTCTAGCTATGAAAGTTCTAGATCGCATCTTCTTCCGATAGAAGGCTGTTTCATCTATGCTGAAAATCTCTTTAGTGTAGCCACCTTCACCTATGATCTTAGCTACATCCTCTGGATAACTTACTGCAGCTTCTTCCTAAGGATTTGCTGCTTCACCTTGTACTTCTATGTTATGGAGATAGCTTCTTTCCTCAAACCTCATGGACCAACCTCTGCTAGCTTCCAGCTTTCTGTAGCTTTCTGCTACAGCTTCCTCACCTCTCTCAGTCTTCGCAGAATTGAAGAGAGCTTAGGGCCTTGATCAGGCTTTGGCTTAAGGGAATGTAATGGCTGATCTGATCTTCTATCCAGACCACTAAAACTGTCTTCATATCAGCAATAGGGTTATTTCACTTTCTTATCATTCATGTGTTCACTGAAGTAGCACTTTTTATTCTCTTCACAAACTTTTTCTTTGCATTCACAACTTGGCTAAATGTTTGCTGCAAGAAGCCTAGCTTTCTGCTTATCTTGGTGGACAATGTCTTCCTAAGCTTAGTCATTTCTAGTTTTTGACTTAAAATGAAAGACACATGACTCTTCCCTTCACTAGAATAGTTAGAGGCCATTGTAAAGCTATTAATTGGTCTAATTTCAACATTGCTGTCTCTCAGGAAATAGGGAGGTCCAAGGAGAGAGAGAGAGACAAGGGGGAAGAGCCAGTTGGTGGAGCAGTCAGACAACACACATTTATCCATGAAGTTTGCTGCTGAATATGAACATGGTTTGTAGCGTGATATTACAATAGTAATGTCAAACATCACTGATCACAGATCACCATAACATATAATAATAATTTAAAAGCTCAAAATAGTGCAAGAATTACCAAAATGTGACACAGAGACACAAAGTGAGCACATGCCTTTGTAAAATAGCACTAACAGTAGCTAGGACTACAGGTATGAGCCACCACACCTAGCCAATTTTTTTTTGTTTGTTTGGTTTTGGTTTTTTTTTTTTTTTTTTTTTTGTAGAGACAGAGTTTCACCATGTTGCTCAGCATGGTCTCAAACTCCTGAGCTCAAGCAATCTGCCTGCTTCTGCCTCCCAAAGTGGTGGATTATAGGCGTGAGCCACTGCACCCAGCCCAACTTAATGGCTCCTAATGCAGCACAAAAACATATTTCATTTAGTAGTTGAGATTGACTATGTTTCATAAAATTATCAGTTCCTGTAAGTCATATTCTTTGGCTATGTAAAAAAAAATTGGAGACAATTTATATGCTATGCATATGTTTACAAAATACAGTTGACCCCTGAACCTCATGGTTTTGAACTCTGAGGGTCCACTTATATGCAGGTTTTCTTCTGCCTCTGCCACCTGTGAACAGCAAGACCAATCCCTCCTCTCCCTCCTCCTCCTCAGCCTACTCAATATGAAGACAATGAGGATGAAGATTCGATGATTCACTTCCAGTTAATGAAGAGTAGATATTTTTTCTCTTCCTTATGATTTTCTTACAATTTTGTTTTCTCTAGCTTACTTTGTTGTAAGAATACAGTATATAATTCATATAATATACAAAATGCATGTTAATAGACTGTTTATGTTATCAGTAAGGCTTCCAGTCAATAGTAAGCTGTTAGCAGTTACCTTTTTGCGGTGTCAAAGGTTATACATGAATTTTCCATTGCATGGGTTTCCCCTCCTCCCTATGTTATTCAAGAGTCAACCAAAATTTATTTAGAAATTGATGATTTGGAAAGTTGCAATTCCCTGTTTTATTTTACTTAGCAATTATAGCATCAGATCTAAATAGCTACAGGGAAAGAACAATTACAACACTTGCATGGTTTTAAGATGGTCTCTAGAATAATGTAACCTAATGTTATGTTTCATAGCAAGGGTTCAGTGTTTATAGTGTCATACTGAAAACAAGTCTATCAATAAGAAACTCTTTAAAAATTACATTACAGCAATCTTAATTCTGTGTCATTTTCTATTCTGAGATCAAGAAATTAAATGATTGTCCTCATTTGAAATACATGCATTTATCATACATTTGTCATAGGTTCTTTTTTGAATTTATCTATTTTAAGTTTACAACAAATAATTGTGCCTATTTGTGGGGTACAATGTGATGTTTTGATTTTTGCATACATTGTAGAAAGAGTTAATCAAGCTAATGAATACATCTATCACCTAATTAGTTACCATTTTTGCTATGAAAATATTAAAAATATTATTTTAGCAATTTTGAAATATACAGTACATTATTATTAACTGTGGTCACTATTAAATTCATTAGCAGAAAGTCATTATCATAAATTGTGAAGATCTCAAAATATGACTATTTAGATAAAGTAATTCACAATTTTTGTATTAAATCTTTACTTTCTATGTCTATTAATTTTATAAGCAATTTCACGTATTATTCATCACATGCTCACAAAGTTGTTTACAGAATCTTATATAAAGACTCTATATGTATTAAGAAACTTAAGAGCAATTTATCAAGTTTTCAAAACACTCACATATGCTGAGAGATTCTAATTCAGACCCTTGGTGAGCCCTACTTTAAGTTGTTTAACTTAAGAACTAGAAAGATGTTGTATTAAGAAAGTTCAGAGGAGAAAGAAGTCCCAGTATTGGCTCCTTTGTGTGTGTGTGTGTGTGTGTGTGCGCGCGCGATAGCAATGCTTTATTGTTCTCTTTAAGAGGTCACCAAACTAGAGTAAACTGGGATTTATTATTTATATTTATCTTCAGGGAAGTATATATTCTGAAGTTACTCTTGGTGATCCCAATATGCTTTTTGTTATTGTTACATCTTTTGTTTTGTTTTTTAATTTTTTAGATTTTAGTTTTTTTCTTTGTGCATTTACATTTACCTTTTTAATTTCATGTCAAATTATTATACAAAATTTACTTTGCTGAATTTTTTTAAACTTTTAAGTTCAAGGGTGCATGTGTAGGTTTGTTATATAAACTCACGTTGTACAGATTATTTTGTCACCTACATATTAAGCCTGGAACCCAGTAGTTAATTTTTCTACTCCTCTCCGTCCTCCCACCCTCCACTCTCAGGTAAGCCCCAGTGTCTGTTGTTCCCTTCCTTGTGTTTATGAGTCATCATTTAGCTCCCACTTATAAGTAAGAACACATGGTATTTGGTTTTCTGTTCCTGCATTAGTTTGCTAATGATAATGGCCTCCAGCTACATCCATGTTCCCAAAAAGACATGATCTCATTCTTTTCTTATGGCTACATAGTATTCTGTGATGTATACGTACCATATTTTCTTTATCCAGTCTGTCATTGATGGGCATGTATGTTGATTCCTTGTCTCTGCTATTGTGACTAGGGCTGCAATAAACAATTCGCATGCATGTGTTTTTGTGGTAGAATGATTATAACCTCTGTGTACACAAACTAGAAAACCTGAGATGGCTAAATTCCTGGACATATACAGCCTCACAAGACTAAACCAGGAAGAAATTGATTCCCTGAACAGACCAATAATGAGCTCCAAAATTGAATCAGTAATAAATAGCCTACCAACCAAAAAGGCCCACATGGATTCATAGCTGAATTCTACCAGATGTACAAAGAAGAGCTGGTACCATTCCTACTGAAATTATTCCAAAAAACTGAGGAAGAAGGACTTCTCCTCATCCCATTCTATGAGGTCAACATCATCCTGATACCAAAACCTGGCAGAGATACAACAAAAATAGAAAACTTTAGGACAGTATTTTTCATGAACATTGATGCAAAAATCCTCAACAAAATACTTGCAAGCTGAATCCAGAAGCACTTCAAAAAGTGAATCCATTACAATCAAGTAGGCTTCATCTCTGGGATGCAAGGTTGGTTCAACATATGCAAATCAATAAATGTGATTCATCGCATAAACAGAACTAAAGACAAAAATCACATGATTCTCTCAGTAGATGTGGAAAAGGCTTTTAATAAAATTCAACATCCTTTCATGTTAAAAAAAATCCTCAATAAACTAGGTATTGAAGGAACATACTTTAAAATAAGAGCACTCTATGACAAATACACAGACAACATTACAGTGAATGGACCAAAGCTGGAAGCATTCCCCTTGAAAACCAGCACAAGACAAGAATGCCCTCTCTCACCACTCCTGTTCAACATAATATCAGAAGTTTGCCAGAGAAGTCAGGCAAGAGAAGGAAATAAAAGGCATCCAAATAGGAAGATAGAAAGTCAAACTATCCCTGTTTGCAGATGACATGATTCTGTATCTAGAAACTCCCATCATCTCAGCCCAAAAGCTCCTTCAGCTGGTGAACAACTTCAGCAAAGTCTTATGATACAAAATCAATGTCCAAAAATCACCATCATTCCTATACACCAATAACAGCCAAGAACCAAGTCAAGAGCCAAATCAGAAACGCAATCCCATTTGCAATTACCTCAAAAGGAATAAAATACCTAGGAATACGGCTAACCAGGGAAGCAAAAGATCTCTACAACGAGAATAACAAAACACTGCTCAAAGAAATCAGAAATGACATGCACAAATGGAAAAACATTCCATGCTCATAGATAGGAAGACTCAATATCATTAAAATGGCCATACTGCCCAAAGCAATGTACAGATTCAATACTGTTGTTATCAAACTACCAATGACATTCTTCACAGAAGTAGAAAAAACTATTTTAAGATTCATATGGAACCAAAAAAGAGCCCAAATAGCCAAGGCAATCCTAATCCAAAGGAACAAAGCTGGAGACATCATGTTACCCAACTTCAAACTTTACTACAGTGCTACAGTAACCAAAACAGCAGGGTACTGGTACAAAACAGACACATAGACCAGCGGAACAGAATAGAATACCCAGAAATAAGACTGCATACCTACAACCACCTGATCTTTGACAAAGCTTACAAAAACAAGCAATGTGGAAAGGGCTCCTTATTCAATAAATGGTGCTGAGATAGCTGGCTAGCCATAAGTAGAAAACTGAAACTGGACCCCTTCCTTACACCATACACAAAAGTTAACTTAATGTGCATTAAATATTTAAATGTAAAATCCAAAACTATAGAAGCCCTTGAAGACAACCTAGGTAACACCATCCTGGACATAGGAATGGGCAAAGATTTCATGACAAAGACACTGAAAGCAATCACGACAAAATCAAATATAGACAAATGGGATCTAGTTAAACTTAAGGGCTTTTGCACAGCAAAAGAAATCATCAATAGAATAAACAGACAACTTACAGAATGGAAGAAAATATGTGCAAACTATGTATCAGACAGAAGTCTAATATCCAGCATCTGTAAGGAATTTAAATTTACAAGAATTTTTATTTTTAATTGACAAGTAATTGTATATATTTATGGAATGCAATGGATTATATATTTCAAATTTGCTAAATGAGTGGATTTTAAATGTTCTTACCACAAAAAATATATATGTGAGGTGATGGATATGTTTGATCATTCCACAATGTATATAAAGTATCAAAACACCACATTGCACCCCAGTATTGGCTCTTGCAAAGGTCAGATCTAAAGGCAAATTCTTAAACACTTAGCCTTGATTGGTACCTTCATCTGTAACACAACAGTAATACTCAGATGGTCCAGATCACAAGGCTGCTTGAAAGTGTTTGCTCTCTAAGGAGCTGTACAAATATAAGCTTTATTAAGCACATTAGTATACACTAAGGTATGTTAACATGTCTAAACCCATTTGATTAAAATAATTTGTATTAATAATTAATCTTTTACATTTTTATAGATACTGAATTACTTTCTAGTCCAGAGCACTAAAATGTAATTACCCTGGCAACATCTACTTGATGGAATATTATGAAGCAATTAAAATGACTTATGCAGACTATTGAAAAATCAGGATGCTCTCTTCATTAGTTAAGTGTGATACATGACTAAATGATCAGCATACTTATAAATTATTCAAAGTTAAGCATAACAAAAGATGCATCAAAGTTTTAATATAGTAGTGCTTTTGTTAATTGATAAGATTATAGATTTCTAACTTCTATTATCAGTTTTTAATGATATAATACATATACACAAAAAAACGTAAACGAAAAAGGAAAGGCAAAAGATACTCTTTTTTAATCTACTATTAGTCTCTTTCCTTTACCAAAATTCCCTTGACCTGGACATCATCAACTATGCAGGTATTCTTGATCTCTCCCTGTGGGTTCCAAAAATCTCATAAGAATATCCCCAAAATGAATTCTGATAATTGACAATTTTCTTATAATTCAGTTCCCTAAGTACTTTAGAAAAATTTGCCTTGGAGAAATATATTTTTAATCAAATCCTAGAATAAAAACAAATAAATAACTATTTTAGTAGCTTATTGCTTTGCAAAGCTCATGTGAATTACTTTTCACACATCATCTCATTTCATGGCTTTCTATCAGAGGTACTTAATTTTTCCTCATTTTACTGCTAAGAAAACTGAAACTCAGAAAGGAGAAGTGAATTATCCAAGACTACAGAGTTAACAAAGTGTTATTCATCTATTTTCATGCTGCTAATAGAGACATACCAGAGAATGGGTAATTTATAAAGGAAAGCCGTTTAATGGACTCACAGTTCCACATGGTTGGGGAGGCCTCACAATCATGGCAGAAGGCAAAGGAGAAGCAAAGGCACATCTTACATGGCAGCAGGCAAGAGAGCTTGTGCAGGGGAACTCCCATTTATAAAACTATCACATCTGGTGAGACTTATTCACTACCACAAGAACAGTATTGGAGAAATTGCCCCATGATTCAATTATCTCCACCTGGCCCCGCCCTTGATGCAGGGGGATTATTACAATTCAAGGTGAGATCTGGGTCACGACACAGCCAAACCATATCACAAGGTGAGATAAATATATAAGTATATATATGTATAAATATATGTGTGTATGTATATATACAAGTATATATATGTGTATATATACAAGTATACATGCACCCAGTATTATTCAAAAACATAAAAAATATATCACTTTGTGCTTAAAAAGCTGGCAAAATCATTAAGTTGGATAGTATCATGTGTTGGCATGAATGTGGGGATACAGGAACTCACGTGTTGCTGGTGGGAGTGTACACTGTTATAACTCTTTGACAGCACCCCTTGTGTTATGTAGTACAGTTTTTGGTATTTGTATACCCTACTACTTAGTGAATATGTCTCCAGTTACATATTTCAAAGTAGTTCTGACGCAGGTGTATAAGGGACGTGCACACAGTTGCTCTTTGCAGTGCAGTGGCTGAGAACTGAAAGCAACCTGAGTTTTTTTTTTTTTTTTTTTTTTTTTTTTGAGACGGAGTCTTGCTCTGTCACCCAGGCTGGAGTGCAGTGGCCGGATCTCTGCTCACTGCAAGCTCCGCCTCCCGGGTTCACGCCATTCTCCTGCCTCAGCCTCCCGAGTAGCTGGGACTACAAGCACCCGCCACCTCGCCCGGCTAGTTTTTTTGTAATTTTTAGTAGAGACGGGGTTTCACCGTGTTAGCCAGGATGGTCTCGATCTCCTGACCTCGTGATCCGCCCGTCTCGGCCTCCCAAAGTGCTGGGATTACAGGCTTGAGCCACCGCGCCCGAAAAGTGGGTAGGAAAGACAAGGTAGGTGCAGAGAATGCAGTATCATGCAACACTTAACAAGCCTTTGGATGATTCTGATGTATTGTGATGGTTAATGTTGATTGTCAAGTTGATTGGATTGAAAGATGCAAAGTATTGTCTCTGGGTTTGTCTGAGAGGGAGTTGCCAAAGGAGATTAACATTTGAGTCAGTGGACTGGGAAAGATGGAACCACCCTCAATCAGGGTGGGCACCATCAATAAAAGCAGGCAGAAGAACATGGAAAGACTAGACTGGTTTAGACTCTAGACTATCTCCTTCTCCCATGCTGGGTGTTCCTGCCCTCAAACACTGGACTCCAAGTTCTTCAGTTTGGGACGTGGACTGGCTTCCTTGCTCCTCTTCTTGCAGACTTCACCTTGTGATTGTGTGAATCAATAGTCCTTAATAAAATCCAGATAGATATATATATATAGCCTAAGATATATATAGATATAGATCTATAGATATATATCCTAAGAGATATATATATCCTATTAGTTCTGTCCCTCTATAGAACCCTAATATATGTAAGCTAAACACGAAGAACCTTGGCAGTACACGAACTCTAAGGTTTCCTTTAGCATGAAATCTGCCTCCTTCACTCTACACACACACACAAACACACACACACACACACGCACACACAATGCTTATAATGTTGCAATTACAACCATGAAATTTTATTCATGTAATGACAGATTTATGAATTGACTGTAACACTAGTATTTTATGGTCCAGGCCTTATTATTTCTGGCATACAGAGGTTCACTAACTTTGTTTAGTATGCATCAGAATCATCCAGAGGCTTGTTAAATGTTAATTGTTAAATATTTACTGCTACCATTAGGTATGTAACAGTTGCTATACATTCTTTTCCTAGAAATGCATAATAATGAAAACAAACCCACCCACTCCATATCTGATGTGTGCTGTATCCACACTCCAAAGCTTCTCTCCCCTCTGTTGCATGCCTTCAACCCTCAACTCCTTGAAAAGCGTGAAATGGTCACTGTTTCTGCTTGTCCCATTCTCACTGAAATTTAACCCTTTATGATTTAATCCCTTTCCTCATAATTCTCCTGACATTGGTAGCTCAGGAATCACTAGTGTTCTTCCGACTGTCATACCCAACAGCTTTTCTCAGTTCTCAATGTTCATTTTTTATCTTCTACCAACCAATCCCTACCCCAACATAATCCATGGATTCGTAGCTTGGAAACTGTTCCCCACCCCTTGGACTCTTGGCTCAGCTATCACCTATGACGTAAAGCCTTCCCTTATCTCCGTGAAAGGTTTGCTGTTCCTTCTCTTGTAGGCCCCTGGGTCTTTGTTCACGTGTTTACTCAGATAGAAGCTGGAATGCTTCTCTGATGCCACCCAACCATGAGACCTCTTTATGAATTCCTCTCCATTGCTTAAGTCCCAAATGATCGAGTTCCATAAGTCTCTCTGGTTCCCCTCAACCATTTAAGTCTCTGTTTCCTTTAAAGCTTTTTGCTGTTTCTTGTGTATTTACTTATTTACCTAATTATTCTTGTGATAAATAACTTTAGTTCTTTTCTGTGTGGTCATAGGCAAGCTACCAGACTTCTCAGAGATGTAGATGTTTTATGTGTACACTGGGAAGAAGGATGTCTCCTATCTTTGCAGGGAAGTGTTGAACAGTCAGCGATGTGTGTGCAGGCCTGGTAGCACTGACTGATACACAGTAGGCATGAGGTGAAGGATGGTGACAAAGATGGGAGCAGCTCCCGACCACTGTTAGCTGTGAGCCAGGATGATGTTTTACTATTGAATATAAGCAATTTCACGGGACACCAGCATCATACAAGGTCATTCTTCCACTGTAATGGAAAAAAACAAAGACAAAACCACTCTGTAATCATGTCTGAGTGAAGATCAAAACTAAAGTAACGTCTAAACCAGCAAAGTGACTGGACATCCACCACTTTTGTTAGCATGAGTAACAGCAACCTCTTCACCAGTTACAGCTTTAGCTTTGCCCCATTCTTCCTACCTCCTTGCTAAAAATTAGGATGCTCACATAGGGTGCATCCTGTCCCTTGCACCGGGTAGTATGGCCAATTTAGTGTGCCTATAGGTGTGTTTCTGGTGGTGTCTGGCTGGTGAGCAGCATCAGTAACTGTTATTGCAATCAATTTGTTTCCTGTTCTTTATTGAATTAAATGGCAAAGTACTATGCATGATTCAAGTGAAGTCATCCCCTTTACTTTTTTAGCTTTATAAACGCCTAAGGTTTAACATAGCAAAATTTGTAAATTAATTCCACATCCCAAAGTCATTTATAAATATCTGTTTTTTAGTTGATGTTGAGATCTTTCCTTATTTATGGGCAAGATTATTGTATTTTTCACCATTGTTCAGGTTAATAAAAACCATCCAGGCTAGATACAGTGACTCATGCCTGTAATCCTAGCATTTTGGGAAGCTGAGGCCAGCAGATCACCTGAGGTCAGGAGTTTGAGGCCAGCAGATCACCTGAGGTCAGGAGTTTGAGACCAGCCAGCCAAACATGGTGAAACCCCATCTCTACTAAAAATACAAAAATTAGCTGGGCGTGGTGGGACACACCTGTAGTCCTAGCTACTAGGGAGCCTGAGGCGAGAGGATCACTTGAACTCGGGCAGTGGAGGTCACAGTGAGCTGAGATCATGCCACCACACACCAGCCTGAGCGACAGAGCGAGACCTTGTCAAAAACAAATAAACAAACAAAAAAAAACCCATCCCGAGATCTTTTCAGGGGCCACAGTGATGCTGGTGACTGTTACCAATTTGTGTGACCAAAACAGAACTGCCAAATGGTGTTTATATACATTGATTTTTACTGAAGATACTTATAAAATATGATTTTTTCCAATAAAATCATCACACCCTATTTTATATTTTAAGAATCTTTGGCCAGGCACTGTAGCTCATGCCTGTAATCCCAGCACTTTGGCCGAGGCAGGCAGATCACAAGGTTGGGAGTTCAAGACCAGTCTGCCAACATGGTGAAACCCCATCTCTACAAAAACTATAAAAATTAGCCCAGTGTGGTAGCACATGCCTATAGTCCCAGCTACTCAGGGGGCTGAGGCAGGAGAATTGCTTGAACCCTGGAGGCAGAGGTTGCAGTCAGCCAAGATTGTACCATTGCACTCCAGCCTGGGCAATGGAAGAATCTTTGGCCTGATAAGTAGTGAAGTTAAAAAAAATAATAATAATATCAAATCTGCTGATGCCCTCTAAGCAACTTCAAGTCTAATTTAGGCAGCTTCAAAAGGTCATGATCTCTCTGAAGCCTGACTGCACTGCCTCCCAATTGGCTTCCAATGATTGTCATAAGGTCATTCCTCCAGGAGAGTCACATTTTGCCATCGGAAGTAAACCATTTCAAACATACAACTTTCTTTGAAAAAGACGATTGTTTAAGGGCTCTGGTCCCACTGAATTGCCTAGTTGTTCTATTAATTCTCCATCAGCAGAAAGGTATTCATTCTGGTATCACGCTGGGAAAAGAGGAGTCACGCAGCCCTAAGCAAACAGGACCTATGACCTGTTAGTTTAGACTGGGGGACAAGACGTAAAAGGATGATTTCAGCTTGAGCACTTTTCACGAAAGGAAGATGGGAATGATGTATCACTCATCACAGAAATCAGAGTCCCTCTAAGTTTTACATGTTCATTTATTGACATTGCCTAGGGCTTCTTTGGTAACGATTAACGTTTTAGTTGAATTAAATAAACATTTAAGTAGGTATTAAAACATTTAAGTTGAATTTCAATAAAACTATTTTCTTTCAAATTGTAATTTATGTTTAAATAAGTGAAAACTTTCATTATAAACCTCACTTACATACGTTATAGAACTTTGGGGGAAAGGAGAAGGGCGGAAAAAAGCCTACTCATAATCCCATCACTCTAGGAATTAGTGAAAATTAGGAAATTATTTTTTTCATCGCTTATTTAAAGTTATAGTCCCATCTATTGAATCATTTTGTAATTATAATTCAATACCAGTAAATGTAAGATTTTCCATTTTTATCACAGTTAATTAGCATTTAGAGGACATATTTGCTTTTTTTAGACTTTTCACACTATGAAGTGTGTATGTATGAGTGTACTTCCAAATCCAACCTTTCCAGTATCAATGGAAGTAAAGGACAGAGCATCTGTGATTTACAGAACAAACCCCATTTAAACACACTATTTAAATAACTTGCTCAAGGTCAACTTGCAAAATAAACAAACATTCCTGACCAACTCTATTCTACCACCCAGATCAGAGTCTCTCATGATGAATGTCAAATGATAAGTCAAATTTTTAAAGATACATATTTCCTCATGCATTTTCAGATGTTGTAGAAGCCAGCGTTTGCCATAATAAACAGGTATAACTTTTCTCCCTGCTCCATTTGATTTTCTTTGGTATGCTTGTTCATCCCTACGAAGAGACACATATCCAAAGGAAAAACCAGCAGGGAAAATACTAGACACACAAAAGTGTTCACAGTCTAATAGAGCTTGTTTCTGTTGGCGAAAATGAAATAAAGCAATAGTGTTGACTATATTTTTCTCTGAATTCATTGAAGCCCCTAATGTTTAAGTTATTTTACAGCTACTTGATAGATCCAACAGTTCTCTGAAGAGGCATCGAGGCCCTCTAGATTTTAGTGGATGTTCGCATAGCACCGCAGGCTGAAATATCTTCTTGGGAAAGTGGGGAACACAGCTGAGGGTGCCCTCTACTCCACAATGGGAGTCTTTCGCTGCTGTATGAATTCAACTTTTTTTTTTTTTCTTCCAGGAATGTCTTCATCCTCCTCCTCTCACCCATCCCCCTCGAAGTCCTTGCTGAAACCTGCTTCATCCCCACAGGCAGTTAGGGCACTCTCTGTGCTGGGTCACAAGGATCTCCATTCCTTTGCAGACCTCTAAGCCCCAAGAGGCTGTAAGCACTCTGGGGCCCAGGACTGTGTCTCATTCATCTCTGTACACTCAGCAACATACCATAAATGCCCACTGTTCAGTACAGACTGACTGAATGAAAATGTAAATTCCAAAATGATAGTCTTAAGCAATGTGGGTTACTACCACATTGGGGTAAATACAAGTGTAAAGTAAATGACAGCATATAAAGTAGGGGGGATTTGTCCACCCCCACCACTTCCATTTTGGGATATGATTAATGCCACATCTGAATTTCATTAATCAATTCATCACATTTCCTATACAGGACACAGGCTGGAGCTTTTCAGTGGGTATTAAAATCATCATAAATGGCTGAGAATAACCATAGCAACCATAAGGTAAGGCTGGATAGGGGTTTTGTTTGTTGGTTTCCTAAAGGAAAAAGTTGTAATGTAGTTGGTGAATTTGGTGGAGAATCTATGAGAGTGATGTTCAGAAAAATAGAGGAAAGAATAGCTCGATGTCAGAATGCGATTTAGACAATCGTGTGTGTTGAAGTCATTAAAATACTTATGATAAAAATGATAAGCCCATTATGCTAAGAACCTACCTCTCAGGTGAGGCAAGACGCAAAGGCATAAAGCATGGCAAGATATAAAGCAGGGACTTTGGTGTAAGCACTTTGGCTTCCCTCCTGTCAGCCCTGCAGCTGCAGCGACCTTTCCTTCTTTGACAGTCATCTTCAAGCTGTGAGACTTGGGACATCATGCACAAAAAATGAATCTGTGCCCAGGTAATGAGGACATGTGCAAGCTTTAAAAATCCAAATTCCATGTCGCTCTGTTATTTCAAAAAAGAACTCCTCCCTAAAGACTCAACACTCAAAGAAAAAATTATGTTTTCTTTGTGTTGGACTGAGGCACATTTCCCAAATGACAATATGTACTTGAGCAGACCTGCCAGTTTCGCTAGAAAATAAATCTCTGCACTACATGTGGTGAGGGGACATATTTCCCCCATTTCCTCAAGGACGTGTTCCAATCATTCGCAGTAGTCTTATACATTGTCTTCTTGAAAAATATATATATAATGAAGTAAGAAGTAGATTTGCAGAAAGTAGATTTCTGTATCCTTATTTCTCTAGTAGCTATTTTTCTTTCTTAGGATTCATGCTAGATACTTAATATCCAGGTTTGTGGCTTTCCAATGATTTGGGAGTTAACACTGGTTTTTCTTTTGGGTGAGTTATGTTTAGGAACATTTTCCTAATATAACTCTCCATTTAAAACACATTTTGAAGACCCAGGCACAGTGGCTCACGCCTGTAATTCCAGCACTTTGGGAGGCCAAGACAGGCAGATCACTTGAGGTCAGGAGATCAAGACGAGCCTGGCCAACAAGGTGAAACCCCATCTCTACTAAAAATACAAAAATTAGCCAGGTGTGGTGGCGCAAACCTATATCCCAGCCACTCAGGAGGCTGAGGCAGGAAAATCGCTTGAACCCGGGAGGCAGAATTCGTTGCAGTGAGCCGAGATTGTGCCACTTCACTCTAGCCTGGGCGACAGAGACAGACTCTGTCTCAAAAACAAACAAACACATTAGGATACTTGTCTAATGCTAATTATATTGAATAATTTGATACATCTTATTATTTATTGACACTGAAAATACAATCTAAGTCCTGGCGAATAAAGCAATTCAAACTTGGGTATGCACATGAATTACCCAGGGATCTCGTTAAAATGCAGATTCTGACTCAAGAGGTCTGAAGTGGTGACTGAGATCCTGTATTTCTAACAAGTTCTGTCGCTCTGATGATGCTAATGCTAGAATTACACATTGAGTAGCAAAGTTGTAGAACTGTGTTACTCAAGCTTCATGCGAACATCAAACACCACATGGAGGGCTCCTTACAACCCTGTTCCTGGACCCCGTACCCAGAGGTTCTGATGGGGTAGATCCGAGGTGGGATCTTAGAGTCTGCACTTCAAACAAGCTCTTAAGTGAGTCTGATACTGCACATGAGTAGATTAGATGTTGAGTAGCATACAAGACAACCTGGTTGAACATAAAATGTTAGCCAGATCTTTCTTTACTAGACCAAACACACAGTTTTGCATAACAGGACATTTTAGATAAATAAATGTTAGCATGCATCAGAACATTCCAAAAAAAGAAACATGAGCAATTTCTACAATTCAGTTAAAATTGTAAAGACTGTGGCTGGTGGGAAAGAACACCGGAGGTGGGTTGACTTTTCCAGCAGAAAATAATAAGAGATGTGAAATGTCAAATGTGAACAGTTGAGTTCATATGGAGGAAGTGTTTGCCGCATTTGGCTCCTCATCATATGCAAAGGAGCAGGAGAAATCTTTACACTTTGGCCAACAGTCAGTGTGACTTGCTGTCGACATCAATAGATAAAAGATTGGGAAGGGTAGTGGGGGGCTAGGTAGGGATAGTTAATGTGTACAAAAATATAGTTAGAAAGAATAAGACCTACTATTTGATAGCACAATAGGATGACTATAGTCAATAATAACTTAACTGAATATATTTAAGTAACTTAAAGATCGTAATTGGCTGATTTGTCACTCAAAGTTAGATAAGTGCTTGAGCGAATGGATACCCCATTCTCTATGATGTGCTTATTTCACATTGCATGCCTATATCAAAAGACCTCATGTACCCCATAAATATATACACCAATTATGTACCCACAAAAATTTTTTAAAAGAAAAAAAAAACAGTTAATGAGAATTAAAAGAAATTCAAGACTTGAGGAGGGCAAAGTCCTATAGCTCAAACCCCGAAGTGCTTGAAAGATTCAAGTTAGCTAAGAGAGCCAAAGAGGAGTAAGGATGAAATAAAAATCCTAGAATTGCTTCATAATAATGGCAGGGACATCTTGGTGAGTAAGCTACCTGTGAAGCCACATCCCAGGCTTTCGATTTGAATCGGTAATGTGATGATGAGAAGGAATAATGCCTGCTTAAAACAAATAGGGCTTTTTTATTTAACCTGTTGTTTATGGGGCCAGAAGATAAAGCATGAAGTTGCAGTTCGTGAACAGATTCCCTGGCTGTGAATGCCTGATGAGACAAGAAACACCAGCTTTTCTCAGAAGAAACAATCACATGTAGGGTTTTTAGGAGGAGACAGGAGTCCTGGCAAAAGGATATAGTCCAGACCCCAATCTTTGATGCATGGCCCAGCTCACTCAGGCCTCTAATGCAAGGATAAATAACTGGCAGGGCGCGGTGGCTCACGCCTGTAATCTCCGCACTTGGGGAGGCCGAGGCGGGTGGATCATGAGGTCAGGAGATCAAGATCATCCTAGCCAACATGGTGAAATCCCGTCTCCACTAAAAATACAAAAATTAGCTGGGTGTGGTGGTGTGTGCCTGTAATCCCAGCTACTAGAGAGGCTGAGGCAGGAGAATCACTGGAACCAAGGAGTCGAAGGTTGCAGTGAGCCGAGATAGCGCCACTGCACTCCAGCCTGGCAACAGAGTGAGACTCGTCTAAAAAAAAAAAAGAAAAGAAAAGAACTGAACACTTTGCCAGATTAGCTACAATAGATAAGTTAGGACACTGTAGTAAGAGATGCCCACTCTTCACCATATACCTGAGGGCTTTGTCATGTCCAGGAACATTTTTCTGAAGAACAGCATCCAGTATTGCACAAGTTTACCTGAGGGCTTTGTCCATCTCCCAGGGACGAAGACTAAGTCCTCAGCCAATGACTGCCTGGAGATGGTGGATAAATACCCCAGCTCCCTCGCTTTTCTGATGGATACACTGAGACATGGTGAAGTCTACTGGCTCCTAGAATTCCCCAGTGGGGCTAAGCTCCAATTGCTCAAATTGCAAACCTTATTAGTTACTTTCCCTTCTCTGTCTCACTTCCTTCCCCTCCTACTGTTATTTCTTGAAATTGCCTTCCAAATAAATAACTTGCACTCAAATTCTTATCTCAGGTTCTGCTTCTAGAGGAACCCAAACTGAAACACGTGGGTTTTGGTAGCATATTAGAAAGAAGAATTAGAATATCTGCAGAATAGGCCACTATTCTGAGATCATCGGGTTCCCATAAACAGCACTGTTGGCTGGATGCGGTAGCTCACGCCCATAATCCCAGCACTTTGGGAGGCTGAGTCAGGTGGATCAGGAATTCAAGACCGGGAGTTCAAGACCAGCCTGGACAACACGGGGAAACCCTGTTTCTACTAAAAATAAAACAAAAATAGCTGGGCATGGTGGCGCATGCCTGTAATCCCCGCTACTCCAGGGGCCAAGGCATGAGAAATTGCTTGAGCTCGGGATAAGGATGTTGCAGTGAGCTGAGATCATGTCACTGCACTCCAGCCTGGGCAAAAGAGGGAGACCCTGTCTCAAATAAAAACAAAACAAAACAAAAAATGCAAACACAAAAAAACTAAACAGCACTGTCAAAGCACTGGGTGGAAGAAGAGCCACAAGCAATGCTGCCACAAATTCTGCCAGAAAGAATTCCATGACATTGATTTGACATTAGTTTCAGAGGTAGATACAAACACAAAACAGACTAAGATGCCTTAGTTGATACGTGTATATACGCAAGTGTATGAGTCAGGACACGTACTTACATCTATATGAGACAAATGGAACCATTTGTGTTGCCTGAGCACACATACAGAAAGCTTGTTCTGCTCATCATGACTGGGTACTAATTTCCTAACATTTGAGTTTCTCTAACATATAGCAATATCCATTTCCCTTATTTCCTACAGTGACAATATATTTACACATACTTATACTCTATTATATACTAGACAGTGCTCTTTATACTATATGACATAATGTTTTGGCTTATATAGTCACATATAATGTTAATTATAAATGTACATGTAACTTTTCCTCCTTTTTTGAAGAATTACTTTCCTTTTCCCTAGAATTACTATAAGGACATAGAACTCCTTGTTAAATATTATAATTTGAAGCACACAATGAACAATTCTACAATGGAAGCAGAGCATGTTGCAGTCAGGTACTGCCCTAATTATATGACCTAGAAAAGTCTCTGATTTCTATTTCCTTGTATGTAAAATATCAATACATAACATTTCCATCATTTACATTTATATAAGAAATATCTAGATGTATCTAAAATGTCTAGAATATTTCCTAGCATAGACAGGCAATAAATCAATAGATGTATATGTGTTTATAACAGGAAGTACTATTATATATGAGATTATTATGCATAAAGTATTATTACAAATCACAGTATTACACATGAAATGACTTTTAGATAGCTTAGGTTTTGTTTATTTTGTGTTCATTTTACCTTCTGTGAATTGTCTGATACATTAATGAAAACACTAGAAATCCATATCAATGTTTCCTTCATTTGTTTCAAATCCATTTACTCAATATTCTACACAACACTCATTTTCAAAGGTTTCAAAACCACTTCATTATTGCCTCAAGTAAGAAGGAATGGTATTTTGCTGTGTGGAGAAAAGTTGTTTTTTGTTTGTTTGTTTTTCATTTTGATTATGGTACCAATGTTTGAAAAACATTGACTTCCTCTGAGAGAGAATTCCTGGCACTCTGCGATGCTGCTGCCTTTCTGAAGATGGATGAAATGAACAGCAGTGCTGTAATGAACTCTTTGGGTAAATGTCCCAGTAATGTCTCTGACACCGCAAGATGCTGATCTGGCTAAATCCACAAAGTAGGAACTTGTAGAGTAATCGCAACCCACTTACACTTGGGTGATTTTCATGTATTTGCTCAAGTCAGTGACTGACGGTAAAATACAAAACCCTTGAGTACGGGGCAAAATAGCCTGGCAAGCAGCTGTTAATGACAAATATTTACATAGTATTGGGTTTCAGCAGACATTAATACTTTTTAAAAAATAAAATATTTTCACCAGTCTAGAAAATAAAAGAGGGGGACAGATCCCTTCTGTATTTGCATTATAATAACAATGGCATCCTCAAAAATAACAGCAATCACTTTACATTTATTGAGCACAGCCTACACACTAGGAAGTAAAATAAGTATTCTATATCATCTTATTTCATTCTTAGGACAACATAACCACCCTTATCTAAAACACTATTAAATCATGTTGACTGACAATATACAATTAATATTTTGTCCATGTTCAATGGTTTTTAAAACATTAATTTTCATTTCTTCTTTGCTGGTTATTTCATGAACATTAATTCTGAAGTTTCAGAGGGCAATTGCTTTCTTTGAGTACTGTAATATTGATCTTACCATATTTTATCACAAAGCCTGATTATAAACATTTTATAAATACCAAGCTATTACTTAGTACATGATTTAAAATATATAAAGCACCAATTTATCTCACACTCAAAAATGACAAAATAGTGAGAGAAAATCAATTATTTTAACCCTAAAGCAAGATAGACTATTGGTTGCAAAGGATTTACAAAATCAATCAATCAATTTTATGAATAGCTGCCAAATTATATAATGAGATTTGAGGACTGAGAATGAGCTTCTCTCAAAATATCAGTTCCAGTCCTCACTATAATGTTTGACATTATCATATAAATATTCATTGCTGTGTGTCCTAATGGATTTTCAAATTTGTGATATCACTTACTGGACTATAAATGTCACTTGGTGGGTGTATCAATTTTCTCAGGCATGGATGTGTACCAAATTGCCAAAAATTTGTGAGTTAAAACAACACAAACTTATTATCTTACAGTTCTGTGGTCCAAAAATCTGAACCAGGTCTCACTGGGCTGAAATCAAGATGTCAGCAGGATGCACGCTTTTTTGGAGGCTTTATGAGACAACTCATTTCCTCGTCCTTTCCAGCTTGCAGAGGCTGCACAAATTCCTTGGCTTATGGCTCCCTTCCCCTGTCTTCAAAGCCAACAAAAACAGGTTGAGTCATTCACAGATTGCATAACTCTATGCTCCTTCCACAGCCTCCTCTCCCTCTGAATCTCCTTTTAGGCCTCCTTTGACTTTTAAGGCCCTTGGTGATTACACTGGGCCCACCTGTATAATCCAGGGTAATCTTACTGTGATCATCTGATTAATAACCTAAAATCCATCTACAATCCCAATTCGCCTTTATTATGAAGATAACATACCTATAGGTCCCAAGATGAAGGATGTGAACATCTTTGGAAGGCCATCCTACTCAGTGGGATATATATTACTGATGACACAGTGGGATATATATTACTGATGACATGAATTCACTTACTGTGCCTAAATATCTCCTGAGTACCTATTATGTTTCTAGCACCAGGTTAGGCTCTGGAGAATTAATGTAAATAAGACAGTAATCAGCTGTACTTATCACATAGCTCTCACGGCTCTAAATAAATCTGGGAAAGTCTGGAGTAAGCATCAAGGCAAATCAACAAAATGCACGATTCTTATCTTTGGAAGCTTGCATTTTAAATTTTAGTCTTATTAACCCCTAACTGAGAGCAAGCAAATCAAATTAAAAAAAAAAAAATGTGTACCACTGAGAAGGCAAAGGGCAGCTGCCAATTTTTAAAAATTGCTCATTTTACTATTTTGCTTGAGGCTAGTTTCCATTAACAGATTATAAAAGTTGTGGTAAGAATATAATAGAGCTATACTTACAGTTCATTCTCATGATTCACAGATACTGTATTGTGAATTTGCCTACTAGCTAAGATTTATTTTTAACCCCAAATCAAAGCTTTTTGTGCTTTCATGGTCATTTGTGAATGTGCCCACAGCAGTGAAGACTCTGGGCTGCCCACGGTACCTGCTTCCAACTGAGTTCAAACAACGTGGCACTCTACCTTCTTGTTTCAGCTACAATACTGTAAACAAGGGTTTTTTCCATTATCTACTCATTTTTCACACTTTTGTGCATTTTTTGGTGATTTCCCTGTTTAAAATGGGCCCCAAACGTAGGGCTGAAATGATGCCTCGTGTTCCTAAGTACAAGAAGGCTGCCATGCACCTTACAGAGAAAATATGTGTTAGGGAAGCTTCATTAAGTCATGAGTTATAGTGCTGTTGGCCATGAGCTCAATATTAATAAATCAGCACTACAGACTAAATAAGGTGTCTTTAAACAGAAACATACGTAAAACAAGGTTACGTATTGACTGGTGAACAGAAATATTGCAATCAGAGGCTCACGGGACTCTAACTGTATATTTACCCACTACTCTCTAATTCAGTGTTCACAGGAACTTTACAGACCATAATTTCCATGCATAATGAGAATCAACTCACTCTCCACACACACATACGCGCGTGCACACACACACGCACGCGCGCGCACACACACATACACGCACACACACACGCATACACACGCGCGCGCGTGCACACACACACACTTCTAATTAAAGTCTTAATTTTTGTATACATATGAGAAAAGACTGAAAGGAAATATTCCTATATATAAATAGTAATTTTTGCATGAAGAAAATTACAGTTGTTTCTATTTTTATATGTTCCTCTGTATTTTTCAAGTTTGAATTTATAATCAAAATTGCTAAAATAAAAAAAAAAAGATATTTTTATCCTATCTTAAAAATAATCTCTAGTCCCTCCTAAGGCAGTGCCTGTGAGATAACATAGCATAGCAATGGTTCAGTATTTGATAATTCATTGTTCACGGAAACTTTATAAAACATAACTATCAGGGAAAGTGAGAATCAGCTATATTTATCACATAGCTCTTGTGGCTCTAAATAAATCTGGAAAAATCTGGAGTAAGCATCAAGGCAAATCAACAAAATGCATTATATTGTCTGAAAAAGGGATCTTTAAATATTTATAATTATGCTCCTGTCATGTAAACTGTTTCATACTTTATAAGTTGCACCTGTCAGTTGTCAGAATAATTCATACGTATATCTTCACTATATTTATACCTTAGGCTATTTTCCTTCAAAAAATATTGTAACCGGTTGAATCCTGACTGTAAATTAACTCACTGATTTTTAAAAAATTTTAAATATTTCACATTCGGCTCATGTTTTGAAAAATATTATTTCCCTGCTGTTCTTACTAATTTCCCCGTATATTAGGTATTTGAGGGAATAAAACAACAGAGCTCTAAATACAGATAATTAACTGCAGTAAAATAAAATCTTATTTGAAAATGTATTATGTATACTTGTAAAATTAATTCTTAAAGCCTGGCTACATGTCAGTTGGTGATTTCGAGGTCCTGATGAAGTATGACTAATAACAAGGCCACTTTCAGTCACCTACCACGACTGTTTCTGTGAGAGGAGTGCGGAAATCTCCTCAGGTAGGTACCAAAGAGATTAATCAACTCATCAGTGCCTCTGCATCCCACACTCTCCAAGTGTGGGAGAATGAAAAGCAAGTCAGTGACAACCATAGCTACACGGTACTTTATCAGAGTTGGCTGAATCCTCGCTTGGGTTTGGGTGGCCTCCTTTCATCCGTTACTGAGGCAACCAACTTCGCATTCATCTTGATCCTTTATTCAGCTTGGTCCTCATGGTGCTCATTACTGCCAGCCTCAACTTATTGCAACTAAATTTGTATTGTGTAAGACTGGGAACTTGGCTGGGCGCGGTGGCTCATGCTCATAATCCCAGCACTTTGGGAGGCCGAGGCGGGCAGATCAGAAAGTCAGGAGTTTGAGACCAGCCTGACCAACATGGTGAAACCTCGTCTCCACTAAAAATACAAAAATTAGTCAGGCATGGTGGCGCATGCCTGTAATCCCAGCTACTCAGGAGGCTGAGGTAGGAGAATCGCTTGAACCCGGGAGGTGGAGGTTGCAATGGGCCAAGATCGCGCCACTACACTCCAGCCTTGGCGACAGGGCGAGACTCCGTCTCCAAAAAAAAAAACAAAAAAAAACAAAAAACAAAAACAAAAAAACTGAGAACTTTACTAAAAATTTAAAGAGGAGAAAACATGTGTCTGCCATTAACATTTTTATTATGGACATTTTTAAACATAGACCCAAGGAGAGAGAACAGAATTTACAACTTACACACATCTACCTCCAGAGATGAACTCAGGACGAATTTTATTTCACCTACATCCATGTCCCCTCCAAGTTTATCACCTTTACTACACAATCATTTTAAATTCAGTCCCAGACATACTATTTCATGCATAAATATCTCAAAAGGTATCTTTAAAGAATGAGAATTCCTTATAAAGCAAAAACACAATTTAATTATCACATCTAAAATTTCACAATAGTTCTGTAATATCATCAGCATCCTGTGTGGACTGTTTATCCCTTACAAGTATATGTGCATACAAGTGTATGCAATATTGTTCACATCAGGATATCAAAATTTTACATGCATTACATTCGATTGTTGTTTTTCTTAAATCTATTTATGGATCACTCTTCCTTCTTCTTTCAATTATCTATTTAAAAAAAAAGGGCCATTTGTTCTATAATGTTTCCCAGCTTGCTCATTGTTTCCCTCTGTTGTTATATGATTTTTTTTCTGTTCCTATATTTATTATAAACTGGTAGTTAGAACTTTGGCTTGACTCTTTGGCAAGAATCCTTCAAAGCCCACACTGTGTACTTCCAGGTACCTCCTACCCCGTTGTCTCTGTTTTAATGTGAGCCATCATTGATGTTCTCTAGGTACATTATTTCATTAGAGTTTACAAAATGGAGTTATTCTAACATTCTCACATTTTGTGTGCTGACCTGGAATGCTTCCAAAATGGGAAACTGTCTTTCATTAAATATTCGGTTACCCTGAGATGCAGTTTAGTAATAAAAAAAAGTAGGATAAATACTTGATTTTTCCTTTCACAAACCAATGTTCAGACTAATGAGTTGATTCTCTGGCATCTTCCAATAAAGATGGATAAGAAACGTTTTGTTCTATAACGCGTTCATGAATGTTTAACTTGATGTTTCAGTCCATTTCTGGTATTATTGATGTTTCAATTATTCCATTTGGCCAGTGAAATCCTTTTCAAGTTAACTGCTGACTCCTTTGGACATCACTCCAGTAGCCTTTGACAGCATACTTGTTTTCTGGTATAAAATAATCCCCATTTATTTGTATATTTGATGCCTCAGTTTGGATCCAGTCTTTTACTGCAAGGAATTCTAGATCCTTTTACAGGAAAGTGGTATTTGGTGCCCTCAGTGTAGGTGCTAGGAGATATCATTTTTCCTTTACAATTTCTTGGTAAACACAGTCACAGTTTTTTGATAAACCAAACTAGGAAATAGTTCTATTTTTCTTAAAGGAAAATATATTCAGAGTTCATACTGATGTACCTAATTCAAACACAGGGTTATATGATATCTACTTAATCTTTCTGATTTTAGATTTGCTTCTTTTTTCTCTTAAATTGAAAATTATTATTTCCAATGATATCAATATAATCACATTACTGCTTTATCAGGATAAGTTTCAGAGTCACAACACAATATTTTAACTAAAAAATGGCTGTCATTAGCAAAATGTGATCATTGAAAGGAGCTTAAGATTTTTTTGGCAATGGGATCTAAAAAAGTAAAATACACAGATTACTGTTTAAAAGTCACTTTAAATAATTCATTTCTATGTATTTATGCCTTCAACTTAATAGGTTTATTTGTTCCATTTTACTTTTGCTTTTTAGATATACAATTATTAAATTGCATATATTACTCTATAGTAAAATCTGAAAAACAAGGTACGTTCTTTCTCTGTTCTATATATTTATGCCTTCAACTTAATAGGTTTATTTGTTCCATTTTACTTTTGCTTTTTAGAAATGGCTTTATGATATTTAATTTGGTATACAACAATACAATTATTAAATTGTGTGTATTACTCTATAGTAAAATCCGAAAAACAAGGTATGTTCAAAAAAGTCTAGCTTTTTTCTCTGTTCTATCCCTCCCCAATAGGTTATCATAAAGGTAACTTTCTTTTAAAAAAATTATTATCCTCCCATTTATTTAAAAAGTATAAGAAAATATATAAATATATGTGCATATCTCCATTCCTGTCATTTAAATAAATAACATACCCTACACAGTTTCTTCACTTTGTCTTTGTGAAGGTGATTAAACAAATGTGAGGGGTAGAGGTAAACCACATGTTAATTCTCTTAAATAGATTTTACCCCTGAAGGGTTATCTAGATGAAATTGACGATCACCTGAAGGAAGTAGAAGCTGAGTCCTAGACATCCTACAGTAAATTTTGGAGGCCTTTCCAACTTAATTCCTCAGGTATTCCTGGTCATCTGCATTCTCCTTCCACTAGCACAGTGTCAGAATTACCATTGTGACTTCTCCTAGATAGAGCCATGCATCTCTCAGACTCTCTTCTGGGACAACATTTGGGTGGGATGGGGGACTGGGAGGCTACTGTGTGACGGTTCAATGTCAGGTTTGGGGACTCACTCCAAAAACATGTCAGTGACCTCTGTACTGATGTCTCCAAGGGCTGCAAGAGCTGCTGAGGTTTGGAGAATGGCAACTCACACACACACACAAAGATTCTCATCTTTAAAGTTACTAGATTCTAAAATTCAGTCCATCTGATTCAATCTATCTAGAGGAAGAAAGTGTGACAGTATTAATAACTTCCTAAAAAAGTTTTATGCAGAAGTAATTGTGTGTAAATGGTAATGGGAAATAGAGGACAGAGTTTCAAAGGTATGGAGAAAAAACTTGGGAAAGTTGCAAAGCCTGGCGACAAAGGAGAATACTGAAGACTAGATCCAGGGAAGTTCAATAATCCAAACATGATAGCAACTAACTTAAAAGGAAGTAAACGAGTTCATGATAGGTCATAATTTTTTCTTGGCATTCTAAGGTACACATACTGATGCTTGTGGTGTGGAAGAGGTGTCCTATATACATGATTTCCTGAGCACACATTGGTTCCACCCTTGGTAACTACTGACATAATCACAACCTTTAAATATTTATGGATGGTTCAAGTACGTGGTGTTTTGTTCCAAGCACTAATGGTAAGAACATAGCCCTTCAGCTGTATAAAGGTACTATCACTACTTACAAATAAAAAAATGGGCAAATGTTTTCAAGAAAAAGAAAACCACTCCCCCAATCACATTTAGTTTCAAACCATGTCTTAGTCATCTTACTGTTACACTTTGCTTGAAGCTATTCAAGTAATCATAAGCATTTTTAAAATGGGGGAAAATGCAGAAAAAAATACAGAATACAAAAATGCTCTAAGAATTTCCCTTTAAAGTATAGCAATACTGATTTCAAAGTAATCTTGGAATCTGAAGGAAAGCATTGGGAATTTAACCCCCAATTTCTTTGTATCAATGAGACTGAGACACTGATTATGTAATACGGAGAGACATGGAGTTTACCAATACATGCAAATCCTGGTCCTATATGCCTATGCCAGAAACAGTATATGTCCCTTGACAATCACAGATGTCTGTCACCTTCTTCAACTCCACCTGATTTCCATATTAGCTACTACAAAGGTTCTAGTTATTATATCTTATTCAAAATGAAACAACTTTAGTGTATGTCAGCTAATTCTAAACACATAGGGCCATTTTGAACACATTTTCTGGCATAATATAATTGAACTGTAATATCTTGAAATACTGCAATAGACCTGCATTTGATAAAATTAAGTTCTCAAAAAATATTCAGAACATTCACCACATAATTCTGACATCCTATATCAAGCATTTGTGCAAATGTCATTAAAGTAGATAGACAAAAATATTCATGAAGTCAAGGACTTCACACCCTGAGGTCATCAAGATCCACACTATTATCTAGAAGTTAAGCATATCTTTTAAAATCTTAACTTAAGAGTAGAGAAATCCTTCACATATCATTAACCCAAGAACAGAACAGGAAGCAAGAATATTACGGATCCATGAATCAATTTAAAGAAAAGATAAGGACCATTGTCCTGGTCAGAACTAGTTAAGATCAGTCAGTAGTGATTGAAACTGATGTGTACACCTAACTACTAAATCAGAAGTCGAATACAGAAAGTCACTCAAAAGATAGTGTCACAGCTTGGTTAATCACCAGTTTCACTGGGAGGAAAAACTTGATTAATTGGTGCTTCTCAGATGAATGATAAAACGGTATTTGATTAATTAGGATGTGACCTCCGGCTGCAATGTACAAAGTAGAATGATAATATTAAGACAAAATCAGTTAGAGAAAGAGCAGTATATTTTGGAACTGACTCAGTTAAAGGAGGAAAAAGAACATAAAATTAACGTCAACTCTAAACCCCAAAGAAAGTTTAAATGAGAAAATATATTTCACAAATTACAATGGTAATGAAATGAAAAATTATAAATAGAGTGAGAATTAGTAGAGGAAAACTACCTAACCTCTAGATTGTAGGGAGGTGGGGTTCCTGTGAGTTCCTGTGAATAAGAGTTCCTGTGAATCTCATTCTCTTTCAGGATGAACTTCCCTGACACGCCTCTATAGCCACAGCCAACAACCATGATTCCCTCGCATTATTTCCTCCCATTTCCCACGTAGCGCTGTGAACTGGAGTCATTTGTAAGTACCAGAAAGTAGGACTCAGATTCAATTAGATCCTATGACACCCAAGGAATGGCGTGCACAGCAAAAGGCATCCCATGAGCACGGATCTTTGAGTCTAGGGTAACCCTAAAGGTCACATAAACCCAGAGGTCCTAAGTTTACAGATGAGGAAACTGAGGCTCAATCACATTTTGAGTGTGAAGTCACAAACTTTGAGTCAAAGTCACAAATCAAGTGAGCTGTAGAACTGGATATAGAACCGAAGCCCTCTCTCTGATACATAAAGCTTCTTCATCACACAAAGATGGCTCACGTTCCTCCTGTTCCACAAACCCGAACTTCATGCACAGGCCTCCTCATGGTGGACCCTAGGTGATGACGGCTGGGCCAGGTTGTCTCCCTCACTCTGACTTGGAGGACAGACTTTGCAGGAGTACAACATCCCTCAAAAGCTGTGTTCCATATGGAATCTTAAGGAAAGTATGTGAGATGCACCTAGAAAGCTGGGGTGTGGTCAGGGCTGAGATTGCAAGAATACACTGGACACAGACCATTCACAACAGTGAGGCCAGGGATACCCCAAGCCTTACATCAAGGTCTACTCAGAAAGGTCCCCTTGTCTGTCCTTTTCTAAACCCGGAACTTTCATGTCATGACCCGGAAGAACACGCAGAGGCCTTGTTTTCCACTGCTGTCTTCTCTTTCTTCCAACAATCTTTTCTGTGCCATCCAGGGTCCTCACTATATTGTTTTATTTGACTTTTAATTGTATAGATTTAGGGAGTATAACTGAAATTTGTTACATGGATATATTGTGTAATAGTGAGTTCTGGGCTTTTAGTGTCCCCATCACCTGAGCAGTGTACACTGTATCCCGTAGGTAATTTTTCATCCCTCACCCTCTCCCATCCTCCCTCTTTTTGGAATCTCCAATAAACAAAAGAAACTCTCTTGTTATAAAATGAGAATTGAGAGTGATCTCTGGATTCGAGCAGCCTGGGTTTCTAATCCAGGTCGGTAGTTGTGAGAGGTGTGGAACTCCTGAAAACTTTCATTTCTTCTTCTAGAAAAATGAAATGTGGGACAATGCACAGACAACACTTTGCAGAATGCCACTAGTATGGTGAATTCTTCTCACCTGAAATCCAAATGAACATTCTGGGACCTAAGGTGCAGTTTGTTAACTTTTCCCACACGCTATGTTTCCATGGAGTCAGGAAGCATTTTTATAGTTCTTCTGTCAATTACAGATAATTTTTGTTTCTTCCTTGTAAAAATGAGGTACCAAAAGAAAAAAATGAGGGACAGAAAATACATTTCTTCTCCTTTTTTATGAGTGTCAGCTGGTTATAGCAAACTTTGCTCCTCCAGGCTGGGGTCCTCTCCCAAACTACAGGCCATTTCTTCACACTCCTTGCAACTCTCTGCTTCAAAAGCCTTGTGGTTGACCCATAAAACACCCTAAATGACTTTCACAGACTCCTCAACATCTCCCTGCCCACACCTTCATTCTTCATCATTTCCTAGCATTGCACCATCTTTGACATTATAAACATGTATATTCTACTCTTCCATCATAGACCACTAAATCTTTCCAACTCACTTCCATCATTCCATTTTTATTTGCTTTTCAGCCTCAGTAACTCCATCCTTCCTTTGACACTTTCCATCTTTGTGATGGTTAATGTTATGTGTCACCTTGACTAGGCTACCATACCCACACATTTGGCCGAACATTATTCTGGATGTTTCTTTAAAGGTATTTTTAAATGAGATCAATATTTAAATCCATAGACACTGAGTAAAGCAAATTCTCTTTCATAGTGTGGGTGGGCCTCATCTAAACAGTTGAAGGTCTCAATATATTAAAAAAAAGACTGACTTCCCTGGAATAAGAGGGAATTCTGCCAGCACACTGCCTCTGGACTTAAACTGCAACTCTGCCCTGAGTCCTACGCCTGCCAGCCTACCCTGCAGATTTTGGACTTGCCAAGCCTGTCAATTGCATGAGCCAATTCCTTAAAATAAATCTCCCATCTCCCCCAACCTCCATATATATATACGTGTGTGTATATATATATACGTGTGTATATATATATACGTGTGTGTATACATATATACGTGTGTGTGTGTATATATGTGTGTATATATACGTATAAGTGTACAGACACACACACACACACACACACACACACCTTATTGGTTTTGTTTCTCTGGAGAATCCTGAGTAATGCAATGTCCTATCAACCTCACCCTCCCTGACTTCACTTCCTTTTCTACATGGTTCTGACCCCATGGTACTTCCATTCCTCCACGCTCTTGCCAGCACCTGTGTGTCCTGGTCCTAGTGTCCACCCATCACAGTATCCCTGTAGATTCCAACCCTGGGTCCTAAATGTCTATGCCTCAGCTCCTGTGTTTGCACAGTTGCACACAGCTGCAGAAGGCCATAGCACAGTCTGCACAGGTGCCCTGTTCATGCCCTTTGGCCAATGCTGGGCTCTCAGCCCTGTGTGGGGATTCCTTTCCAAGGAGGTACCACTCTCACTTCTCCCTCTTTGCTCTCAGTAAATATATGATCTTTTTGCACATGAAAGCTCCTTTCTATAGACTGAAGTCTAAACCTGTCTTTACCTTTTTTCTTCCTCTATAGTAAGAAGACATGTCTCTTCCAAGCCAATTGTGATTTGGATCCTCTCACTCCATCATGTACAATCTCGAATGACCTTTATGTTAGCCAGTCCTTTCCCCTTCTCTTGGATTAGTATTTGCTGTTTTCTCTTTTCCACTCCATATCAAATTTCCTTTCCAAAAACCACTGCATTCAGTGAGACATTTACTCTCACCTTTTAGCTGAATTGCTGATAACCTCAGATCTCTTGTTAATTTTGCATGAGTTGTATTTTTTTTTTTTTTTGCATTTAATTGTGTAAAGGTTTTCTTCCTTGCTTGCTTGTTTTCGTTCTCTAATTCCCTCTTTTTTCCCTCCCCCCTTTACCCCTCCCTCACTCTTTCTCTCCCTCCCCCAACTCTCTCCTCCTCCACCTCCTCCTCTTTCTCCTGCTCCTTCTGGTCTCCTTTTGTATTTAACTTTCACACAAACTCTTTCATGTGTATAGTACTGCTATGCTTATTTTACAGAGGAGGTAAAAGCAACTTGCCCAAGATCACACAGCTTGTATGAGACGGAGCCTGCATCTGAATGCATGCAATCTGATAACAGAGATGACATCCCTAACTGCTATTCACCGCCTTCCACCTCATCTTTCTTTTTAGTGCTGTGGCTCCAGCACTGACCTTGAACTGACAATCCAACTATTCAAGTTGGCTCACACAACAGGAGGAGGCTCACTATTTCCATACAGCCAATGTAAACCTCCCTACAGAAAATGAGACAGTGTGCTGATGGTGTTTGCTACCCTTGCCCCAGATTATTAGATCTACTCACATTTACTACACTTCTGATGCAGGAGCCTGGGGATGGGGAGTTCAACGGAGGAGAGAAGAGGATGATTCACAAGGACTTCTCCTGGAGCAGAGACAAGAGCCAACCTTGTTCTACTGTGTAGTAGAACGTGAAAAGTTGCACAGCTTTCCTACATGACAAAAGACTCCAGTGCAAAGCCCTAGGCAATGTTCAAAGTAGGACAAGAGAGAATAAATATATTTCATAAATTTATGCCTTTTTCTTTTTTGAGACAGTCTTGCTCTGTCACCTAGGCTGAAGTGCAGTGGCGTGATCTCAGCTCACTGCAACCACCACCTCCCAAATTCAAGGGATTCTCTTGCCTCAGCCTCCCCAGTAGCTGGGACTACAGTCACATGCCACCATGCCTGGCTGATTTTGTAATTTTAGTGGAGACGGGGTTTCACCATGTTGGCCAAGCTGGTCTCGAACATCTGACGTCAAGTGATCCACCCACCTCAACCTCCAAAAGTGCTGGAATTACAGGCATGAGCCACTGCGCCTAGTGCATATATGCCTTTAAATCACACAAGTAGTAGTTTCTTCTTGGTGAAAATTTATCTTTAAAAAAAGTTGTGCAGGCCGGGTGTGGTGGCTCACGCCTGTAATCCCAGCACTTTGGGAGGCCAAGGAAGGTGGATCACCTGAGGTCAGGAGTTCAAGACCAGCCTGGCCAACATGGTAAAATCATCTCTACTAAAAAAGACAAAAATTAGCCAGGCATGGTGGCAGGCACCTTAATCCCAGCTACTTGGGAGGCAGAGGCAGGAGAATCGTTTGAACCTGGGAGGTGGAGGTTGCCATGAGCCAAGATCGAACAACTGCACTCAAGCCTGGGGGACAAGAGCAAGACTTCTCTCAAAAGAAAAAAAAAAACTGTGTCATAGTCAAGTATATACTTTATTCAACTTAGATGGATTAAATGTTCAGAGACTAAAAATTTTGAAAAATGCAAACTAAGAAAGTGAGAATAACGTACATGGAAATTCAATGTTTGTGTGTACATAAATACAAAGAATTTGATTTTATAAGAACAACAAGGCTGGACAGAACAATTTATTTCCAATCTAGATAAATTTCATTATTTACCTATCATTGTTCACGTAAAGATTTTTCAGGTGAGCACAGTTCCCTGTGAGTTTAATTAATTCATGTATTTACTCCAAGGATCAGAAATCTATTTTCAAAGTGATATATTAATTTTTTTACATTTTATTATTTCAGGGTATAGTATAAAGATAGAACTATTACCATAATCGCTTTGTAGCTCCTGGGATAATTTTCTGCAACTTTTCACAAACTCACTAAAATAAATAGATTTTTTTCTCTGAAACTGATATTCCCCAGTCCACCCCAAATTCATGATTCCGAACATAATGTAATAAAGCGATTGCCCCCTGAGAATGTCTTTTCACTGTTCCAGCAATTTTTCCTCTTCTCTCTTATTGAAAAAGAATCCTATTATTAGGTACTTAAAATGCTCATGGCTTCAAAAGGGAGACAGCCTTTCAGTATGAGAAATTAATATGAAGAAACACAAAATGAAAGATGGCTATTCAAAGCCAATTACAAATTTTATTTGCTGGATATAAGTCAAATATGATTCATTTTGGACTGTGTCTCTTATGTCTCTGATTGATAGACACAATTCTATAGGCTATGTCTTAGTATTTTGGCTTCCTGTTTCCTTTTCTTTTCTTTTTTTTTTTTTTTTTTTTGAGATGGAGTTTCACTCTTGTCACCCAGGCTGGAGTGCAATGGCATGATCTTGGCTCACTACAACCTCCACCTCCCGAGTTCAAGTGACTCTCCCACCTCAGCCCCCCACCTAGCTGGGATTACAGGTGCCTGCCACCATGCCTGGCTAATTTTTGTATTTTTAGTACAGATAGGATTTCACCATGTTGGCCAGGCTGGTCTTGAACCCCTGATCTCAAGTGATCCACCCACCTTGGCCTCCCAAAGCGCTGAGATTACAGGCGTGAGATGAGCCACTGCACCTGGCCAGTTTCCTCCTTTCATACTTACAGCTACTTCTGGACAAATGCCCTAACATTTGAATCTTTTCCTAAAACCATGGCTCTTCTAAGTCACCCAAAGTATTATTTTTTTGTGAACATTTCTGAAAGGAGTAAATTTAGTGCAGATAATAATAAAAAGAGAAAATCTTAGACAAGGCCAATTTAGAGGTATGACTTATAAAGGCAATTGGAAATATGGACACATAAAGCCGTGAAGTTCAAGTCCTGGTTTTTATGACGAAGAATGTTTCTCTTACATAGTTATGTGAAATATATTCACATATTTATGTGAAGTATCAGATGTACACCCTCATAGTCTCAGTTTGTACACTGGCCCCTGTGCTATAAACCAGCAGACACATCAGATTATTGTATTTCAGATTTGAAGTAATCATGAAAAGTGTTTCTTTATACTAAAATAATATTATCAGTATCTCTTTGAAACCACATTAGCAACAAGCATGGAGTTTCTATCTTCTGGGAATTCATAGCCTTAAGAAATAGGTATACTTTTCAATAAAGATAATATGCACAGTATGCATTTTAGCCAGTACCACTTGGGTATTTATTTATGTGAAAAGGTATCATTTGAAACCAGGCCAATGTGTTAGTCCATTTTCATGTTGCTGATAAAGACATACCCAAGACTGGGTAATTTAGAAAGAAAAAGAGGTTTAATGGACTTAGTTCCATGTGGCTGGGGAGGCCTCACAATCATGGCGGAAGGCAAAAGGCATATCTTCCATGGTGGCAGACAAGAGAGAATGCGAGCCAAGCAAAAGCGGAAACCCTTTACAAAACCATCAGACCTCGTGAGACTTACACACTACCACAAGAACCGTATGGGGGAAATTGCCCCCGGGATTCAATTATCTCCCATTGGGTCCCTCCCACAACATGTGGAAATTATGGGAGCTACAACTCAAGATAAGATTTGGGTGGGAACACAACCATATCAGCCAACATACAAGTATAATGAAATAGAATGAAAAATAGATGGGTGAGTTTGAAATTCAGTTGATTAAAGTTATTCAAACCCTGCAAAGCAATGCAGAGACTCCCTGGAAATAACACTATCACAGATGTCATTGGAAGTAAGAACCTAGAGATTATTAAGTGAAGATTGGAAAAGTGAGGGGCAAAAGTAGACCTGAGAGGTAAGTGACTTGACTGTGTTTGGAAAGCCCTGATTGAAAGGGATGAACTGAAGTTTGTTTGGCAGACATGCCTTAGATAACTGAAGAGTATGACCCAGAAGAGAAACAGGAAACTACAAGAAACTCTGGAGAATGTCTTAAGAGCAACAATTAAAACACCTGAGCTTGGAGCCGTGTTGCACAAGGAAACCATCAGTGAAATATGCCAAGGTTAGGGCTGGACGGAGCTGTAAGATCTTCCAGCTAAGCAAAACATTTCAATAAAATTTAGTAATGTGCTTTCCTTTGTATACCAAGTGTGTGTTGCAATCTTGTCCCAGAAGTGACAACACGCCAGGTGTGGTGACTCACGCCTGTAATCCCAGCATTTTGGGAGGCCGATGCAGGCGGATCACCTGAGGTCAGGAGTTCAAGACCAAAGTGGACAACATGGTGAAACTCTGTTTCTACTAAAATTACAAAAATTAGCCAGGCTGGAGGTATGTGCCTGTAATCCCAGCTACTTGGGAGGCTAAGGCAGGAGAGTCGCTTGAATCCGGGAGGTGGAGGTTGCAGTGAACTGAGATCGCACCACTGCACTCCAGCCCAGGTGACAGAGCGAGATACATTTCAAAACAAAACAAAACAAAACAAAAAATGAAAACAGATGTAGTATTAAGACACATATATACCCTGGTCCTCTTCAGTGAACCTTGGAGCTCATCTGTAAAATGTTCGATGAAAAACAGAATATTGCTATTTTTTCCCACATAGAAAGCAAGTCCATGTTTTGAACTCTTAATACATATTTTGATAAATAAAGAATTGAATTGATAATTAAGGAGAGAATCACTCTACTGATTCCATGTAGATTATGTAGCAAAAATGACCCTAAACCACTGGTTCAGCATTTTTCATGGATTCCCTTCTTTCAGGACATTGAAAGACTGTTCTTGCTAGCTTTGCATACTCATAAATATTACCAGGAAAGAAGGGAGCTAAATGTAACATTTTATACATGTGGCACTAGTTAACATAAATTTAGGGGGGAACGGATCTTAAATCTCAATTTCCTCAGCATCAAAATATTGATCTACTTTCTTTATGGGTTGATGGATAGGGAAGCATGCAATTTCAAAACTGAAAGGGAATGAGAAATCACTCAGTAAGTACTTGGATTCTACTTGCATCCTCTTCTATGAGCAAAGAGAAAGCAGCTCATAGAGGCAATTTGTCTTTAGTAACATACCTTCTTAAGGCTGTCCTCATCATTCTGTTTCACTTAGAACCACGTATCACCCTTTCCCTGCTCTGACCTAAAACATTAGGGGGCTGAGTGACGCGGACTGTGGCCCAGGCTCCCGTATAAAGGAGCTTCCAGCTGGGAACTTGAATCTGCAAATGAAAGGAAGGGAGGAACCAGGGTATTTCTTCCCACGTTTTCTCTGCCTCAGGCTGCTACTTGGTAGTGGCTGAGCCTTTTACAAGGCTGCAGCCCCCCAAGGATACCCACTGCTTCCATAATTCTGCAGGACAGTCCTTGCAGAAGTTCTAGCATTCTGGGGTAACTTGTTTTTCTGACAGGACACTGGCACAGAGGACAATGTAGGACCAGAACTAAGGGGTTTTTTTTGTTTGTTTTTTCTTCTGTCTGAATACACTCAAAGATTAGATGACAGGATGCACATAGGAAACCCACACAGCTATATACATGTATTTAAACTGCTACTAAAATATTGAACAATAATATGTTGTGATGCTTTGTATTGACAACCAAAGTATGCTTTATTCTATCAGTAAATATTACCAGATATTATTGCATAACAAGTCGGAGATAGCTATTATTTATGTGATGGTTCATTTGATATTTCCACATGCCTGGGTAAAGGCATGCCCAGACAGCTGGCAAAATACTATTTCTGAGTATGTATGTGAGGGTGTTTCCAGAAGAGATGACCATTTGAATTGGTATACTTAGTAAAGAGACCTGCCCTCACCATTGTAGGCAGATATAATCCAATCCATTGAAGGCTAAAATAGAACAAAAAGGAGGAGAAAGGGCAAATTCTCTCTCTGCCTGTCTGTCTTTCTCTGTCTGTCTGTCTCTCTCTTTTTGAAACAGGGTCTCACTCTGTTGCCCAGACTGGAGTGCAGTGGCACAATCTCGGCTCACTGCATCATCTGCCTCCCAAGCCGAAGCGATCCTCCTGCCTCAGCCTCCTGGGTAGCTGGGACTACAGGCACGCACCACCACACCCAGTTAATTTTTGTACTTTCTATAGAGATGGGGTTTCACCATGTTGCTCAGATTGCTCTTGATCTTCTGGCCTCAAGTGATTCTCCCACCTTGGCCTGCCAAAGGGCAGGGATTACAGGCATGAACCACCGCGCCTGGCTCTCTCTCTCTTCTTGAGCCGAAGCATTCATGTTTTTCTGCCTTTGGACATCTGAGCTCCTGGTCCGTGGGTCTTCAGACTTAGACTAAATTGGACCACCAGCCTTCCTGGTTATACTGCTAACAGACAAAAGATGGTAGAACTTCTTGGTCTCCATAATTGCGTAAGTCAGTTCCCATTTTATGTATATGCTTGGTTCCATTTCTCTGGAAAACCCTGTCTATCTTGTGTTAAATAGCAGTAACCATAATACCATGGGTGTGATGTAGTAGCTTAAAAATTTTAAAGAAAAGTTATCATATGAAATGAATAATTTAAAATGAAAGAACATATTATTTTGTTATATTGCACACTTTGGAAAATAATGTCTAAAATATTGGTTTCAAACATTTTCATTCCAATCTTTTAGGATGTATTCTATTTTGAATGAGAATGAGTTGAAGATACTTTTACATATTTATACATCATTTTTTCCTTTCTATGAACTGCCTGTTTATATAATGGCTTTTTTTTTAACCAAAAAAAAAAAGCTAAGGCTTTATTTTTTGATTTTTAGAAAGTTTCATACTTATACTACATTTGAGAATTTTTGTGATGATGAAAGTGTTCCATAACTGCTCTGACTAATCCAGTAACCACTGGTCTAACATAGCTATTGAGCCCTTCAAATGGGGCTAGTGTAAACTGAGGAGCTTTATTTTTAATTAATGTCATTTTATTTTTTACTATACTTAAGTTCTGGGATACATGCGCAGGATGTGCAGGTTTTGTTACATAGGTATACATGTGCCATGGTGGTTTGCTGCACCCATCAACCTGTCATCACATTAGGCATTTCTCCTAATGCTATCCCTCTCCTTGCCCCCAACTCCCCAACAGACCCCAGTGTGTGATGTTCCCCTCCCTGTACCCATATGTTCTCATTGATCAACTCCCACTTATGAGTGAGAACATTCAGTATTTGGTTTTCTGTTCCTGTGGTTTGCTGATAATCATGGTTTCCAGCTTCATCCATGTCCCTGCAAAGGACATGAGCTCATTCTTTTTTATGGCTGCATAGTATTCCATGGTGTATATGTGCCATATTTTCTTTATCCAGTCTATGATTGATGGGCGTTTGGGTTGGTTCCAAGTCTTTGCTATTGTGAATAGTGCTGCAGTAAACATACATGTGCATGTATCTTTATAGTAGAATAACTTATAATCCTTTTCAGTGACCCTATGTGGCTAAGAGCTACCATATTTAACAGCAGAGATTTGGATATTAAGAAAATTGTGTCATCAGTATTGGGACAGTATTGGGAAGGTAGAGTTAATCTCTAATCTGTAGCTTTTTTCCCTACTCTTTTGACCAAATTCTTCTTGCAACATTAACTCAAAGAATGTACAGGAGAATGTAAGATGAATGGATATCCTGCTGGTATGTTTTGTACCGACTAAAAACCTGTACCTGGTTGTCAAGATTACTGAGCAAACCAATGTTTCTCATACTATGCAGCAAATTGAAATCACTTGCTAATATTTTTAAAATTCTAATTTAGAAATCTGGGCTCCCACCTCTAGTCTCCCTAGGTACCAGAATTAGAATGAACAGTGAAATTTACTTATCACAGACATAACCTGAAATCAGTGAATAGCCTATTGATAAGATACAGCTACAATGGAGAAGAGTTGGCAAGCATCCCTGAGAGGTTATATCACTATTGTAATGTAAGAGCTGAAAGGCAGCTGATGGCTTTCCTGATGTGTGATGGCCACACCCACTAAGACAGTGACACTTATTGGGATATTTAAAAGTTGTTCAGTATAGCTGAATATCTTTCATGCTGTTGCTGTGCATGCTGTGCCTGTTATTATTTTTAAATCTAATATGTAGCTGAGTGAAGCCTATTCAATCAGTTGGAATGTCAGTCTTAACCAAAGACCACATTTGCTGCTGCTGAACAAATGTGGGCATTGCTATCATATAAGCTAAAAATATTTCCCAATTTATACCCTTTCTTTTACGTTATATATGCTATATTCTTATGCAGCCTTCCATATATTATCTAATTTTATATCTTTTCCTCTATGGCTTTTGGGTTTGGTTCCCTTTGCTTAGAAAGACAGGCCCCTTCCAATATTACATGTTTATCTTTACACAGTCCTATATTTTCTTTTAATACTTTTTTTCTGCATCTGTATTATTTTTAGTAATTAATCTTAAATCTATTTTGATATAAACAAGTTACCTACTTTTCTAGAAGGTTATGGTTTCCATATTGATTGATACATGTTTCCTTAAATATGTATTAAGGTTTTGAATGCTGCATCTATTGTATGTAAATCCCTAAATGTATTTGGACATAGTAACAGATGTTCCATTTGTTCTTACAGTATATTTTAATGTGCCAGTATCAATAACTTTTAATCAATACATATTTATAAATTTTTTCTAACATGTAAATTCTCCTTACCATTATTCTTTTTGCTAATTAACTTAGCTATTTCTCATATACATTTTTCTGTATGACATTCAGAATGATCTCATTTATATGGATGATTTTAGATAGAATTAATAACTTTATAATACTGTCTTTTACTCAAAAGCAGATACATCCTTGCATTTAATCAAGTGTTCTTCTATGTCCTTTAGTAATATTCTAAATAGTTCTTTTTTGTTTCTTGTACATTTTCTATTACATTTTTTTCCTTGATATCTATTCATTTTTTGGATTACTTATACACTGTTGGTGGCAGTCTAAATTAGTTCAACCATTGTGGAAAACAGTATGGCGATTCCTCAAAGACCTAAGAACCGTTTGACCCAGCAATCCCACTACTGAGTACATACCCACAACAATATAAATCATTCTACCACAAAGACACATGGACGCAAATGTTTACTGCAGCACTAGTCACGATAGCAAAGACATGGAATCAACATAAATGCCCACCAATGACAGACTGGATAAAGAAAATGTGAAAAGAAAGAGATCACGTATGCAGCCATAAGAAAAGAAAGAGATCACGTCTTTTTGGGGAACATGGATGGAGCTGGAGGCCATTATCATTAGCAAACTAATGCAGGAACAGAAAACCAAACATTGTATGTTCCTACCTGTAAGTGGGAGCTAAATGATGATAACTCATAAACACAAGGAAGGGAACAACAGACAGTGGGGCTTACTTGAAAGTGGAGAGTGGGAGGATGGAGAGGAGCAGGAAAATTAACTATTGAGTACCAGGCTTAGTACCTGGGTGACAAAATAATCTGTACAACATGAGATTAACTATATAACAAACCTGCACCTGTATTCCTGAACCTAAACATTTAAAAAAAATTTCACAGTGGCTCACGCCTGTAATCCCAGCACTTCAGGAGGCCGAGGCGGGTGGATTACAAGGTCAGGAGATCGAGACCATCCTGGCTAACACGGTGAAACCCCATCTCTACTAAAATACAAAAAATTAGCCGGGCGTGGTGGCGGGCGCCTATAGTCCCAGCTACTGGGAGGCTGAGGCAGGAGAATGGCGTGAATCCGGGAGGTGGAGCTTGCAGTGAGCCGAGATCGTATGGCTGCACTCCAGCCTGGGCGACAGAGCGAGACTCTGTCTCCAAAAAAAAAAAAAAAAAATTCAGCAAAGTAAATTTTTTATAATTTGACATGAAATTAAAAAGGTAAATGTAAATGCACAAAGAAAAAAATTAAAGTCAAAAATTAAAAAATAAAAGACAACAATAACAAAAAGCATATCAGGATCAACAAGAGTAGCTTCAGAATATATATTTCCCTGAAGATACATTATGCAAATCAACAAATAATAAATCTGACTTCCAATCTAATCTAGTTTGGATTTTATTATAAATAGAGTTTGTATTTCTTTTACATTGTCCATCTAGTTATTTATATCTAGGAAGAGAACTTAAGAATTTAAAAATTAATTTTGTTGTTAGAAGCATTACTGAATTACCTTTACAAAAAGTAATTACCCAGATGATTCTCTTAGATTTTTTTTTTTTTTTTTTTTTTTTGAGATAGAGTCTCGCTCTGTCCCCCAGGCAGGAGTGCAGTGGCATGATCTCAGCTCACTGCGACCTCAGTCTCCTGGGTTCAAGTGATTCTCCTGCCTCAGCAGCCGAAGTAGCTGGGATTACAGGTGTCCACCACCATACCCAGTTAATTTTTTGTATTTTTACTAGAGATGGGTTTTCACCATGTTGACTAGGCTAATTTTGAACTCCTGATCGCAGGTGATCCACCTGCCTTGGCCTCCCAAAGTGCTGGGATTACAGGTGTGAGTCACTACACCTGGCCAGAGTTTTTAAGAAATATAATTGTATCCACTTCAAATCTTAGTTTCTCCACTGACTTACTTCACAGAATTAGAAAAAAAACTACTTTAAATTTCATACGGAACCAAAAACGAGCCCACACAGCCAAGAAAATCCCAAGCAAAAAGAACAAAGCTGGAAACATCAAGTTACCTGACTTCAAACTATACTACAAGGCTACAGTAACAAAAACAGCATGGTACTGATACCAAAACAGATATATAGACCAATGGAACAGAACAGAGCACTCAGAAATAATGCCACACATCTACAACCATCTGATCTTTGACAAACCTGACAAAAACAAGCAATGGGGAAAGGATTCCCTATTTAATAAATGGTGTTGGGAAAACTGACTAGCCATATGCAGAAAGCTGAAACTGGATCCCTTCCTCACACCTTACACAAAAATTAACTCAAGATGGATGAAAGACTTAAACATAAGACCTAAAACCATAAAAAACCCTAGAAGAAAACCTAGGCAATACAATTCAGGACATAGGCAAGGGCAAAGACTTCATGACTAAAACACCAAAAGCAATGACAACAAAAGCCAAAATAGACAAATGGGACACTAATTAAACTAAAGAGTTTCTGCACAGCAAAAGAAACTATTGTCAGAGTGAACAGGCAACCTACAGAATAGTTTTAAATATTTTTTAATTTCATCTCTATGTAAAATATACTTAATAAAGTTGAAAATTAAAGATGGAAAATTAGCAAAGTGAATGGGAAGTATTAGTTTTGTCCAGGTCTTAAGGAATAATGAAGAAACACTTCAGAAGGACAGAATTGCTTCCAGATTGAAAAATGCAAAATGTAGTTGCCTAGGGAATGAAGCAGCCAAAAAGCAGATGTCTAACACATCATATCACAGCTGTGATAAGAGGGAATAGAGAAAAGGGAATGATGTTGTCATTGAATTATCACATGGTAGAATGTAAGATACAAGTTATCAAGTGTTTTAAAAATGTTGTTCTCAGGTTGATTATTTGAAAATGAACTGGAATGGGGGTGTGCACTCTGAAGAGGCACCAAATTAAATTCACTGCTAACTCTAGTTCTCTTTCCAAATAAGTTTTTTGTTTGCTTACAAACAGATCCATTTAAAGACTGTGAAGCAATATCACAATTTATCTCACATGGCTTTGTGTATCTACAGGTCATAAGAGTTCATACATTTTTTCTTTTTCTTCCCCCCCTCCTTTTTTGAGACGGAATCTCACTCTGTCGCCCAGGCTGGAATGTAGTGGCATGACATCAGCTCACTGCAACCTCCACCTCCCAGGTTCAAGTGATTCTCATGCCTCAGCCTCCAGAGTAGCTGGGATTACAGGTGTGCACCACCATGCCCAGCTAATTTTTGTATTCTTAATAGATACAGGATTTTACCATCCTGGCCAGGCTGGTCTCAAACTCCTGGCCTCAAGCCACTCATCCTAGCCTCCCAAAGTGCTGGGATTACAGGTCACATATATTTTCTTGTATATTATATATTGAGGTAAAGCTCTGATATACATGCACCTCACAGCAGTTTATGAGAAGGGATTGACAAAACATGCCACAGAATGTGCACAGATGCAAAGAGATGAAACAGACCCACCGACACTACTTAATAAAGAAGACGCCTAGCAAACTAACTGTGTTGATGTGTGATTGAGGTCATATTTAAAACTCAAATGCTTTTTTAATATTAACTCCCTATCAGATATGGTTCCCAAATATTTCTCTCATTTTTTAGGATGACTGTTCACTTTGTTGTTTGCTATACAGAAGGTTTTTGTTGATGTAGTTCCACTTGTTTATTTTTCATTTTGTTGTCTGTGCTTTTGGTATCACATCTAAAAATATTATGCATTACCAAGACCAAGGTCATGAAGCTATTTCTATACGTTTTTTTCTAGCACTTTTACAGTTTCAGGTTTTCCATTTAAGTCTTTAAACCATTTTGAGTTAATTTTTTTATATGGTATAAGATAAGGGTCCAGGCCGGGCACAGTGGCTCACGCCTGTAATTTCAGCACTTTGGGTGGCCAAGGTGGGTGGATCACCTAAGGTCAGGAGTTCAAGATCAGCCTGGCTAACATGGTGAAACCCCATCTCTACTAAAAATAAAAAATTATCTGGGTGTGGTGACACACACCTGTAATCCCTGCTACTCAGGAGGCTGAGGCAGAAGAATCACCTGAACCCAGAAGGCAGAGGTTGCAATGAGCCAGGATCCACTGCCACTGCACTCCAGCCTGGGCGAAAGAGTGAGACTCTGTCTCCAAAAGAAAAAAAAAAAAGATAATGGTTTAACTTCATTGTTTTGCATGTGGATATCCAGTTTTCCCAGTAGCATTTGTTGAAGAGACTATACATTCCCCATTGTCTATTACTATTTTTTAATAAGCATGAGTCTCACTATATTGCCCAGGCTGGTCTTGAACTCCTGGCCTCAAATGATACCTCCTCCTCCTCCCAAAATGCTAGGATTACAGGTATGATCCGCCATGCCTGGCCCCCATTGTGTATATACATATACACACATGTATACACATGTGTATACATGTGCAGGTTACATAGGTAAATTGTGTCACAGGGGTTTTATGTACAGATTATTTTGTGAACCAGGTAATAAGCATCGTACCTCACAGGTAGTTTTTTGATCCTCACCCTCCTCCCACACTCCACCCACAATTAGGTTCTGGTGTGTGCTGTTCCCTTCTTTATCTCCATATGCACTCTATGTTCCCACTTATAAGTGAGAACATACGGTATTTGGTTTTCTGCTCCTGTGTTTGTTCTTGACACCCTTGAGGAAGATCAGTTGGCCATAAATGTGTGGGTTTATTTCTGGACTTTATGCTGTTTTATTGGTCTATATGTCTGTCTTTATGCCAGTACCATACTGTAGTTTTGTAATATATTTTGAAATCAGACGTGTGATACCTCTAGCTTTGTTCTTTCTCAAGATTGTTGTGGATATTCAAAACAATGTTTGTGGTTCTACCTAAATTTCTGGTTTTACACAAATTTTAGGATTTTTTTTCTATTTCTGTAACAAAATGCCATTGGGATTTTGATAGGGATTGCATTGAATCTATAGATTGCTTTGAGTAGTATAGACATTTTAACAATATTAAGTTTTCTAATCCATGAACACAGAAATATTTTCATTTATTTGGTTCTGCTTTCACTTCTTTCAGCAATGTTTTGTAGTTTTCAGTATACAACTCTTTTGCTCCCATGGTGAAGTTTATTCCTAAGTATTTTATTCTTTTTGATACTATTGTAAATGAGACTATGTTTTAAATTTCCTTCTTGAATCATTTATCATTAGTATGTATAAACTAAATATATAATAATAGTATAGTAAAAACATATCAATAACTTCCCCAACTCAATAGCAAAAAAAGAGGGAAAACACCTGATTTTAATATGAGCGAAAGACTTGAGCAGACAGTTCTCCAAAGAAGATATACACATAACCAGTAGGTAGGTAAACGATACTCAACATTACCAGTCATCAGGGAAATGCAAATCAAAACCACAATGAGATATCACCTCACACCTGTTAGGCTATCTATCATTTAAACAATGAAAACAAAAAAATAACAAGCATTGACAAGAAATTGGAGAAATCGGAACCCTAGTACACAGTTGGTAGGTATATAAAATGGTACAACCTCCATGGAAAACAGTATGCAGTATGGAACTTCCTCAAAAATTAAAAACAGAAATTCCATGTGATTCAGTAATCCTGATCCCAGGCATTTATCCAAAAGAATTGAAATCAGGATCTCAAAGAGACTTCTGCTCCCTCATATTCATTGCATCATTATTTACAATAGCAAAGATGTGGCAACAACCTAAATGTCCATAAGTAAATGAAAAGATTTTAACATGGTGGTATTTACATGCAATAGAATGTTATTCAGACTTTAAAAAAAAAAAAAAAAAAAAAAAAGCACATTCTGCCTGAAAGTTCTTTCAGCACAAACTTTGAGGACATTATGCTAAGTGAAATAAACCAGTCGCAGAAGGACAAATAATGCATGTTGCCACTTTCACATGAGGTACATGTATCTAAAATAGTCAAATCTATAGAAGCAGAAAGTTGAATGATGGTTGCCAGAGGACAGGAAAAGGATGAAATGAGGAGATGTCATTCAACAGATAAAATGTTGCAGTTAAGCAAGATGATTGAGTCCTGGAGATCTGCTGTACAACACGGAGCTTATAGTGAACAATATTGTATTGTGCACTTAAAAATTTGTCGAGAGGGTAGATTTCATGTTAAGTTTTTTTACTACAATTAAAAAGTTTTTTAAAAAAACGTTTTAACCACGCATTAGCAGATTAATCATTTTCAAAACCTAGAGAATATGGAGCTAAACAGAAATATAAACAGGAAGCTTCCTGGAGATTTAGACTAATAATGTAGACTTTCATTAAAATATGTTTTGGATCAGTGTCTTGAAACATATAAGCAGCTTCAGGCACTCTCTAGGCATTTGCCAAGTACTGAGGCAAGTATTGCAGTGTATTAAGTTTGACAGCTTGACATGTTGACACACGTGGCATTAGTATTGCTATACCTTCTATCACCACAAATGCTGCTTGTAGGCTTAGGTCAAGAGAATAAGGGCTCCACATGAAAGAAGGAAAAATGCCACTCACAAGGAGGAGAGTCACCTACCCTACAGCATATATCTCTTTTGCACTTCTGCCTCCTCAGATTTTCTATTAAACTATCCCTAGGCACTTATTTGACTTAAAACAAATGCATGTGGAAATCTTTGCAGGTAGTGTTTCTACCCTGTCTGGCTTACAGAGTTGACAACTCAGTCATTCGCAGTGATAATAATGGCCTGAATATTTTGTGACAGGTAGTACTTCTGCCTAACTGACTATACCATGCCACAGGGTCTCTGTGTCTTTCACCAGCCAAACCTAGAACCACGACACTGGACACTTCCAGTCAAAAAACAAAAATAAAGAGATACTAACTTCATATAGTCAATTAAGGTTTTTGTTTGAAAAATCAAGTACAACTGAACTCTATTTTAAAATAAAGCAAACTATTTTTGTGTTTAACAATCATATTTACTCAGTTTATAAGACTGGTACCACCCCATTCACTGCCCTTGTAGTCTGCAGTGCAGAAGAATCTTAGGCATTTATCAGAAAGGATTCGGAGAATTTGCCTGTAAAGTTCCTGCACATGTTATCCACTTAAAATAATTTCTAAGACGTTGATTTCATGATATCTCAACAATTGTTCCTAAGTGAGTGAAAATTATACCTTATGTTTACTCTTCCAATCATGTGCAATAAACTGAAGAGAATCTTTTTATTATAGATGTTGAGGAATTTTGTGTTCAATCTGAAGAGAAAGTTTAGTAGTTTGCATTTTCTGAATTTTCATAAAATATACATTTGCCATTCAGCAGAATACTTTGTATAAATTATATTTTATGAACATCGCACTAAAAATTTTTTACTAAAGAAATATTTCAACATGTAATATTTTAAAATATCACGTATCTATCAAGTTTGCATTTCTATTAAATGATCTGTATAGATTGTAAAATCGTCTGTCTTTCTTCTTCAGGATTATTTGTAAGAAGTGGCAGAGCATTTTATTAATTATTTCAGGTACGTAGAAGTCATTGTTCTGCCTGGCATTCGAAGTGAGATCGAATGAGGAGAGAATGAAGCATTTTCCCTGCAGCATTTCAATCCGTGTTGATTGTTTTTATTGTGTTTGTTCCTAAACCAATAACACTTGTCTTTTCTTTCTTTTTGTATCACATATTTGCGTAATGCCTTATGTGTTTCCTAACCCTCTTTTGTAGACTTATTTGTATCATCTGGAGCAGATTGTGAAGCTCTTAAAGGAAATTGGCATATTTGGTATAATTGGTATACATCCTAAAATATCTACAAAAACTGGGCCAGAAAACAAAAAGTTGGGAAATACATATTTGTAAAATGTAACAAAGGGTTAAGTTTTTTTATGATGTACATCAATTTGAAATTGTTCTTAGGCTTGAAAAATGCAAATGGAAGTGGTCTGTGTTCTTCCAGGCAGAAAAGTCAAGAGACAGGGCACAATTCTCCATATTTCAATTTTCCTTCTTCAACAATTACCCATTCACAGAGAGACAGCTTCCTTTCAAGTGGGACCAGAGTAACCATAGAGTAGAATAAAACTTTGAAGCCACCTAGGATTAACAGGAAATACATACACATACATATATATACACACATATATACACACACACACACATACACATACATATATATACATATATACACACACATACATATACACACACATACATATATACACATACATATATATACACACATACATATACTTTCAGAGACTTGGGGTTGTTTTATCTACACTACAACTTAGCTATGTTATGTGTGGTTATGGTGTCTATTATACTAAGTCTTAACTTTGATCTTGACATTTAAAGTTATCTGTCCACTTTCTTTGCCATATCCAAAATTATCTTCCAGTCTTTCCAAAACTTGATAGTCCAATCTGACCAGTAATCTCACTAGTTATTGCACAGGAAACCGTAACTCTGGATAGTCACAATCTCCATGCTTTTTTCACATCTTTCTATCTTCATAAAATAGCCTCCTTAATCCTTCCATAATCTAAACTATAATGCTTTCTTCAAGACCTATGTAAGCCTTACTTCTTTGACAAATTCAGCTTACAATGATCTCCACATTCTGTCCATTTCCACATGCTTAGGCATCTGTACCTAATATTTGCATGTTCTGCTGAATCTTTCTTTGGTTTGCTCTAATATGTATACCTTATCTCTTCAGTGATTTTGTTGTTGCTGTTTGTTTTGTTTTTGTTTTTGAAATGGAGTCTCGCTCTGTCACCCAGGCTGGAGTGCAGTGGCGAAATCTCAGCTCACTGCAACCTCTGCCTCTCAGGTTCCAGCAATCCTCCCATCTCAGCCTCCCAAGTAGCTGGGATTACAGGCACATGTCACCACGCCCAGTTAACTTTTTTGTATTTTTAGTAGCGACGGGGTTTCACCATGTTGGTAATCAGGCTGGTCTCAAACTCCTGGCCTCAAGTGATCCACCCACCTCGGCCTCTCAAAGTGCTGGGATTACAGGTGTGAGCCACAATGCCCAGTCTTCTTCAGTGAGTTAATGAACTTTTGATACCTTCCAGAAATTTGGACAAAGATAGGCACAGATTAGCAGACTGACATATTCAAATCCATTCATTTATTGGTTCTTTCACCTATTTACTCAACAAAAGTCATGTGCCACACTGGATGTTGGATGCCAGAAATGCTAAGATTAGAAAAAGAAAATCTGGCTCATAAAAAAGCTCAAAATTTATAGGGAAAAGAAAAATGTGCCATTCTAACTGGTATATGAAATTAGTACAGCATAATGTACTAAAAAGAAGAGGTGATGCGGGCAAGAGAGAGTCACTTTTAGAGTGATCAGAGGAGTATTCTACAAGAAAGTGCGTTTTATTCACTCATTCCTTCAATAAACATTTAATATTTGACTGTGAGTTGCCAGGTGCTGTTACACTTTGGGGATGCTGAGATGAAAGGTCACAAGGTACAGTATTTACACAGCTCACACTCAAGAGGGGAAGACACTGAGTAAATCCACAAATTACAGCAGAGTCTAGAAAGCAATGTTACCTTAACAGGATTATGATAGATGCCATGTTTTTACTTCTATTGGTTTGGATTAGTAAGGATAGCATTCATGTCACCATTTCACCATGAGTGCCTCAAGTTTAATAAGAGTGAGCAAGTAACGTAAATGGCAGTGCCTGGATTTGGCTTTCTCCAAGCTTGCTTAACAGAAGTACAACAATTTTCCTGATTCATTGATCACCTTTTTAAAAAAATACACTTTAATTAACATACCTAAATATTAGCATGCGTTAGCCACTACTTATCTAGCTTAAATTCCAATGCTTAATTCAAAAAAGAGTAGAAGATAATCCAAATATCTAGTTAAATAAATACCTCATTACGTTTTTATTGTTATTGGCTCATAATTACTGTTTATTTTATCCCTCGTTTGAATGGCTTTCATGGAATTAGTTGAACTGTAATACCCAGTGTTTGGAGTTTTGGGGGGTGTGTGTTGTTTTGTTTTGGTTTTTTCCTCTTACAGCTTCAACTTGCTTTGGATTTTAAACAGCTTCTCTTAAAACTGCTTATAGGCAACTTCTTCTAGCCCCACTGTTGCTCCCTCTAGAGAAAGAGCAAGGCTACTTCTCTCAAATCCAATTACATCAATAAGCATGGATTGAATGGCCACCAAGAGCTTTAAAGATACAAAAGTGAGTAAATCACAGTCCATTTCTTCAATGAGTTTATAATGTATGACGGAGTTGTAGGAAGTTTCAAAAAAGAGACAATTGACTGGTCAAAGAAAATTATCATTATGTGCCCAAATAGGCTTCCAAATTATCTATGTGCTAAGAATGATGCTTCATTAAGTAACCCATTTTCTCTGGTTCCAGCAGCTCAGCCAGAGGGGGAAATATAGTTCTTTGATTGCAGTGTGTTGTTCTTAGCCCACATAAGATCCAAACAAATATTTTTCTGTACTAAGAAAGAAGTCTTTTCTTTGTCATCAAACCTCCTTTAGCTTCCCTCTTCCATCAGGTGTTTATATGCCATATCCAGGTTTATTTATCAATCAACTACAAATGTCACCCGCTTTATCACAAAATGCCTCTTTCCCAGTCTCCCTCTTACAGGAGCTGCACCACTGTTTAGAACACACAGCAATTTACACATTTATACACTTTACAGAGACTAGAGAAGGGTTTATAGATACATATACAACTCCACATATTATATATATAAATTCCCATATACCAGACAAAGAAACAGGGTTTCAAAAATCCCAGTTATCAGAAGAAATAAAAGGAACAAATTATTTTGATTAATTTTAAATAAAGACAATGCAGGCTGGGCTTAGTGGCTCACGCCTATAATCCCAGCACTTTAGGATGCCGAGGCAGGTGGACTGCTTGAGTCCAGGAGTTCGAGACCAGCCTGGCCAATATGCTGAAACCCCGTCTCTACTAAAAACACAAAAATTAGCCAGTGTGGTGGTGGACACCTGTAATCCAAGCTACTCGGGAGGCTGAAGTAGGAGAATTGCTTGAACTCGGGAGGCGGAGTTTGCCGTGAGCCGAGATCGCACCACTGCACTCCAGCCTGGGTGACAGTGAGACTGTGTCTCAAAAATAAATAAATAAATAAATAAATAAATAAATAAATAAATAAATAAATAAAAATGCGAGACTATTATGTTTTTGAACAAAAAAATTTTTTATACAAGTCTTATTTATTTCTTAGACTCCTACACTATTTAATGGACTAATAGGGTTGTTTTCAATTTTTGATAACCCTGTAAAATAAATTTACCCTTAGCATTCTCATAAATTTACCACAAAATGTATTAGAAAATGAACATTTACCATACTTTCTCTTGGAAAATGTTTTCAATGTAAGTCTGAAAATTCTGTATTTCTACTTAAGAGATCGGTAAACAAGATGCAGTACTGACTATACTCCTTTCCCCGAGAGACTATGTCTTTTTTTAAAGAACATACCCAGATGCTGTCCTCTTGGCGATGTTGTTTCCAGTTCCAGCCACTATCACTGAACATCAGGAGGTAGCTGGTCACCCAGTTGGAGCTACCATATCCCCCTTGAGTGGCCACAGCGGTGACCTCCATTCTCTCTCCAAGGTCAATCTGCAACCACTGGTATTTGTTAGACACAAGTGGAGACCAGCCACCAGCTCCTTTTATTAAAAATAGAAACAGGAGAAAATTGAGAAAGGAGAGTTAGTTAAAAATCTATGTTAGTACAGTCGAAATGCCAGTAAGATTGTATTCCTCTATGGAACTTAAATTTCCAAAACATGAAACTTTTTATAATCGTAAAAAAATATAGAGTTAAAAATTTAGTATAATTGTATGATGTCTATGTTAATTAATTGTGTTCATTTCTAGGTTTTACAGCCTCCTAAAACTGGGAGAACTAGGGGTCTTGCTGAAGATTTAAAATGTTTAACTTGATAGGTGAACATTCCTGCCAACACGGGGAACTAGCATGTCTATCGCACACATGCATGACTGGGTAATGGTCTGCTCTCCTACCCCTCTGCCCAGGACTGGATGTAAGGAAGTAACTTCAAGCTATGAAGGAACTAAAGCTATGGTGGAACTAAAAATCTACTTTTGATCATGTTTAGAGAAGGAAGTACATTGATAAGTCTGGGAAAACAAGTCAAGAAATAGTTCCTGCCCTCAAAATATTTACAGTCTTTTGGGAGGGACAGATGTTGAAAACCATGTTTGAAACACACATTAATGATGGGGCGTGTGCAGGAGAAAATAACATAATGAAGATGCTCTATCCGGTGGTGGGCTGGAGCTCAGTCCCAACAGTTTGTGAGAGACAATCATTAACTTTTCAATTTTGCAAGCTAGTTATTAAACATAACCATCTTTGCAATTGGTCATGATGAGAGTATTTAAACCACAGAAATTGCAAACTCTGCAAATAAGCACCTGCCCCCACCCCAGCCAGTTTACCAACACACCACTGATTCTATCCTGTGTGGGAGGAGGGTAGTGGGTAAGAGGATGGGGGAAAAGAGAACCAAGGAAATCATAGAGGAAGCTGTGCTTGATCACTCAGAAGTAAAGAATACAAGTTGTGATGTATGTTCAAGGAAGTAATGTGTGGAGCATAATTTATTGTGTTATATTTCATCCAACACACACCAAAATACTGTAGATGTGACTCCTTTATGTCTTGTTAAGAAGCTTCATTCTTCCAGTTTAATATAATAATTTGGGGAATTCTTTTGAGATTTAACATTGCTGATAATACAAGTAACATATCGTCATTGTAAAAGTTATGAAATAGGGTTTGACCCATTCTCGAATCCATATTTATCTAACATTTAATGTTTTAAATGCCACATCAATTACATAGCACCCCAAATAAGAATGTTAGCACATTTTCTTCCCCCATTCTTTTGCTGCTCACCTTGAGGCTCTGATAATAAGGTCTGGAATTTTAGATACAGGTTACCATTAATTTATATAGTTTTAATTCAAGCATTATTATTGGCATATACGATCCATTTTATGAAACCTTGAGTACAAGACCTCATTCAAAGAAATGCTCAATAAATGTCTGCTCTTATCGTAGGGCGTATGCCATTGTAGGACCTGAAGGCACACACCAGTGTTGACAACTGCTCTGTAAGACCTCACGATTATTTTGATGGTGGAACATAGCCTAATGACACTCTGACAGATGAAGGGCAGAACTCTGCTACTTACAACTACAAACAAGAGAAGACGCCAGGCAGGACCACACAGGGGGATGCACCAGGGGACAGGATAACGGCAAACTGGAGCTGTAGGAGGCAGCTTCTGTATGACAAGCAGGGTAGGGCTAGCTAGCTAGGCTTGGTGGGCTTCCTGTGAATTGGCTAATTTGAACAATTTATCTAGGAGGCACTAGGGCACTAGTTGTCTGGTACCTGTCCCAGCAATGATGCTTAGTGACCCCAAAGGGTGAGAACCTAACAAAGGAAGTGGTTGGAATATGGACATCATCAGCTGCTAAGAAAGGAAAGTGCCCAGTCCTAGCCAGGGTCAAAACTGGGTCAAAGCAGCAGTTTAAAAAATTATATTACAGCAAACTGCACATGTACCCTTTAATCTAAAATAAATAAGTTGAAATTCTTTTTAAACATTATATTATAAGAAGGTCCTCTCTTGACGGCATCACACTAATGACTTTGCATTCAGGTATAATCCCTGTTTCTTACTACACTGTCTTTAGAATTAGATACATCATCAAATTTCCATCTTTCTTAAAGTTAATCATTATTCAAAAGTGTATTCCATTCCATGTGTCAAAAGCACAATGTTCTTCCTCTTTTGTAGATCCAGAAATTTTTCACATACTTGATTTTTGTTTATGTTCTGACTTTTAATTTTCTCTGTATTTGCTCTTAAAGAACCTGTGATTTTGGGTGCAGTTTCATTGTACACCAATATTATCTACCTTTATGCTTATAAAGTACAATATTCTCATCTTTTTTTTTATTATAAGTTCTAGGGTACACGTGCACAACGTGCAGGTTTGTTACCTATGTATACATGTGCCATGTTGGTGTGCTGTACCCATTAACTCGTCATTTACATTAGGTGTAATTCCTAATGCTATCCCTCCCCCTGTCCCCTCCCCACAATAGGCCCCGGTGTGCGATGTTCCCCTTCCTGTGTCCAAGTATTCTCATTGTTCAATTTCCACCAATGAGTAAGAACATGCGGTGTTTGGTTTTCTGTTCTTGCTATAGTTTGCTGAGAATTATTCTCATCTTTTAAGCAAGAGTGCTTGTTGCCTAGACATGGTCCCTGGGTGTCTCGGGGTCATTTGTTTAGCACGGCCCTGGTGTCCACGAAGGGCACTTCCTACCCTTGCAGACTGTTGTTTATACGGAACGTGTTCTTGAATGATCTGAAGTACACTTTAAATAGCACCCTGCCACAAATAGCTCGGGGAGTTCTTGAACTCTGTGGGAACTGCTCCTGAGGCGTTATTTTAAAATCTGAATCAATGCTTCCTCCATCCTTCATTTTTCAGGATGTGACGAAACACCATCCATCCTCCTCTACTTATTCTAATGCCGTATTACTTCCCATTTGCTGAGCAAGGGAGTCCTTCTTGTCAGGCACTTTGTGAAGGCCTTGTTAACTAACTCTCAGTGCAAGCTACATAGTAGATGGTGCATCAGATACCAAGGGTCTGAACACTTTGCCCTCACCCGTGAAGCAGTCAAGAGGCACCATGCCCCTAACTAGGACACAACAGTGCCTCTCATAGTGTCAGGATGCAAAGGTGGGAATCAGTGGTTCCCAGTGGTGTAGAAAAGACTCGCTGACGCTGACAGAGATCAGGCAACCTCAGGATTAAGCTACCAGGCAGTAGGGTTAACTTCGCTTCCTGTAGTTAACAATGGACCACGTCTTTGAAGTACAGGCACGTGATGGACATGGCACATGGATGCATATTTCCCTCCACTGTCCTATCTAATTTTATTCTTTCCCTCCAGGCCCTGTCAAAACTTTACAAATTGAAAGTCATCTAGGGGCTGGTGCTAATCAAGTATGTTTAATTCTCTTATTGCTGCAACTGCACATCTCTCTGTATTTTTGTCATTTTTGTTTGTTCACAAGGAAAAGTTAAGAAAGGGTGAATGAAGTGCCCTTAGAATGCCACCATCTCAGCCTGGAAATTCCACATTTGGAATTGCATCTGTATCAGCTGATACCTCTGAGAAAACACTGATTAGTTTGCTTCTTGTCCTTTCTAGTTAACTGTAATGGTTTAAAGCCGGAATTGAGAATATGTTTTCCTAAAGTCCAGAATTTCATAGTATTTCCCTTGCATTTCCATGCCTCTACAGGCCAGTATTTAAAAAAGCGAACAGGTGACAGAAACACAGCAAGGAAAAAAGAATCAGTGTGATTCTAGTAAGTTAAAATCGGATCATCAATTCTCATCAGGAGAAATAACCTCTCACCGACCGCTCCCTCTTCCCAGCGCTGCTCATAGTTACAGCTGCACCAGCCAACTTGAAACATTCACAGTTAATTGACCTTGAACATTTCAATTTCTTACCTGTGGTGAAAAGGTACAACTGGTATGCAAATTACGCTATATCATTAACGAGGTACACTGATAAAGTAATGGAAATTCAGATGCTTCTAGGCTATACCAAGTAATTTCAACCAGATAAGTTGGCCACAGGGAATCCAAATATCCCTACTGGGTTTTAAGCTGTGCCGCTCTGCAGATGCACATGGCATTAGTGTGTGATAGAGTGTTAGGCTTGTTCTAATTTTAAGACAAATGCTAAACAGCAAAATGGAAGACATAAGCTAGACAGATAGACCGATAGAGATAAATTGATTATTCTTTGCAGACTTCTGTTTTTTTTTGCCAGCCTATGATGACAGCTAGTGACATGAAATGCAAACGTAACTGCAGCTGAGGTTAGACCACCAGCTGTGAGACCACTGCCAAACCGCACAGCCCTCAGAAACACACTATTGTCATATTTACTTTTTCAATGGAGAAAGTGATGACTAACTCCAGCAAATTATAAACTCTGTATTACTAAAAAATAAAATGTATTTATTTATTTTGTTTATTAACAAAACCTTTTAGCTGCTGGTTAAGTGTTATTTGAGCTCATGATTTTAGTATGCCAATATATTCAATATCATAAGAAACCAATTCTTATGAAACTAAAGACCATCTTTTCTCAACCCCTTCTCTTCCATGATAATTTACCCACAAAACAAAAACAAGAGTCTTGCCCCCACCAGTTCATATTTGTCCCCATACTGCAGGTTTCCTTTCCCTGTTCCACCCTCCTCTTTCTCCTGCCTTAACCTTGTTACTGAGACTTGGCATAATAAAGCGTCATAAATCTATTCAAATGGAAAAATGTCTTAACTCTTCATATTACAGCCTAAAAGCTCACATTTAAAAATAAAAGTTCTCCCCATTCACAAGACTCTTAAATGCTGTAGTATTGTTATGAGAATTACATTTTAAAAGCACATTAAGTGCCTATTGATTTCTCCCACATTCAACCAACATCAGAGTATGTGGCAGTTAGTGTGTTTTGAATTATGAAAATTATTACTGCTATTAGCTCCAAAGAGAGTTACGATCACGGCGAAGTTGAGTTTTGAAAAAAAAATTAGTAACTGATTGACCACAAAACACAACATCTCTTTTATTTGTTGCCTACCACTTTTCAACATCAGATTTCTGAGGAACCTGCTTCTGTAACATGTGTTGTTCTGAATTGTAAGAAAAGCAAACTAAAAATTATCCAGTGCCTACTGTATGCTAACCACACTACTAGAAATTGCATACATTATATTAACTTAATTATTAAAATTATCTTGTGAGATGCAGTATGTTTTAACATCTCTTAAAAAGAAAAAAAACAAAAATATTTACAGAGGCTAAGTAAATTTTCCAAATACTATGCAAATATTTTAGTGCAGGTGAGAAATTAGTTACTTTTAATACTATTTTAATCTGTGGGAGGATGTCACTTTACAAATCACCCCATTTTTCATTCTTTACCCCTGGAGTAATTACAACTATCTTTGCCTCATAGTAGTATATTTTATCCCAAGAATATGTTCAAATAATTTATTCAGCGTGATTTAATTATAAATTACCTGGCTGGCTGAATTATGTTTAAGACTCATATATCCCATCTACTAAATATCACCAGTATTTAGTGCTGGTCAGGGAGACACATCTTAAAATTTCAGGGAAGTAAAAGGAAAAAGTGAAGAAAAAATACTCTTAGTTGGAGTTTTTAAATATAGGTAAGAATCACCTTTATCCCGTAGTAATATTAAAAATGGCATGACAGACATTCCTGGTGGTCATCAGTAAAGGCGATGTGTCAACTTTATTCAAGCAGAGACTGCAGAGACAGAAGGAATTACATTTCTTCCCCGAGATTTTAAAGTGTAGAAGGACACAGATGTTCAAGGACACAAAACACAAGTGAACATAATTGAATGACGGTTCTAGCCACCATTAGGATATCCAAATTCCTCGAAAATAATTGGCTTAATTAAAATTGTCATAGGAAAGTTTCCCTCCAAGATAATTACTTTTTTTCAAATGTGATTTCATCTAGATTTCCCCAAGAGTCCAAGTGTGCCCAGATCATTTTGATCTTGACATAAAATTATAATAATGTAAGAAAATGGAAAGAACGTGGTGCCAATATTTGTTTGGCTCCCTTAAATGGTGTGCGGTGTCCCCAGGCCACCATTTACAGCCTTTTAATAGCTTTGTATTTTTACCAGTGTCATTTGTTTCAGCTGGAAGAGAACCTGACTCTACTGGTGCTGTGTATGTTGCTGTTGGTCTTATGTTTACTTCTGAATTTTGACCTTGCCTACTTTGATCACAGTGATTGTTTCAAGGATGGGCAGGTGACCTTGAGCCATGACCACAGAGCAATTTCAGGATTTTGTGATGACTATTGGAGAACAGATTCTTTTCTGCTATTAATGCTAAGAAGATAAGACACAGGCATCAAGCTGTAGGAGCTATTGTTGTGGAAAGCCTGTCTGAGGGAGGCCAAAAGAGAGAGAAGGAGAGTTGAGAAATGAAGTGAGACCAAGTTCTGAAAACAAGATCAGGACTGCTAGGTCCTGCTGTGCCTGCAGAGTGTTTGCCGTGCTTTCTAGTTACATAAGCCATTTGTTGGGCCCCTTACTTGTGCTTATCCTTCTCACAGTCACTGCTTCAACAATTCCCTCTCTCCTGCTTCATTATTTTTATTTTCTCTTTAACGGATAATTCCCATCAGTGCACTGTTGCATCAGCATGCTCTTATTTTTCTCATTTTAAAAGAAGAAACTTCTTTTGACCCCGTTCTAATTTATTTTTTTTTTTTTTGCTTCTTTTAATGAAATAATATACGTCCACATCACTCTCCAATTTTTCTCACCCCATTCTTTCTTGGGCCAACTCCGATCAGATTTTCAATCTCTGCCACTCAACTGCAAGTGCTCTTGTCAAAGTCACCAAGAACTCCATGTTGCTAAATCCAGTGGTCAGGCTTCAGACTTCTGTTCACATGGACAATCTGTGGCGTTTGATACTGGTGACCACTCCTGATGCCCGAAGAGACTTTGCTCACTTAGCTTCCACAAAAGCACCTTCTCTTAATTGTCTTGCTACCTAATTGTTTGCCCCTTCTCGCTCTCATTGCTGGTTTCTTCTTTTATCTCACATTATTTTTTAAAGTTGAGACTCTCCAGGTCTCAGACCTCTGCTCTGCTGCTTTTCTGTCTTCATTCACTCCTTGGTGATCTCTCTTAGCCTGATGAATTTAACCATTACCCACATGTCAAAAATTCCCTCATTCATAAATCTGCCTACACCCCTTCCCTGAACCCAAGACTGGTGTATTCCATTCTACTTGATCTCTTTAACATTTCCAAAACTGATTTTCCATTCTCCTTCTGAATCCTCCTCTATTCACACCTTTTCCCAGACCCATATAAAGGTAATCTTATCCTTCCAGTTTCTCAGTACAAAAAAAACTGGAGTCACGCATGACCTCTTTGTTTCTCTCATACCATACTACAAAACCACCAGAAGATGCTGTTGGTGCTACTTTATTATTAAGAATCCTGCTGTTTTTCTGCCTTCCTGGATGCTCCTTTGATTCAGGCCACATTATTCAAGCCTGGATTCTTGCAACAGTCACCTAATAAGTCTCTCTCTCTCTTCCTGTGCCCACTGAGACTCTCTTCTCTACACGACAGGTGTGAAATATTATACCTGTGCACAAAATACTGCAATATTGCAAGAACTCTCAACTTTACAGAGTGAAAGACAAAGTTCTCACTAGCCATCTGCAACGTCCTCAATGATCTGCCCCCTTAAACCACCCCCATATCATCTCTACCTCTCTTTTTCTTCTTCCCAGTTCACTGGTCTCCATTTACAATGGCCTCCTTGCCGTTCTTTGAATAAACTGAACATCAGTCATTTTCCATCTCAGGAGCTTTATTAAGCTCTTGTTTCTCCAGGAACACTCTTCTCTGAGACACTCTGGGCTATTACCTTTGCTGCCTATAAGTCTTTTGCTTGAATGCTACCCTCTCTTAGAGGCTTGTATCTCCTGACCTCCCCCATTTAAAATTTCTTCTGCTCCACAATGATACTCCCATTTGTCTTCCCCTGAACCACTTTTTCATTTTGGACAGAAATCTCCATCTTTTAATATAGCATATGATTTTTATGTCATATATTTAGTGTTTATGTGTTATATTTATTAGAATACAAGCTCAATGAGATCAGGGGTCTTCACCTGTTTTATTCATTGACAGACCCCAAGTGTCTGGCACATTGCTGGACACAGAGTAGGTGCTTAAAAAAGTATTTACTGCATATAAGATTGAAATAAATTTGTAGTCACGTGGGTATAACAACATGGTCTAAATTTATACAACCTACTGAAAAAGCTGGTACTGTAACCAAACTGAAAGCACAGAATACTTTTCTTTGCTGCACGGTATTTTTTATCCAGTTTTCGAACAGAAGTTTAAGCACTCAGCTGAAATACACACACACACACACACACACACACACACACAATTGCCTCACACCTACACAGCTTAATCACTTGTAAACTACATTTCAAAGATGTATGTATTGCTTTGTTTTGGCATTTTTGATACGACGAAAAAGAGATGCTTTTTCACTTCAACTCCCCAGCAAGGTTCTTAATTAATAATACCTCACTAAATTGTCTCCTGTTTCAGTTCTTTGCTGTCAATCAATTTTCCCTCACAGCAAACTGGCAGACTGACTTTCAGTCTTACTTCTTGTATTGCCAGACTGGACATTTCTGAAATCTTTAATAATGCAGGGCTTTGAAAAGTAAATACTTACAAGCTTTCTCTACGCAGGCATTTTGATTTGTGTATTTGATTTGCAAGTTTTATGACAGCCAAATTTCCCCTGGAAGGCTAGAATAAAGTCACAAATATGCCAAATTCTGTACATTAATTTTGTTTTTACCACAGAAAGTTTTATTTCATTCAAACTAGTAGTTTTGGAAAAATGATTTTTAGCACATAATGTCTAGAAATTCAGATGATAATCAGGATCTGCCCATGTTTTGCTTTCTAAGCCCATTATAATACCTTTCTAAAAGTTTTGATTTAGATCTTTTACAGGGAGGCAGGTCATTTCAGTAAATGACATCATGCATCGGAGAGAGCCTACTGGCAATATCCCAGAGATTTTAAAACCATTTTTCGCTTCTCTACCTTCTTTTTTTTTTTTTATCTTCCCTAGCCAGACTGAGATGATAAGCTGTCATGAGCCAAATATTCTCATATCACTCCTTCTGGGTCAACAAACTGAAGTCACTCTCCTGTACCCAGCAGACATCATTTCCACTTAATGGTAGAAAAGCCAGCATTACTAGGGCATAGTATTATCAAAAAGGTAAAGTGCAAAACCAATTTCAGACATTCGATTGATTAAATCATTTAATATTTCCTCAATTAGTAAATGCTAAAACACATTAATATAGCATTACATTCTCAATTCATGAGATTTGTTTACCTCTGGGCTTAAGTATTCGTTTAATTCGGTTTTGAATACACTATCTTATTGAATTACATGATTTCCTTATTTATTTTAAACAACAGACATTTATTTTTCACAGTTCTAGCGGCTGAGAAGTCCAAGATCAAGGGGCTGGCAGATACCGTTCCTGGTAAGGGCTTGCTCCCTGGCTTGTAGACAGTTGTAATAATTTTTATTTCAGAGGCAAGAAGGGACATTATCAGTGATGCATGTGATCAAGACAGCCTTAACATTGCCCTCAGCTCAACTATAGACAAGTTTCTTTCTGACTTTAAGCTCTTGACCTCCCTTTTCTTACAGCATTTACTTTATAAAACTTATGATTGTAAATTGTGTCTCTGCCCCTTGAGGTGTAAATCTTCATCCAACCCCTTGCCAGTTTTACAATCCAGGGATATCTTTCTCAAGGACCTGGGAGCCACCCCTTTGAAATGTAATCATCAAGAAAGATAGGACTTCCATCTTCCAGGCTCTGTGGGAGGGTAGGAGCCTAACTTACATAAGATCCAATTAGCAAACACAGATGGCCTCATCACATTGGCCAAATCCCCTCCCTCCCCAATGTCCTCCAGTATATTTCCACTAGCTCAGCCCAGCGCTTCAATGGAATTGTTTCAATGGAATTGAGTTCAATCTCTCTCCCAATACTCTTGACCTCTGTTGCAATACTTTTGTATAAAATCTTCCTTGACTGCTTCACTCAATCCAGTGCAATTTTTCTTTGACAGGAAGTCACTGTTTTGTTTTAACTAAAACAATGTGTTTTTCATGATTCTGCCTAACGAATTGTATTCCCCAGTAACCTAACCATTCAACAATCAGAGCCTAAGAGAAGCTGAAGAGCAATGCCTAGAAGTGAATGCGGGTCTGGCTGGGAGCCAGCCAGAGGAATTCTTCCTGGTAAGTGGCAATACTCAAAGGCTGTTACACAACTGCTTCATCCATTAGCCAAAAGAAAGTCACAGCCAGCTTCAGGAACTCTGAATAGCCAACAAGAAGTATCATGGGGCCCAGCCAGTAAAAGGTGATGGTCTTTGCCAAGAGACCATTCAAAGGAATAGATGGGTCATTAAATGTCATAGTGTGTATCAATAAATATCCAGTGTTAGAATCAACTCAATCAGACTCAGCAGATGTCACTGTCCTGGGCACAGAGATCCAACCAATAATCTTGTGGTAGTCACCAGCAAAATAACCAACATTAGCCAGGAGAGTCCCCATCTAGTCGTGCCATGACATCATGTGAGTTCATTATATATCCACTGTCATTTTGGAAAAGAGTACGTTAGGAAATCAGAAAATCTGAGTGTTTACCTAGAAGGAACTGACACAACCAAAATAGGTGACTTTATCTATCAGAGGCTAGGCATTTTGAGATGATCTCATATATGATCATACATGGAAAATAGTCTCTGGATGAAACAACAAATAGAATCTCTCTCATCTTGACAATACTCATAACTACTCAAGTTTTGACAACACTGAAAAACATGGGGTATTTTGTGTTATTCCTCAACTATTAATATAACCTTCAGACTCAGGGGTTTAGAACTGGCCTGAGAAAATAGTATCAACCGGTATTTCAGATCTGAATGATTAATACACTGCAGTAGTACTATAAGATATCTCACTGTATCTGCATGAGTATTTTGTTTGGGTGCTTAACATCTCCAAATCTGCTGATACATTTACATATTATGACTTTATAAAACGATATGTGGATTACCAAGAATAGTGTTGTTTGCCTGTATATATAGGTGGTCACAAGAATTAATGCATGTATCCAATTCAAAAAGCATTTTGCCATATGTATAGCATTGGTACAGTCACAGTCACGTTCTGGGGCAGAATCACTCCACATTCATTGGGCATCACAATGATTTTTACTACAAACTAGACAGACACAAGCCAATATATATATGTATATATTTTCACAGTTCCCAGTGTACATACACATACATCCATGCTGGCTTTAACAGATATGTTCTACAATAGACTGATAGGGTGGTATGCAAATAGAATTCAGAGTTTGAAGCTAGCAGGTACAATATTCCCCTGTGCACGCATTCAATTCTAGAAATGCTTTCAACTGCAGGCCCTTTTACTACACAATGAATTGCTTCCTGTAACATTCGTGCACCCCAGCTAGTTCCATCTGGCTCCTGCCCTACAAACAAATGAGAGGAATGCACAAGGGTTATGATTTTATGAAAACTGTAGAGAAAAGATACGCTACTATGAGGCTTATGTCAAAATCATGATACATTACCATTACTTTTGTTGGAGACTAACACACACTTAGATTTGTTTGCCTTATTCTTGATTATTAAATGTGTTTTAAATGATTTCTTGACCTCATCAGACAAAAAAAATGAAGTTTCAACATATTTGATTTTTTAGTATTACATTGTGTTAAAATGGGGAAGAGTGCAAATGTAAGCAAACGCAACAAACCATTGGTGGGTGATTTTTCCAATCAAGGCGCTTTTATTAATCTGATTTTAACCTGTGATTATAAACTTGTAATTGTCCTTGTTGTTGTATCTCCTAAACTGATATTTAAAACTCTTCTCAGATTACATGCCACTAATTATTCTATATTAGAAAAAGCAGGCGAATGTTTCCCTGGTTTTGCCAAGATAGAGATCAGTCAGGGTTTTGAGGGATCATGATCAAGTCTGTCAGGATGTGAAAGACGCAGAAGAGGGAAAAAAACACATCATTTTGCTCTGTTTATCTCCATCTTATGTCTATTTGTAATGTATAATGGAAAGTTCTAAATTGTCCTTTTTGATAAAAAGAAAGTCTCACAATGCAACCTCTTTTCCACTCAAACCAACGAGGCCTTTCATCGGATTGTCAGGTCTCCTATCATAGTTCACGGTTCCAAGTGTATATTGATCCACTGAGTCATAATAAAGTAGTGCTTCCAGCTGGGAATGAGAGTTAATGCCAACATTTTCTGGATCAGAAAAGGTGGACCAAAAAAATAAAAAAATAGGTTGTGCTTCTACCTAGCCAATTTCAAATTGCTTCTGGCAATACTATGAATCTTATCCATACCCTTGCGTTTTCCTGCACACTGTTACCACAGAGAATGTGGCAGCTGAGACACGGCATCCCAGGAGAAGCAGCTCAAAGCACGTTCATGATGAGAGCTACAATAATTGTGAAAAGCGAGTATTTTGATAAACAAAATGGAGAATCTATTACTAGCATGAATTATGTTGCAGTTGTTATTGCTTTTATTATATCTGTTTTCTGAAAATTTGTAACCCACAGATGCTTAAGAATAAAAAAGGTCAGTTTGTCATTGTTTGAAATATATGTTCCGAGTTCAGAATTCTACTTAAGAAATTAGCAATTTATGCCAAAGTGGGCGGATCACGAGGTCAGGAGATTGAGACCATCCTGGCTAACATGGTGAAACCCTGCCAGTACTAAAAATACAAAAAATTAACCAGGCGTGTTGGCGGGTGCCTGTTGTCCCAGCTACTCCGGAGGCTGAGGTAGGAGAATGGTGTGAAACTGGGAGGTGGAGCTTGCAGGGAGCCGAGATCGCCCCACTGCACTCCAGCCTGGGGCGACAGAGCGAGACTCTGTCTCAAAAGAAAAAGAAAAAGAAATTATCAATTTATACTTTTAGGAAATACAGTATTTATAGAGTCAGCCAAGCTCAATAGACAACCATAAACGTCAAAAACTTTGTTTTCATTTAATGATGCCAGTTTTTCTTTCAACAGATGCACAACTGAGAAGAAGAATATTGTGTTGTATAATTGCCCTTTGTGAAATTTTTAAAATCCATCACTTTTGCAAAATTACATGCAAGCCTGGATGCACTATTTCTAGCATTTTATGTTCCTTTATATAAACATGGGAGGGACAATATGACAGCCAGGGGCATTATATTTAGGGGAATTCCCAGATGATTTACATGTACAGTTTCCATAATGAATTTCTGATTTGCATGATTCTTGAGGGATGATGCTTTTGAAACAAAGGAACAGCAGCTTTTTGCTTCTGCTATGCTGACATATTGTATCTGTGGAATATCCTTCTGTGTCAATAAATGAACTGAGAGAAAACCCATCAGGAAAAATATCTAGATCAGAAGTCACGACCAAAATTCTGTCACCTAGGGCAAGCTCCTCCTTCTGTGACTCGATAGCACACGTAACTTCTTGGGTTTTTTTCTAAACTTCCCTGACCAGCCCTTTTCAGCACCTTCCATGGAGCTATTTTTCTTTACTTTCACTCAAAAGCTAACACAACTCTCATTTTCTCTTGCTTTACATTCTCAGTGAACTACATAATCTCATGCTTGTGGCTACAATGATTTTTTTTTTGGATGCTGAAGACTAAATCTATTTTTCTAGCTCTGATCTTTCCTTTGAAAGCCATATCCGAAATCGTGAATGCCTCCCATATATCTATTCACAGATGACCTATAGATTTTTTAAACTTAACATTTCAAAAATGGATGCTTTACCTCCTGTCAAAACCAGATGGCCACATAATTCTAGCCTTCCATTCATTCGGACTAAAAATGTTAAAAATCATTTCTAATTATTTCCTTTCAGTAATACTGTATAGAAGTTGCCAAATCTGGTCAGTTTTACCTTCAAAGTCATTTCCATTACAGTCCTTTCCTTGGCTTTGTCCCTACCTTAGTTTGAGTCCTTATTAGTTCAACAACTCAATTAAAAAAATAATTTCACTGTTTATCAGCTTGTTATTGGGTGGGGGGCAGAATTTGTACATTTCAATGGAATACCATCTAGATATAAAATATACTGTATTTGTATGAGAAAAATGCATTTGCGCTAGGTGGAAGGACAGGTTTAAGATCCTAAGTTAAGAGGCACAGAAAAGAGGTAAAGACTCACACTGAAAAAGTTGGGGAAGATGTCAGGGATACCTGGCATCTACACTTAGTACTGAAGGACTAACAGGAATGACCTAGGAGGTGAAGAAGGAATAATGGCTTTTCCATCGAAAGAGCAGAGGCGAACTCCGGAAGTGTGAGCGGCTGTAGCACATTAAGGAGGTTCAATTTGTCCGAAGTAGTTGGAGCAAAAAATATCAAGTGTTAGAAATTGGAGTTACTGTGGAAAGATGGGACTGAAATGGTGAGCAGGAGCCAATCTTAAGGGCCATAAAGGGTACACTAAACAGTGGAGAAGGGAAAAATTAGCACCACCGGAGGATTCTAAGAAGGGAGTGCATTGCTGATTGGCAGGGTAGACAGATCTCCCTTGATCAAATTTTAGCAAAGAGAAAAAGAGTAATCTCGGGGCTGCTGTATTAATCAGAGTTAGGAGTTCTCAGGCTTGAATAAATATAATGTTCTACTAGCAGACAAACGCCATGAAAGTGAGCAAAACAGAAGTAAGCCTCTGCCTTCCTGATGTGTGCATGCTAGAATAGGTATTGGCACAAAAGACACTCCCTATAAATATGTATTGAATGAAGACATGAAAGCATCAGAGAAAGTTTAGCGAGGTACAATTGGCACAACTTGGTGATGTGGGTAACCCATAAATAGTAGGCATTGGGTGGGAGCACAATCAGATGTTGGAGAGGGACAGGGCAAAGTCCAGGGTGGTCGTTTGTAAACATTCTGGATGGTGGTACTGAGAACCAAGAGTCATTAGTACAAGGGAAATTTGAAAAATGTAAATTGAAGCAACAGGAAACCTGAGCCACGACAAAAGATTTAGGATAACCTGGAGTGATTTAACTTAGAATATAGGGAAAGCTCTCCTTGGGTGATGAGAATGAAGGAAGCAAGGCCTGTGGGATTTTGGTAAGTGTATAGGATTTGGAGAGGAACTTGGGAAACTATGTTCCTACTTGATGGCCTCCCCTTCCTAGAGATCTTTAATATGTGCCTCTTAAATAACCAGTCTCTTCTCACTGTTTTTTCCAGAGTTGTTTTGGTAAAAGCAGGTGGGATAGTATTTTTCCTGGTAACAAAAGGCATCCTCTTGACACAGCACTTAACGCAAGCCCAATCTGACAGTGCAGCCTAAGAAAACCGCGCATTTCTCTATGAAACCTGTTTCCATTCTCCACGATTTTATTTGAATTATACATGTTCCTATGCCTCTCACTCAGCCAGGACTTCCTTCCCTCCACCTCCCAGCTGCAGTGAAAATATCAACTTTCCCATTATTTAGCTTGTTACATATAAGAGCTTTGTAATATAAAAGAACAGAATTTGCTTTTGTTTGTTAAATTAATAGCTAAGAATCAAATCTCGTATTAGAAAGCCATGGCCATATTTGAATGGAACTTTTACCAAAACTTGGGAACTGCTCAAACATAAAAGCGAGGCTTCTCATTAGTTGAGCTGTTATTGTTTTAATACGGCCAAATTCAGAGAAATGGAAATAAATTAGATAGATTCTGATATAACTTCAGGTCAAAGGGCTATAAGAGCTTCGTCTTTCCCGTAACAAAAGTAAAATGACAGACCTTTGTAATGAGCAAAGGCGACATTTCAAAGGATCTTAAATTCTCTTTGTGTCATTTCTTTTCTAAGAAATAGTTTTGATTAATTCCCATCAATCTTTTCTGGAGTGTCTGAAACGTGTTTTGAATTCCAATGCATAAATGAGTATTTGCTGAATATTAATGTGATCTAGTATCTCAACATAAATATCTTAAAGTTTAAATTAATGTAGTGTTTAAGTGTTTAAAGTTTATATTTTTCAATAATCTAAACACTATGTATAATCTATCCTAGTAGCTTTTTAAACTAGGAAGGAGACAGAAATGAGATGTTATATGTTGAATGGGGAGGGGGTGACTACGCACTTTAAGGCATTTCCAATTGTTAATAAACATTATGGAAGCTCAGTGATCTCTGGCAGCACAAGACACCAGACAGTTACAAAAGACCACTCTTTTAAAAATCTCTAAATGCCACCTTTCATAGCAAAGCATATAGAATGTATCTCCCTAATTGCATATTCTGGTTACAGCTTTTAGGACTAGATCACACACAAAATTTCAAACAAAGAAACTACTGTGTCCAAGGGCTTATTAATATCATTCTAATCATTACTACTACCCTCAATTTTCATCCTAGAAGCCAAACCAAAATGTGACCAATATATTTATCAGCACATAATCAAAAGAATTGCTGGGAATGACTCTGGATCTGCTGGCTATATACAGAGATCACTTCCGTCTTCTACAATGTACTAAGGGCTTCACTGTCCTCATCTGTTTGATTTTCACAATAGTCTTACACAATGGAATTTTTTTTCCCCACCTTAGACATGAAGAGACTGAGCCAAAGGGTGGTAAAGTCACTTATGAAAGGTTACAAAGATCTAGTAAAGTCAGGCAAGCCCTGAAAACAGTCTGTCTCCAGAGTCTGTTCTTCATCTCGGATGATGTTATTTCCTCCTGGAGTTCCTCTTTTATGAAATAATAAGACAGCACATCAGCAGGTGATGTAGGTTACAAGGGGGACTGAAATGGAATGAGCACTTGAGAAGTTTAGGGCGTGGAGAGCACCACTGGCTGAATGGTTAGGGAAGCAGAAACATTTCACTTGGGTTCCAGGGTAGGATGTTGAAAGGCCACAGTGAAGGGTTGGAGCCTTCCAAGCAGAGGAATGACATGAGGGTAAAGCAATGCGAGGTACATCTTTCAGCATAGCAGTAATTGGACTGAAGGGAGTGAAGGGAGTAAAGGGAATAGAGGGGGCAAGAGGAGGGCAATGGTCATCAAGGCAGGAAAGGAGAATGGAGCCAGATGGTAGAAAATCTTTCATTCAAGGTTAAGGAAACCTAAGTCTCAGACTTTCAGCATCCAAAATCCACTTAGTATGTGTTTGGTATATATGTTGATCACCAACTTTAGATAAATTAATAAAAAGAATCCATCCAACATTTAAAGTGTACAGTATAAACAGTATTTTAAGATCACTACTAATATTCATGAATATTTCAGGTTGTTTTATGAGAAGATAGTATAGTATTTGCAATCTCATACCAAGCCATACCCAGCTTGATAGTGGTTAGTCTGACCTGCATGGGCAGCTTCCAAAGAAAGTTGATTTAACTTCTTATTCTTGATATGAATTAAATAAAAAAATTAATTCATGTGTACAGGTCACTGAGAAAAACAGAAGATTCTGTGACCCTAACAGATTTCTGGATATTTTGATCAAAGATAGACACTGAATGAAGAAATGTCCTCCTTTAAGCAAAAAAGCAAACAACAAATCAACCAACATGTCAACTCAAAAGCTGGAGGTTTCAATGTTTCAACTTGGAATATATATTTTTACCACACCTAGTTGGTGTGCATCATCTGGGAACAACTTATTTAAGCTATGCTAAAGAACATGTAAGTGCATTGTGAATATACACAGTATCAAATTGCTAAGTTTACTTTTTAAAGCAACAACTAATGAAGTCCTGGGAACCTGGTTCAGGTCTTTTACATCACAGTTCCATTTTTAAAATAAAACCTAATAACTCTTATCCAACATCATTGTATTTTGGCTCATGAGTGATAAGTTCCGATCAGTGGTATGCTGGTAAGTCTTTAATAACTTGTTCTTCTGGGGGGAAAGTCTTGCTTTGTTGTATTTGTCAATTCCCGTGGTGTAAATGCTCCCTCCATGGACGATTTCAAGCTAACAACTTGGTAATGCTGAGCTGGGAAGAGATGTTCACAGTAGGCTCCCACAAGCCAGCAGATTACTGTACATATCTCTGAGATAAGCTACTTAAGCAAAGCAGTTAGAATAATATTACAGTTATGAATTTCTCAGTTACAGCCTTAAATGTGAAAATTTGCATTTTTTCCCAACCCAATCTAATTTTCTATTTTTAGTTTCTATTCTCATGTAGAAAATCAATCTAATCATTCCAGAGGAAGTCAGTCCAGTTCACGGATTATTCAGTCAATTCAGGATTACATTTATGCCACCTTCAGATTTAACATGCCTACAGGGATTTGTCCACCTTTCCATCAACCCTGGAGTTAGTCCTAGGAGCCGTTGTGGTGGGGGAAGGGCCACACTTCTTGGACTTCTGCCTGGATAATGAAAAATCCTATCATCATCAAGCAGCTTCCACTCTGCTCTGAGTTGGTCTGTTTCAGATGTACTTGGTCATGACATTTTGGTATCTCACACCCATCCCAGGTGTGAGACCTTGCCAACAGCACTGCCTCCACCTCCTGTGCTTCTTGGTACCCCCAGCAGCTTTTAGTTCTCCTCACATGCTCTCCAGGGCTGATAAGGGGTTTTTGTCACATGGCAGCCTCCACATGGCAGCAACAGGATGACTTCATGACTTCTCTTTGGACAGGCAGTCTCTTCTCCAAGCACCTACTCTAAGCACATCTTTCACATTCAGATAACTGGATGTGAAGGGAGGATTCCATACAGCCTCTCACTCTGGACTTAGTTTGAGGACAGGGCTTCAGAGAAAGTGATTCTTTACACTTGCTTGCTCATGTCTTACTCTCATCCTTCCTTTCCAAACTTTCCTTCCTCTCGGTAGGATAGGGACAAAAGGGATGCCTTCCGCCTGCCCATCTTCCCTTTCAAATCCTTTATGTTTTAAGCCTTAAGGGTATGCACTGAGCTATGTTCCCAAGCTGTGCAGTGATCTGCTTTCTCTTAAGCATTGAGTGACTCATGCCTGTCTGAGCTAGGTGGGAGATGAAGGGTTTGCAGGGATATCGTGTCTATTTCTACATCATCTCACACATAGAAATAGCCTCTGAGGCAATTATTATTGTCACTTAAGATGTTTTTATCTCATCCTTTCTTGCAGAAATTTATGTGCTCACCTTTCACAACATCAACCAGCATACTGTCATGCAGAAAAGCAGAATCTACTGATCACTTCACACATTACAATGAAAATAACCCACCTCACCCCACCCCATTCTCCCCTGTGACCTCAGTTTGATAACCGTCTGCCAACTCTCCTCTGGGAATAAAGCTTCTGGTATCTATCGAGTGCTTGCCTCATTCCGATCCACAGCATTTTCCAATCTACAACACAATACACCAAATGATCAAGAATACTAGAAAAATTCAACCTTTCCATCTGGTTAGCCTTGATGACTCCTACAGTATGAGCTATCAAGGTTAACCAGATTGAAAGGTTGAGTGTTTTGCTCTTATCTAGGCAGGAACAGAATCAAAACTCAGAAAATAAGTAGCTCTCATATTGAATAAAGCAGGAGTCTACTAACATTTACTCAGAATATTGTCTCCTGCACGTCCAAAGCCACTAAAAAAAATGGGTTTTGACAGTGTCTTTTGATAGATGGATTTTGCAAACAGCATACTGTACTTTTTCCCAAAGGATAACATTAATAATAAGATGTGTTTTCGCAAGTAGAAGTACAACTTTGATACATATGTAGTTCTACTCCCATTATATAAAAAATATAAACAAATCCATATAAAAAAGCACTATTTTGTGCTTTATCTAGAAAAGTTTAATTGTAGTATTAGAGTTTTGTCTGAAGGGTAATTAAAAGTCTTGTAAGGTTCATTCTACTTTTTCATCAGAGACACAGTTTGGGGGATTAAGAGTGAACCTAACTTACAGGATTAGGTGTGTGAGCAGCAAGTCAAAGATAAGGCAGAGTTTTATACGGCCTGGCGAAGTGGTGCCCCAACACAGAGCCAATCTGCACAAACTGGGAGGGGCTTTTGTTTTATTTCATTTTGGCTTTTCTCCACTAGTTTCTGAGAAAATCTTTTGTCAAAACGCTACCTGGCCACAAGCTAAAAATAAATAAATAAATAAACCTCAGAGACTATACGTGACAAAGAATAGGCTTTTTTAAAGTAGTAGAAAAGTCACCAAAAAAAAAAAAGCAAAACAAAACCTATAACCCACACAAGCAACAAAAACAAACCCTTTATGGAGGAAGAGATCATCTGATTTTTGAGTTAGTACATTATAATATTCAAAATGTTTGGTTTTCAACCACAAAAAAAAAAAAAAATGATGCATGCAAAAAAAAAAAAAAAGGAATGTATAGCCCATTCGCAGGGGAAATTAATAGAAACTGCCCCTAAGGAAGCAATGATACTGGATCTACTAAACATGGATTTTAAATTAGCTATCTTTAATATGCTAAAAGAACTAAAGGAAACAATGTACAAAGAGTTAATGAAAAATAGGAGAATGATGTCTCAACAAATAGAGAACATCAATAAAGAGATATAAATTATGAAAAGGAATGAAATAAACATTCTGGAGTTGCAAAGTACAACAACTGAAATGAATTCACTAGAGGGTTTCAACAGCAGATTTGAGCAGAGAGAAGAAATAACAGTGAATGTGGAGAGAGATTGAGAATATTTATTCAAGGAACAGAAAGCATAGTACACACAAGACACATATCACGGCTGTAAGATTAATGATAGCTCTAAGGCCCATTCAAACATCTCTTGGGGCCTACATTATCTGTCACTTAGTGGTATGACATGAACTGACCTGGGGACTTCTAACCCTAGCCCAGAGATTTCTAGGTGACAAGACCACCTCAGCACAGATGTAACCCTCATAAACCTTAAAACAAAGCTTATCCTTATAAGAATAGTTTAATTTCCTTTATGAAAGAAGCATCTGTTAATGAGTGTAAACTGCATACAGGTATAAGGAAGGGGAATAATTCCCAAAACTCTGGGAATGGTCTCTAGACACAGACCTTCCTGGTCAGTCAGTCATCTGACCCCCTGACTGTATCTAGCCTGTGCCACCGACCTGCTCCCACTTTCCATCAGGTACAAGAGCTGCCAGAACAAACTGCTTGAACATCAGACAGTATCTAAGACTCACCTTTGACCCAAATTGAACTGAAGTAGAAAATTCATACCTGGGAAAGTTGGTTGGCTAGGATCACCCAATCCCTGAATATGATAAAAAGGAAAAAAATATGATAAAAAGAAAAAAATGAACAGAATCTAAGAGACCTATGGAAAACCATCAAGTGTATCAACGTATGCATAATGAGAATCTCAGAAGGATAGGACAGAGAAAATGGCTGAAAGAATATTTAAATAAATAATATTATGTCCATCTATTATGTATCAATAAAAATAGTTTAAAAAGTGAATTATAAAAAAATAATAATAATGGCACTTTGGGAGGTTGAGGTGGCCAGATTGCTTGAGCCCAGGAGTTCAAGACCAGCCTAGGCAACAGGGCAAAATCCCATCTCTACAAAAAAAGACAAAAATTAAGGTGGTATAGTGGTGTGTGCCTGTGTGGTCCCAGCTACTCAGGAGGCTAAGGCAGGAGGATCCCTTGAGCCCAGGAGGTGGAGGCTGCCGTGAGTTGTGACTGTACCACTGCACTCCAGCCTGGGTGACAGAATGACAGCTGTCTCACAAAATAATAATAATAATACTGGTCCCAAACTTTCCAAATTTGATAGAAGACATGAATCACCACATCCAGTAAGGTTAAACATAAAGCCGGATAAACCCAAAGAGTTCTACACTGAGACGCATTACAATCAAACTGTTGAAAGTCAAAGGCAAAGAAAAAAATCTTAGAAGCATCAAGTCAGAAGATGTCACCTATAAAGGGTCCTCAACAGCAGATGTTTCAGCAGAAGCCATGCTGGTCAAAAGGCAGTGGGATGATATATTTAAAGTGCTGAAAGGAAAAACCATTTGCCAAAAATTCTTTATCTAGTAAAACTACCTTTTTTAAATGAAGAAGTGACATTCACAAATAAGCCAAGCTGAAGGAGTTTATTGCTTGTAGGCCTGTCCAACAGGAAATGCCAAAGGGAGTCCTTTGGACAGAAAGAAAAGGGCACTACACGGTATGCAAAGCCGCAGAGAACACTGTATGGAAACCACATAAACACAAAAGAAAATATTCTTTTATTGGAGGTTTGTAATTCCTCTTTTCTTCCTCTATGATTTAAAAGACAAATGCATAAAACAATAATTATAACTATGTTTCTATGTCAGCGCACACAATGCATAAGGATATAATTTGTGAAAATCATACAAAAGAGGTGAGACAAAGCTATACAAAAGCAGAGGGTTTTGTATACCATTAAAGCTAAAGAATGTTAATTCAAAATAGATCATTACAAATTTGAGAGATTATTTCTAATTCCCAGAGTAATCACTAAGAAAAAAACGAAAAAGAAATAACAGAAAAATAAATGAGAACGGAATCAAGATGATAGACCACCAAAAAAAAAAAAATCAACTAAACCTATTTTAAACATATTTTGAAACTTGATGAATATAGGGATTTCACAAAATTGTGAGAGTACTAAATGCCACCAAATTTTACACTTCACAGTGGTTAATTGTATGTTACGTGAATTTCACCACAATTGTTAAAAACTTGAGTAAAATAATCACTCACCAAATAAAGTCCAATTTTTACAGATCCATCCAGCACTATTTAGATGCTTTTAAAAATTGACACATTCAAATATTCAAATATCCCAGTTCATGTATATTTGCCCTAAAATTATGGTCATTCCTTATATTTATGACATTTTTCTGAATTTCTATTTCTTACTGTTTTTCACTTCTGCTTTTCTGCGTCAGTAAGCTCTTTATGTATTTTTACTAATCACAGAATTGATGCCATGTCGTGCTAAAAGCAAAAGAGCAAATCTAATAAGTATAAGAAATAGCACACAAATTAAACAAAGATGGGCTAGCTAAGAGAAACTATACTGTTAGTGAACGGTAGCCAATTCATAAATTATCTTCCAGTTTAATTTGTTAAATGTTTATGAATTTTTATACCTTTTCCTTTGAAACTACCAAATTATCTGTTCAACCACTGCAGAATATTAGATGGATACTGGCAAGCGCATTCATAAACACCAGTACAGGCAATGGAGATGGGGCTGAAAGTCACAAGCAGGCACACAACAAGGCCACAATGGTGCTTTAAATTTTATTTTTATTGAAGAAAGCCTCAAAACTGCATGACCAGTTATGGTCCTAAATAACCTTGGATAAAAATCAAAGAACTGCATTAGAGTAGCAGCAATGGAAACATAAAATAAGTTTAAGAGAGAGAGATTACAAGCCATGGATACATAGAATTTATCATCTTTTTCAGAAAGAGGAATCAAGGGAGAAATAAAAGGTGATTCTAAGAATTTGAAACCATGGTGATTTAAAAAACCACCAGGAACCGGAAAGAAAAATAATTACAAGAAGCAGCTGGTTTGGAGGTGATGTATTTAACTTAAGTTGATAAAGTGAGACAAACACCTTGCAGGCAGCTGGAAAATTCTAGCAGGCAATTAAAAATTCCAGAAAGAAGATTGTTGAGATGTGTTTTTCCTTTAGCACAAATGTGGGAAGTGTCAGCAAAGGCCTTCTCCCGAGGCTCTGGCGAAGGACAGGCACATTTAAGGAGGACATGCACAAAGTCAAGGTCAATGGTGAGACTTTGGAAAAACCCACATAAACATTCTCTTTCTGGCACACACTCTCTGACCTTATTTTTCATTTTAATACAGTCAGATATTTTTATAGCCTATTATAAAAGTCAGTTACATTTTATACAGCCAATTATATAATCTATTTTATATGTGTCCCTTTTATTTTATATTGTTACTATTAATTATATATTAATCTTTTTAAAAAGAGATCAAAGGTAGCAGAAAATAACAAATAATCCTTACATCACTTAAATGTCGTTTTAAGCTAGCTTTCTATTTAAATTATTACATATTTAAGGCTAATAGCTCAATTCCCACTGAGGAAGAAAATCTTTGATAAAATGTCTTACTTGAAAAATAAAAGACAGTCTTTATAAAAATGATGCAATTTTTTCCATGCCTTTTCTCATGGAACTACATCTATTGAGTAGCCTTTGGAAGGGTTGCAGTTAAAACTCAGAGATAGTGCATGGCAACAGATTTTAAATTATAAAACTATAAATAGTAAAGTTATAAGCAAATAGAAAGTATTACTACTGCCAGAGCAAACAACTCTTTCCAATGTCATCATACTCAGAATCTAATTAATTGGGAGAAACAGACTAAGCAAGCTCCACCGGGGCTTTGATGTTTATTTCACAAGCCTCCTGACATTTTGGATAATTATGGATGCCTAAACACCCATCACACTAACTGTTAAGTGACATTCAGTCCACATTAATTTTTGCATCGCATTTTTTCATTCCTTTCCCTCCTCCTCAAATGAGTTTTTACTATATTTTATTATACAGACACACACAAATATTCTTTTCATATTGCCATTTTGCATTTCATATTAATAAAGCTGAAGTATTTACATGTTTTTAACAAACTTTTTATTTTAAAATACTTTTAAGTTACAGAAAAGTTGCAAGAATATTACATAGAGTTCCCAGAACGCCCTTTGCCCAGTCCCCTCTCCTATTAACACTTTACAGGTGCCGGGTACGGTGGCTCACGCCTGTAATCCCAGCTCTTTGGGAGGCTGAGGCGGGTGGATCACCTGAGGTCAGGAGTTCGAGACCAGCCTGATCAACATGGAGAAACCCCGTCTCTACTGAAAATACAAAATTAGCCAGGCATGGTGGCGGGCACCTGTAATCCCAGCTACTCAGGAGGTTGATGCAGGAGAATCACTTGAACCTGGGAGGCAGAGGTTGCAGTGAGCCGAGATTGTACTAATGCACTCCAGCCTGGGCAACAAAAGTGAAACTCTGTCTCAAAAAAAACAACACCTTACAGGCATATGATACATTTGTCACAACTAATGAATCACTATTGATACATTATTATTATTGTTATTAACTAAGGCCCATGTTTTGTCTGGATCTCCTTAGTTTTTACTAAATGTCCTTTTTGTATTCCAGGATCCCATAAAGGTTACATCATGTTCATTTCATGTTGTTTAGTCATGTGAATCATGTTACATTTAGTCATCATGTCTCCTTAGACTCCTTTAGGTTATGATCATTTCAGGCTTTCCTTGTTTTTTGACAACCTTAACATTTCTGAGAATGGCTGGTCAGGTATCGTGTAGAAGGTTCTATACTTCAGGTAGGTCTACTGTTTTCCCAGAGGTTTTTGAGAGCAGGAACACAGAGGTAAAATGCCATTTTCATTGCATCAAATCAACGGTACATACTATCAATATAACTTATCACTGATGTTAGCTTTGATCACCTAGATGAGGTGGTGTTCGTCAGATTTCTCCACTGTAAAGTCCCCATAATATACAGTTTGGAAGTTGTTATACACATCTTACACTTCAGAGGTAGAGAATTATGCTCTACTTCCTTGAATGGGGAAAATCTACATAAATTGTTTGGAATTCTGCTGAACAGGAGTCAGTAAGCATTTCGTTCCACTTCATTGGGTGATGACAAGCATGACTTTGAGGCAAAAGTTTAAGTGCTCACATTAAAGAAGTAATCCCACAGGACAGATGTGGCGTGCAGGAAGGGGTGAAACAATAATAAGGGAAGGCCAAAGGAAATGTGTTATTGACTTGGGCAAAACTACAGGCTACTGGCAATGCCACACACACTTCTGAGCAGCCTTATCAGATGCATCGCAGAACTTTCCATTCTGAGAACAAAAGCAGAAAGTTTTTATCCATCAGCTCTCATCCTCTTTGGCACGGTTAGCCTCACAGGCAGGCACTGCTCCTCATCCCTCATCACTAGAATGAGTCCAGTGGACTCCCAGGGGAAGACCATCCATCAGCATCAGGGAAGCCATAGGGCAAGAAGCTACAGGGAAGTGATACAGCCCTAGATGAGATCGTATCGCACCTGTAGAAAGCTGGACTTGGTCACTGCAATACTGGCTGAGAGAGAGAGGGTGAAGAGGATATAAGTGTCATACAAAAATTGTCCATATCACAGCACTGGTCACAACAGCAAAGACATGGTGTCAACCCAGGTACCCATCAATGACGGATTGAACAAAGAAAATGTGGTATATATACACCATGGAATACTACACAGCCATAAAAAAAAAAAAAAAAAAAAAAAAAAAAAAAAAAAAAAAAAAAAAAAAACAGCAAAACCATTTCCTTTGCAGCAACATGGATACAGCTAGAAACCGTTATCCTAAGAGAATTAATACAGAAATAGAAAACCTAATACCATGAGTTATCTTATAAGTGGGAGTTAAAACATTGGGAGCATATGGACCTAAAGTTGGGAACAAAAGACACTGAGGAATACAAGACGGGGGAGGCAGTGACAGGGCAGGGGTTGAAAACTACCTATGGATACTATGCTCTCCACCTGGGTGACGAATTCAATCATACCCAAAACCTCAGCATTATGCAATATACCTTTGTAACAAACCTGCACACGTACCCCTGATTTTAAGATAAAAGTTGGAAAAAAGGACAGGTCCAATACACAACTACACATCTTGATTTTAACCATCTCTAAGAGTGAATGAACTATTTTGGTTTTCAACTACTAGCTTTTCCCATCTCTTAGCAAGATCGGTCTGTCCCCTGCTGGAGAAGAGGCTCAGGACACATATAAATGGGCATCAGGCAAGAAAGCTAGGAGTCCTGGGCTTTTGACATCTCTGTGATTGTGCCACGCACCACACTTTCAGAGCACATGTACATTCCAGCTGAGGGGAAGCATTCTCATTCTGAGGCCGAGTCTGAGGCCCTTCACACGTGTATGCTAATATTTTGTTTAGAGCATTTTGCATTTATATTCATGAGACAGAGTGGCTTTTAATTTTCCTTTCTTGCTTGTCCTTGACAGTGTTTGGTATCAAGGTTATGCTGGCCTCCTCGAATGAGTTAGGGAGTATTCTGACTTTTTTTCTGTTCTCCAGGAGAGAATGTATAAGATTACTGTCCTATCTTCCTTAAACGTGTTTGGAAGAAGTCATATTTGAAGGCATGTTAACTTGTTTTCTCTGTTGTAACATTTTTAATGATAAATTTCTCTTGTAGGTACAGAAATATTTTAACTTTCTTTTTTTATTTCTTGAGTGCAGTTTTGTAGGTTGTGTTTTTGAAATATTTTTTCAATTCATTGAAATTCTCAAAATTAGCAGAAAGTTTGTTAAAGTATCCTTATATTTTTGTCTTATTGATTGTATTACATGCTTGTTTTCCATTTTATTAATTAATGCACTTTAGGTTTTTTCCTTCCTTTTGCTTACTTTTGGCTTACTCTGTTGTTCTTTTTGTAGTTTTCTGGGATGAACGCATGGAAAAATCATTCACATTTAACCTTTTTCTTTTGTAATATTCGTAATTAAGGCCATTAATTATGGTCTAAAGTGCATCTCACAACTTTGATCTGCAGCATTTTGTTATCATTGAGTTAAAATGTTTCCTAATTTCCACTGAGATTTCTTTTGGAGGAATGTATTAAGTTCCACGCCTTTCTGGCTTTTTAAGTATTCTTTAATTAATGATTTCTAGCTCAATTCCACTATAGCTAGGGCACTTACTCTGTATGATTTCAATCCTTTGAGATATATTGAAACAATTTATGGTCTAGCATAAATTTAGGTAAATATTCTAAGTATACTTAATAAGAATGTGTATTCTGCAGTTGGAGATATATATATTACACACAGTATATACATATACATTATATATTTTTTGTTCAAATCTTTTGTATTTCCATTTTTTGCCTACTTGTTCATTAAGCTACAGAACGATATATATTAACAATAATTTTATATTTCTATATGTACTGTCTACTTCTATTATTCTGTCCCTTTTTCTTTATGTATTTTTAAAACTGTTATTTGGTGCAGAAAATGTCAGGTTCACTACGTGATATTTCCTTTTTGCGGGGATCTTTGTCCCTGAGGGCGGGCTGTCTTGGTTTCTCTCAGATATGTCAAGTAGTTAGTATACTAGTTTCTGGAAATGCAGCTAACTACTATGGGCTGAATGTTTGTGTCCCAACAAAACTCATAGGCTGAAGCCCTAATCCCCAGTGTGACGGTATTTGGAGAGGAAGCCTTTGGGAGGTAATAAGGTTTACATGGTCACAAGGGTGGGACACTCATGATATGATTAATGCTCTTACAAGAAGAGGAAACAGCCGGGCGCGGTGGCTCAAGCCTGTAATCCCAGCACTTTGGGAGGCCGAGACGGGCGGATCACGAGGTCAGGAGATCGAGACCATCCTGGCTAACACGGTGAAACCCCGTCTCTACTAAAAAATACAAAAAACTAGCCGGGCGAGGTGGCGGGCGCCTGTAGTCCCAGCTACTCAGGAGGCTGAGGCAGGAGAATGGCGTCAACCCGGAAGGTCAAAAAAAAAAAAAAAAAAGAAGACGAAACAGAGAGAGATCTCTTTCCATGAGTATGTACCAGGAAAGGTCACGTAAACATAAATTGAGGAGACGGCTGTCAGTAAGCCAGCAAAAGGGCCCTAACAAGACATCGAATCTGCTGTCAGCTGTATGATGTAGCAGCTAACTTTTCTAAAGTAATTATTCATAGAGCCAGACACCATGCTAGACTCTACCTATACCCTGAGGTAAGGCAAAGTCCTAGGTAAAATGTATCTCTCAGAGTTTCTTGAGAGATTAAGCTGTGCCTGAGATTTCTGAAATTATTTGGTTTCTTCTTCCTTAAACTGCTTCCCCTACGCTCTTAGTTTTCTCCTGGCAGCTATGCCCTCATAAATCACTTGCACCTCAGACACTGCTCCAGGTGTGCTTGTAGGATAGCCCAACCAAAGACACCCTTGATTACTGAACTCATTGTTTATTCATTGCGCCTACCTGTAAAATTTTTCTACTCAGCACTCTGAAAATATCAGATGGATACTAAAAGAAATGTTCATGTATTAATGATAATGCTGAATTTTCTGAATATATTTTATTGGCCACTGTGTCAATTCCAGTTGGATCACATTTATATCTTGAATTCCTGTATTTTACGAAAGCTGAAGACATGCCCTAAGGCAGGAGCATCCTGTGTCATCTAGTTTGAGGAAAACTTAGAAGGATAATCTGCCTTAAGGTACTCCCCTTACCTTCTTATTGAAGGGCTACTAATTTCTCTTGCTCACGTGCTTTAAAGATTTCTAAGACTTAGAAAGAGAAGACAGCTACATTGCCAATAGAATATTACACATAAAAAGAGTATGTTGTCATAGAATTTAGAGATTCTCAAATTCAATCCTCTACCAAGGGGGAAAGAACGAGGGATAATGTCGTTTCCTCAAAGCCATTCACACTTTAGTATTATAATCTAGTTTTCCTGATTCCAGAACTATACATTACTCAGGATTAGCTACTTGGCGTACTCCCACGGATGATACCATCAGACTGATTTAGAGCTGAAGACTGTGGGCCACAGAGCAGACAAGGACGATAAAGGGTAAGATGGAAAAAGCACCAAGATGCTGGCAGGGAGATCAGAGAAGCTGGAGCATTTTCTAAGGAAGGGACCAAGGAGGGAGGGCAATGTCTAAAGCCAGGAGGGAACTGGCCGGGCAGGTGGACAGTCATCTATGGTGTTAAATCAAAAGAATTGACATAAAAGAAGCGATTCTATATTAATCTCAGAAGTGGCAGCAAACTCTCCACTGCTTTAACAAATAGACGATATCAGCATGTTTAGAAATAAATGCGTAAACCTTCACTTATTTTTATTTCACTTTCTCAAGGCTGGTATACAAAGTATAATTTATTAGCACAAGTGATACATCACTGATCATAAAATTAATCTGGAACTGTATTTTCCAACCTTTATCAAAATGTTAATGTTTCAGTAAGGTTTTTTTAAACTTCACAAACTATATCCAGACTGACTTAAAAAAAAAAGGTAAAAATATTTTAAATAAAACCATCATATCGCCCTAATTCACAGACTTTGACTAAAGATATATCAGAAAGTTTTAGCTTTACTTCAATCTAGTAACAAACATTAAGAAAACTCATTGTTTGACTCTTTTTTGCTTTATAATCAATCAAGAATACTGCCAGACATAGTGGCTCAGGCCTGTAACCCCAGCACTTTGGGAGGCCGAGGCAGGCAGATCACTTCAGGTCAGGAGTTCAAAACCAGCCTTGCCAACATGGAGAAACCCCGTCTCTACTAATAATACAAAAAGAAATTAGCTGGGTCTAGTGGTGCATGCCTATACACCCAGCTACTCAGGAGACTGAGGCACAAGACTCACTTGAACCCATAAGGCAGAGGTTGCAGTGAGCTGAGATTCTGCCACTGCACTCTAGCCTGGGTGACAGAGTAAGACCCTGTCTTTAAAAAAAAAAAAAAAAAAAAAAAAAAAAGAGGGATAAATTGGCTCTTCCCAGCATAGTTCTGTGGAGGTCAGAATTCCCTGAGATTACCTTTATATAATGAGTACATATAGTTTGCTAAAATGGGGTTAACTGGCAGGACACACTTTGAAACTGGTTAACGTTTGTACAGCACTGTGTTTTTGTAATTTATGTGGCCCCATCACGGTGCCACCATCATTTTCAGAAAGACAGTACCATCTCACTGTTATCCCTGCTCTTCCCATAGGAAATTAAAGTTTGGTGGTGAAATATCTCGGCAATCCTTAAGGGAGTAAAATGTAGTAGTGATTAAGACCCAAGAATACTGAATTAATTCCAGATATATCTAACGCCAAAGAAGTCACTCCTCACCTAAAATTTTATGATCTGCAGGAAAGAATATGAAGGAGAAGGAGAGTGGAGGAGCTGAAGTCCAAGTGTGTCTGGGAAGCAAATTCTATGACTGTTAGCGGTGGCTATTCAGAGTTTGAGTCAGATTAGCACCCCCATCACAATGTTAAGAGCTGTACCCCTGTGAATTTAAGACAGGGCCCAAACCCAGAAAAAATTAGGGCACAAGACAGAAATATCAGGCAGTGCTAATAAATCACACCACAGCCAGGATCAGCAGGAAGGCAGTGGCCCCTTGCAGTTCAAATAATTTTTCAGTTGCCAAAGACATACTCTCAGCACATCAGATTCTGAATATCATGTGTTGGTCTAGAAGCAAATAAATTGCTGGCATGTTCTGTTCTCCGACAAACTCCACAAGTACAGGGCATCTCCAGCGCAACAAACTCAGTCAGTGAAGTTCACCTGCCCCAGTCTGGTCATGGGACCTCTCGGGCAAACGTCAGACTCACACCAATTGTGCCAGCCAGGTTCCCCTTTCTCTAGGCTTGATATTTTTCAATCCTGTACAAAAGTTATGTCTTATTCTTTTTTCATATAGAAAGTATTGGTTATTAAATATATTAATACTATGATTTTTAAAATTTAATTATTATAAAGGTTTCATTTATTTATTTATTTATTTTTATTTATTTATTTTTTTTTTTTTTGAGATGGTCTCGATCTGTTGCCCAGGCTGGAGTGCAGTGGTGTGATCTCCGCTCACTGCAACCTCCACCTCCCAGGTTCACGCCATTTTCCTGCCTCAGCCTCCCAAGTAGCTGTGACTACAGGCACCTGCCACCATACCACACTAATTTTTTTGTATTTTTAGTAGAGATGGGGTTTCACTGTGTTAGCCAGGACATGTCTCAATCTCCTGACCTCATGATCTGCCCGCCTTGGCCTCCCAAAGTGCTGGGATTATAGGCGTGAGCCACCGCATCCGGCCTACAAAGGTTTTTTTTATATAATATGTTTAACACCGGGAAGTATCTACCTCAAAAAAAGCACCTACTACTTTTTATCTTTAGGGATCTATCCTCTTAAGCACTGACATGCAACATGCATAGCTTGGAAGATTTATTGAAGCATAATAGTTGTTTGCAAAGCAGCACAACAATTTAGGGCAGTCAAAATTGCCAAACCACGCTATATGGAATGTTATAATTATTCTTAGTAGAGATCCATCCATGAATGGGAGTCATCTCTGTCAATTAACCAAGTAAGCTAATTCCACTATAGATAAATGTTTGATTTTAATATCAAATTCTATAGGTATTGGGAAGACATTGCTTAACAAGCATTTAGAATAGAAGGGTGCAGTTGTGGTTTAAAAAAGAGAAAATGGAAAAAGAAAGACAAATATCCAATTTTTAACATCAGGAAATATTATGATAGACAAATATCCAATTTTTTAATATCAGAAAACATTCTTATCTTACAGAATAGGTGAGAGGAAACTCACAGTATTTGTCAACTTATGTAATCCATCTTTTATATACTTAAAGAGGTGTACATGTAAATGTTTCTACTCACACATATAAATGTATTATTTTTGCTTTGGACAATCATTTTATTTACTATTCTTTTTCCTGTACACAAATATATCAATTTGCAATCACTCATTTCCAAGGTTGTCCAAGTACATTAAAATAAAGACTTACATTTGGATTATAACACTACTAAAAGATGTGGATTCTTCATATTCTGGATTCTAAATGTACTAAGGACACATTTAGACTATCAATTGGGACACGAGAACCTGCTTGAACTCCACATTGACAACACTAAGAGTCAATGTATATTTAACTCAAATTGCCCATTAAAATTTCAGCTATACTGAAACTCCAACAATGAAAATACTATACAGCTATCTTTCCTGGATAACCTTATCTCTATTCCTGGATTCCTGTTGGATGGTTGATTGGATTCAAGAGTCACATGCCTAATCTCTTTAGCAAAATTTGTCTAACCCATCCATGATGCTCTCTTTAGAGGATTCGAAATTTCCCATCTTCTGCAATATGAATAGGCCAAGAATTTTCCAAACCATCAAGTCTGATTGCCTTTTTTGCTTATCAGTTTCTTTCTCAATGTATATCTTCCCTCACACATTTTGCTATAAGCTTAAGGAGAAACAAAGGCATAACTTTTCTATTTTGCTTAGAAAGCTCCTCAGGTGATTATCTAAGTTCATTGTTTACAAGCTCTAATCTCTACCCAACACTAGAACACAATTCAACCAAATTTGCTACCACTCTATCACAAGGATTGCTTTCCCTCCTGCGTCCAATAACATGACCCTCTTTTCTTTCTGAACCCTTGCCAGATACACTTTAAACCTTTGTATTTACACCAACAGTCGTTCCAAGGCAATCTAAGTTTTTTTCTATCATGTGCCTCAAAATTCTTCCAACCTTTGCTCATTACTCAATTCCAAAGCCACTTTCCTATTTTAAGGTATTTATTCCAGTGGCACTAAACGTCTAGTACCAAACTCTGTATTTGTTTTCAAGGGCTGCAGTAACAAAGTGCTACAAACAGGGCATCTTAAAAGAATGTAAGTTTATTCTCTCACAGTTCTGGAAACCAGAAGTCTCAAATCAAGATGTCTGCAGGCAGGGCCGTACTCCCTCTGTGGGCTTAGAGAAGAATCCCTCTTTGCCTCTTTCTAACTTCTGATGGTTGCTGGCGATCCTTCGCATTTCTTAGTTTGCAGCTGTATCACTTCAACCTCTGCTTCCATCTTCGCCTAGTCTACTCTGTCTTGTCCGTCTCTGTATCTCTCCAAATCTCACACTCCTTATAAGGACACCAGTCATTGGATTTAGCATCCCCACCCCTTAATCCAGTATGACCTCATCTTAACTTGATGATAGCTGGTAAGACCCTATGTCCAAATAAGGTCACCTTCATTGGTATTTGGGTTAGGATTTAAATCTTTTATGAGGACACAGTTCAACCCGTAACAGCACACATGTGGTGAAATTAAATTAGCACACATCAAATGGAAAGTATGTTTAATGGTAATCCTTCCCTCTCCTCCCCTCCCTCTCTCTCTTTTGAGACAGAGTCTCGCTCTGTCACCCTGGAGTGCAATAGCACAATCTTGGCTCACTGTAACGTCCACCGCCTGGGTTCAAGCAATTCTTGTGCCTCAACCTCTTGGGTAGCTAGGACCACGGGTGTATACCACCATGCCTGGCTAACTTTTTTGTATTTGTAGTAGAGATGGAGTTTTGTCATGTTGCCCAGGCTGATCTCAAACTCCTGAGCTCAAGTGATCCTTCTGCCTCAGACTTTCAAAGTGCTGGAATTACAGGTGTGAGCCACGGCACTCAGCAATGGTAGCCTTTTTTGATCTCCTTCCCTCCCCACTCATTTTCACAGTATTATCCTTGACACTTCTTATCCCACAGATGGAAAATAAGTGAGTAACTTTCTCATTTTTTTGGTCTACTCTTTGGCTCTAAGTTTTCATAATTCTGTAGGAAAGAGGTCATTCTGTGTATCTAAGATACTAGGACCTTTATTCGCTGATTTAGTTTATTTACATATGACTGTAGACTTGGCTGAACGCTTTTTCCTAGCCTGAATGAAATACTATGATAAATGTTTCAATACTAGAAATAAAATATAGCCTTTAATAAATCACGAAAATCTGATGTTCCTTTGTGAAAACTTCATGTAATTAATAGGGGAAAAAAAGAAAAACTAAATAAAAAAGAAAAATGTAATCAAGTAGGTTGACAACCAGCAAAAGATAATTAAAATGATCCTGTTTTGTGTCTCGGTTTCATTAACATGTAAATGAGATTCATGAAGTTTGATATTGTGTTTTACCAAGAGCCATAGAAATGAATTAAGAATGAAAATGAGTCCCACTGATGGAAACTCCTGATGAGTATATAAATTAATGAAAAATATGATTTGATCTAATTAATAACATATATTTTTGTGATGTATTGAACATCAACAAAGGAAATCAAGATAAACAGGTAAATTAAAACATTGTGTTCCTTTCACTGGCCCACATTCTGTGAAGCTTTTATGACTCAGATGAAGTGGTGGTAAATGTCAAACTCTGCTGTTCTTTATAAAGAAGCCCAGGATGGAGACCCTATTCCAGGATTAGCATTGCAATAACAGCATTCCTGCTGGTGGCTCCATAGGTATAAGGTCTGGAATGGCCATCAGAGAGGCTAGGAAAGTCCACTGATTGGTCAGGGACTCCGAATTGCAAAGAGGAAGAGACAGTCCTGTGTGACCAATAACTCTCACTGCAAGTCACTCAAAAGGAACAGGCTAGCATGATCCACTCAAATACATTCAAGCACCCCCGCAATTTCCCATTTGATAGAAGGATCTCAGTTCTCACTCTCCAGTGACATCTTCACATTCAGAAGCACACAAAAGTGGGTATCTCCAATAATATGAAATGAAATCTTTAAACTTAAGCTTAAAATCATGTTAAAGTGTTATATCTAGATTGTAATGAGAACTATGCGTGATATATATCATGTATACCAGATGGCAAAATACACACACACACACACATTTACCTATTTGTCATGTCCAATGTTCAATGTGCTCAAGCATTAAGCACATATTAAGGATAACATCAAAGAGTAAAATTAGAAGTGACTGACTGATGTTGGCATGAGAGGAAGAGGAAAATAAATGGGAGAAACATGGTTTTAATAATGCATGATGTTGTTGTCCGCTTTTTATGATTGTTAAAATGTTTTCTGTATTAGCATTGCCAAGCGTGATCACAGTGATCCTCTGTCTCTAAGTACACAGTGTTTTTGAAATTCTGTCTTATTTCTACAGCAAGGTGCCATTTAATTATCTTTAGTTTCCTTTTAACATATTCAAGTGTCTTTGAAACAGGGTCTCACTCTGTCACCTACGCGCTAGTTCAGTGGCACAATCATAGCTCACTGTAGTCTCCAACTGCTGGGTTCAGTGGTCCTCCTGCTTCAGCCATAGCTGGGACTACAGGCATACACCACAGGTGAATTTATTTTTTATTATTTTGTAGAGACAAGGTCTGGCTGTGTTGCCCAGGCTGGTCTCGAACTCCTGACCTCAAGTGATCCTCCCACCTCAGCCTCCTAAAGTGTTGGCGTTATACGCATGAACCGCCACACCTGGCTTAGTACTCCAAAAGGACCATGAAAATCTTGTTATGTTCTTATTCTTCAACTGATAAGAAAATCAACCGCACTGAGAATCCAAAACACAGTGGGATCATTATTTTTAAATCATTAGCATTTTCGAAAATTACTTAACTTGAAACTGAAGGCCAATTAAGTTTTCATCCCTAATGTGCCCATAAGGATTGTATATTATTGTAGAAAATATTTTGTAAGATATATAAAAACCTCATCAGATTGAAGGAACTCAACTCTCTGTAATATATGATGTGTCTCTTTCACATTCCAGAACAGAAGCTAGATGTCATATACGTCTCATGAGTTTTAACCATTTGCTTGTTTAGAAATTTACTTTTACAATATATCATTCATAATGATTTTATGCAAAGATAATGAAAAACTAGTGAGATGGGCCAGTCAGAGGAGAAAAGCAGACTCACCATCTCTTCTATTCAGCCTTGCGAATCCAGGACCATGACTGCTGGAGAGCTCGGAAGAACTGCTGAAGGATGCCTGAGGCAAGGCAGACACAAGAGGATCATCACAGTCATCTGCCAGGAGGAACAAGGCCACATTGGGGTTAGATAGTGCTGATGGCTTTTGTGGAATCAATAGACAAAACAACAAACAAGTAAAACAACAACATCAAAAACTAGGATCTAAGATCTCTAAAAATATGCCTACTACTTACAGGGGCTATTCTACTAGAAGTCTAGTAAGTTCAGTGAGAAAAGAAAAAGAACCTGAAGACAGGAGAATATGAAAGTATTTTTAAAATCATAAAATTATATAATAAAATAATATCTTAAGGTAGAAAGGGTTATACCTCATTATAAAAGATTCGCAAATTTAGCTGTACAAAAATTAAATACCTAAGGTTTCCAAAAGACACTGTGAAGAAATTAAAAAGAAAAATCACAAAATGGAGAAAGTACTTGAAAAACCTATAACCTAGTATACAATTAGTATTCCAAATAAAGGAAAATAAAATACAAAATAAAGTAAAACAAAAACCACCTTTAAATCATGACACACATTAACAAAAATAACACAAGGCACGATCAGACTTCACAGTACAGCCTGATGTGGTGGCTTACACTTGTAGTCCCAGCACTTTGGGAGGCTGAGGCAGGCGAATTACTTGAGGTCAGGAGTTCAAGACAAGCCTGCCCAACATGGTGAAACTCCATCTCTACTAGAAATAAAAAATTAGCAGGGTGTGGTGGCACATGCCTGTAGTCTCAGCTGCTAGGGAGGCTGAGGCAGGAGAATTGCTTCAACCCGAGAAGCGGAGGTTGCAGTGAGCCAAGATCACACCACTGCACTCCAGCCTGGGTGACACAGTAAGACTCTGTCTCAAAAAACAGACTTCACAGCACAGATCCTATATAAATTGATCCTCAAACTTCTCAGCAAAAAGAGATGTAAACTGGGACTACGAAAGGATACTAATTTATGGACATTAGACTGGCAAAATGTAGGTCAAGAGAAGCTCTGACACATTGCTCGTGGGAGTATAAACTTGAGCAACCACTTTAATAAAAACCACTTTTCATTAGTTGTATATCTGAACTTTCCCATACCCTGTGTTCCACCAGTTCCTTTAATGTACGTAGCTCCTCCTATGATGAACCCTTGGTCTCAAGGAGTTTTGTCTTTTTACCCAAAGGTGATATACAAATACTAGTAATTTTGTGTCCATGAAAATAAAAAAGTACTCAGAGGAGCTTGCATTTGTGCACCAGGAGACATGTATGATTTCTAGCAACGTTGCTCATAATAGCAAAAAAAAAAAAATTGACAAAAAGATATCCAATGGCCAAAGAACAAATAAAACAGAGTGCTTTTCACAATAGAATAATATACACCAGTAAAAGAAACACCACCACAAAACAGAATAGTTGAATCTTGGAAGTGACATTTTTGAGAAAAACTAGTTATAAAATAATATATAATATGTTGATAGTTTTGAAAATCTTAAAAAGCAAAGCTAAGTAATACTGTATGTTGTTTAGAGACATATATGAGTTTTAAAAACTACTTTTACAAAAAGAAATGAAAGTTACAAAACTCAGGATCTGGGCTACCTTGAGAGAAAAGCGGAATCAACATACATGTATACAGTTTTAATGTGATGGAATGCTCTCATTTGGGGGTAGGTGGTGTCAGAGGTGTTAGAACCAGAGTGACTCCATCTTGAGTGAGGGCCAGGGAAACGAGGCTGAGACTTGCTGGGCTGCATTTCCAGAAAGTTAGGGATTCCTAGCCTCTAGACGCTTAGAGTTAAGGGAACAGATTGATAATGTTTACTAAACAGACCCAGACTTAGGCGTGTCCTGATATCCCAGTATCTTGAGAACAAAAGCATTCCTAATTTTGCTTTAAAGATATTAGTTGATTCTTGCAAAATATAGTAATTAAGAAAATTAATCCTTTATCACGAACCCTTGTAGCAGAGCTCATCTCCCTATGATCTTTTCTAATCCTATATAAATACACACACACACACAAAAGTATTTGTACCAAGCGTGGACGCATTATTCCTCTTTCTTTCAGGAATGCCCTACTCTGTCTATGGAGTTGCTGAACTTTCACCACTTTACTTTCTTAATAAACCTGCTTTTGCTTTGCATTGCTGACTCGTCCTGAATTCTTTCTTGCGCAAGATCCAAGAACCCTTTCTTGGGGTCTGGATTGGGACCCCTTTGTGGTAATAGTGGCATAGTCATAGGCTTCTAATTATGTTTCATATAAAATATATAACATACACATGCACATACATTCACATATGTATCAATATGTACATATACATATTAATGTGCATACATATTTATTGTCTATCTACCCTTTTATGTGTATCACATATATTGCTTCTAATATTAAAAGATAAAGCACAAAGAACGAGGGAAAGCATAAGAATAATCTCATGTGTATCATGAAATCCGTACATGTTTAATTTATTCAGCCAATTCCTCATTCGATGTCATCTTTAAAGCATTTGCCTTTTATATTATACTCTTAAGCTGTTCCCATTTTTGCTCTAATCAGAAAAATATTCTCTCCCATTTAGTTTTTAACATATACATTCTGTAATTTAAAATTATACAGGGTTACTGTCCCAAATGTTTTAATCAATGGTGATTTAATTTAAACAAAATAAATCTAAAATTATCTAGATTCACCTGAAATTTTATTAAGTTTATTATACCTGAACCTAATTTGTTCTTGAATGCCTTTCCCAAGAACTTACCTGAGGTAGCATTTTACTTTTCAAGATTGTCTCAATTTCATTCAAAGTCTACTTTTTCTTACTCTTACCTTAAATTCTTTCACCATCACGACAGACAGCTCCTGCATGTCTATTGACTAGCTTAAGTACTAACGCCAGCCAATCCAGTTGTAATTCAAGAATAAAGAGTGTAGACACAGACAAATATACAACCCATGGAGGGGTGAAGGAAATTCTGATTATTGCCAATTACAGGCAACAACAAAAATGTTTTAGTATGCTGTGGAAACTATGGCGTGTATGTTTACGCACACAAGTCAGTGCATTCCATATATGGAAGGAGGACTTATATGTGGGTGTGTGTTTACTAGAACTAGGAATTTTTAAAATCATTTTCAGCTTGCAGGTATAAATGTGGTGAAAGGGGTGTTTAATTGCAATTCACAATCAATTATGTAGATTCAGGTTGATGTTTTGGATGTAGCCTCTCTGGTGCAATCACTCTAGGGAACATATATTTATTGTTCATTTGTTTTTGCCAACTATAAATTAAGAATCAATATTGTTCTACCTCTAACTTTAAAAGAGCAGAATTAAAACAAATGAAGGGGTACTTCTTCCATTTGTGGGGAGAAAGACATGTAATATGGAAAACAGAAGGGCACATAGGGGGCTTGTGATATTTGGTCAAGTTTTGGTTGTTGACCTTTGTGGTTACATGGCCTTATTATTCTTTACCGTGAGCATATACCTGCCCCTACAGTCTGTTGTATATTTATTTAATGATGATATACTGTAGTTATTCTTACAGAACTAATAATAACTAAGACACATTAAGAGGGCACTCTGTGCTAGGAAGTTATAATCTTGCCACACACAGTAGCCAATCTTTACCCCTCTTTGTTGATATATTAATATTATTCTCTTACAGATGAGATCATTGAACACAGTTCTATTAATTTGCTCTTCTCATTGTGGTAGAACCATATCTGTAACACGAGTCAGGGGCCAGAATCCACCATGTAAGAATACCATGACTATAATTATTATTTCTTTAGGTTTGAAGCGTAGGAATTCCATCAGACACCATAATAGCATGAATAGATTCTCTCTCAAGGAGTGTGTACTCCAGTTCCAGGTTTGCCAGGCTATTTATTTCCCATTTGATCTTCAATACTCTTGACAAGAGAGGAAGGGAACCTCAAAGAGTAATAATCAGTCTCGAGTAAACATGATATTTTTCTCTACATAATAAATTGGAATTCTGGATTAAGCATAAGTCTCCTGAGTTTAATTCCAGAAAACCAGTTTTCTCTGACTGCACCAACAAAACACAGGATCTAGACTAGAAAAGCTAAGGACCACATTCCAATTCCAAAGGTTCTTAACCAGAGATAATTTTGCCCTCCTGCTCCCCACTTCCAGTAAACATTAGCAATATCTGAAGACACCTTTGTCATCACAACTAAGAGAGGATACTTCTGGCATCCACTGGGTTGAGTCCAGGGGTGCTGTTAAACATTAGACAAAGCATAGGGTAGCCTTCTACCACAAAGAATGGCCTGGTCTCAAATGTCAGTAAGTGCCAAGGCTGAGAAACACTATTCTACAATCTGGTAACGCAACTCAGCAAACTAGTCTTCTCCTGGAGTAATCTCTCAGCTAGAACTTCCAATGATTATTAGCTCTAATTTTTAGGTAATTTTCAAATACAAATAAAGATTATTCAGTGCACGTGGGTTTACAAGCATTTAAGTAGGGGCTTTTCAAACCGGAAATAACATTTTAACTATTTCAGCCTAAAACATAATTGCATTTTTAAAAAATTAAGTGCTATATCAGATTGGCTTATCATCCTGGTCCCTTTACTGCTGAGCCACGGCAAGATTCTTGGTAAAAAGGGGTACAGGAGACCATGGAAGTCTCCATTCACTAGTGAAATTTAGTAATAGAGTAACCAAACATTTCATGGAAGGTTGTACAATTGAATATGCAGCTGGGTACTTTGAGTTCATCATTGTTTTCTTCAGTTAGAGAACAAATGAACATCACTCTCATTACTCCATGTTTATCCTAAACTGTATTACATTTTATTTGACTTTTCTCAGTCATATTAGAATTTCCACATTAACCTTGATATCAGTTGCAAACAGTGAAACTATAGCTTTAGTCTTTTCATTAAAAAATTTATGTACACTAGTTACATCTACAATATGTTTTAATGAATTCTGTTAGTATATCTACATTAGAAAATAGTATGCTGAGTCATTTTCATACACATACACCATATACACACAAATCTATGGCTTTCTGTTCAACATCTCAGAAAAGTCACTATTTACTCTACATGACAGAAAAACTTAACATTGTCATTAAAACATCAATGGTAAATTAGATCTCTGGCAGATTGTAAATACACAAAAACTCAATAGCCTCCTTCAATATAGCTTGCATCTATATTGATGCAAGGTATACTGAAAATATTTTAATATAGCTCGATTAATGAAAATTTTATTTTACAAAGGGCTTTAATGCATAATTCTCATAAGCAAATAAAAGCTGTTCAGTTTTTAATAAAAGTAACCTGTGTGTAGGTTTCTTAACCTGTGTGTAATACTACCTGTACTAAGATAATAGGTATATATTATTAGGTGCTACGTTCTCAGGGCTTTACATGCATTAACTCACTTGATCCTGACAAACACCCAATATATTTCATATTATTAACCCTAAGGACACTTGAGGAAAAAAGAGCACAAGAATTAAATAATTATTAAATAATTAAATTAGGTAAATTAAACAATTTACCTAACGACCCACGACTAATAGGTGGTAGAAAGTGTATTTAAACTCAGGCAATATGGTGCCGGATCTTCTATTCTGAGCCAGTACTTTGTCGAAACAAGTACTGGCAACTGAAAATACACTTGTCAAAAAAAAAAATATATATATATACACACACATATATATGGCTGATTTTCAGTAGTAGTCAGCTTAGTTGCCACCGAGTAGTCATCTTCTCGGTTATTTGGAAGACATGCCAAAATTAGTTGCATGCCTGCTAATGAATCATATGTCCCATAAAAATATGCATTGGAGAATAGACTAGAAAAGATAGAATAGGTAGCAAACATAGTTTAAATCATCAAAAATCCTCACACACCAGAGGTAGGGGTGAGACCTTTTATCAGGAAGCTTTGGAAAGATTGCAGTCTCGTTCCTATCAGAAAACAGTTTATTTGGACCTACTCCAAACAAGTCCATTGACAGAATCAGGATTAAGGAATGGCCTTCCCTTCAAAAAATCTATTTTCTTGAACAAAACATTTTATTCCAATCTATATTAACATTTCCATCCAGTTAAAATTGAAAATCATCAACATATTTTAAAAAGTTTGGAATTATGTTTGCCTGTATCAAAAAGTATTATTTATAAGTCAACATTTCCAGAAATTTTGACAATGATATTGTTCCCTAACCATAAACCCAGTCTGGGCTACTGCTACAAATTTCAGGTTCGTTTCAGGATTCCAGGTGGAGCCTTGTCTCCTCGCCCTGGCATGACGCACAACCCAGTACCTGATGTACCTCTGTTTCCTGCCCAATGAGAGACTGAATGCACAAATGGGAAATGGCCAGTCTACATGCAAAAAACAGAACCTGTAGCAACCAGCCCAGGAAACCAACCTACTATCTACAGGAACGAAGCCAGACTTCTGTCTGAAGCAACCAGTCCAAGAAGCCAAATAATAACTCCTGTAGCAATTGGCCCCTGTATTAGTCCGTTTTCACGCTGCTGATAAACACATACCTGAGACAGGGAAGGAAAAGAGGTTTAACTGAACTTACAGTTCCCCGTGGCCGGGGACGCCTCAGAATCACGGCGGCAGCAAGAGAACACAAGAAAGAAGTAAAAGTGGAAACCCCTGATAAACCCATCAGCTCTCAAGAGACTTACTCACTATCACGAGAATAGCACGGGAAAGACCAGCCCCCGTGATTCAATTACCTCCACCTGGGTCCCTCCCACAACACGAGGGAATTCTGGGAAACACAATTCAAGTTGAGATTTGAATGGGGACACAGCCAAACCATATCAGCCCCAAATAGCCAGGACTTAATCATTTAAACTTCCCTCATTTTTGCCCTTGTTTCCAATTTAGAACTGGCTGAATGTGTTTAGGAGATATTTAGAAACTTCTGCTAAGTACAGAGAAAGCCAAATGTATACCATTAACTGATCCCATAGGATACCCCACTTCTGGCCAGTCTGCCTACAGCTTCCCCTAGCCAAGGCCTCCAACCAGGGCATACCTGAGCCTGTCCCTTTACTCCACTGTAAAGCTTTCCTCTCCTCTGTCTGCTTTTGAGTCTCTGCCAAACTCAAATGGTGGTGACCAACCACCTTACTGCAGCAAATCCTAAATAAACAGCCTCTGCTTGATTTCCTCTGGGTGGGCATCATTTATCACCATACCATGGAGCTCTCCCCAGCTCTGCCATCTCATCCGCACAGCTGCAGCTGTACAGTCTACCCTCAGCACCAAAAAAGAGCCACCAAAGTCCATTTTAAGCACCCAGAAGACAGAAGTATGTTTAAAAAGCAGAATCAGCCACCTGGTATAAAGTATTACAGGCCAGGTGTGATCGCTCATGCTTTTAATCCCAGCACTTTCAAGGCCAAGGTGGGAAGATACTTGAGGCCAAGAGTTCAAGATCAGCCTAAGCATGATGTCAAGACCCATCTCTAAAAAAAAAAAAAAAAAAAAAATAGCCTGGCATCCTAGCTACTCAGGCGGCTGAGGCAGGAGGATCTCTTAAGCCCAGGAGTTTGAGGTTGCCCTGAGCTATGATCACACCACTGCATGCCAGCCTGGACAACAGAGCAAGACCCCATCTCTAAAATAAAATTAAAAATAAAAATAAAATTATATGGATCAGCTCCAGGCTGCAGGGTTGTCGCATGTCTGTAGTGTGCCTCTTCAGTGATTCATCCTAATTGCCTGGCAGCGTCACCTCGGGGAGATTTAAAATTTCCCTTGATTGTGTCCCACAACCAGAACCATGCTGGTTTGGAAACCACTGAAATACAGTTGCAGATTAATTTCTATCCAGTGGAGAGTGTTGTTCCTTTCAAAATGTCTTTACGCTTTCCATACTGTTTCACGGGACTGGGAAGGAACACAGCCCGAAGGACTGAAGGAACTTTTGTGGTGTCACACCACAGCCCTTTCTCCCTATGTAGTAGCCATGGTGCCTGACGGTGTGTGGACGAAGCTACTGCACCATCACATTCTGATGAGAAAAAGAATAAGTTTAGGGAAAACTGACAATACACCTAGGATTGAATAAAATATAATTTTTCTAAGCATAGGTGACAATATATGAGCCAATCCTGGCATCTCTCATCCTCTCATCATTACCTAAAATGATATTTCAACTCGATTAAATGCCATGAGTGTAGACTACTATGCAATTCTTTAGCTTCTTTAAGTACTAATTTGACATTGACATGAAAATTAACATTTACTTGAGAATCCTGGTTTTAGATATTTGAAATAACACAAGCATGAGCTTCTAATTCTGTCAGTTGTTGGCTTAAATCTAAAAAAAAAAAAAAAAAAACAACATGTTGCTGCAATTTAAAACAAGTAACTATTTATCAGTACGTTTTCCCAGAGCTAAACTAAAGACAGGGATAATTTTCTAGTTATCAAGTAATTCATTTAGACAGCAGCCTATAAATTTCTATGCATTTTCTCCTATAGGAGCCATGAGTAGATTATATATATAATTGTTAACTCTCTGTGATGTTATTGAGCTAAGCTTTCATTTGGAGGCAAACACTGGCTTACATGCTCCAAGTTATAGCCTGAGTTCGAATAGCTTTTCCAATTAATCTTCACAATTAATGGATTAATGGGAAGGCAGTTAACTTTTAATGACAGCACAGCCAGGGGCTGATTGATTTTAGAGGTTTAATAGCAACTATTTAAAGTCCAGATATTAGGACAAAGAGACCAATCAAAGGTGAAGGGGTAGAAGAAATAACAATTTTTTAGAAAGTAAAGAGAGCATCAGTGATCTAGAAATCTGCACACATTACAGACTTAATTATTGACAGATAATTTGGCCTTATGTGACACCATGTCACATAATTTGATATCAGGAATAGTGAAAAAAATATCTTCATGGGGTAAGCATTTCTGGAGTTTGGTGTGTGTCCCGTGATTCAATTACCTCCACCTGGGTCCCTCCCACAACACGAGGGAATTCTGGGAAACACAATTCAAATTGAGATTTGAATGGGGACACAGCCAAAC
>NW_012103920.1:7493930-7516419 GCF_000951045.1 Mandrillus leucophaeus
TATATATATATGCATTTAAAATAGATAGGAGAATTAGAGGATCAAAAGTTATTTTAAAAAATATATCCAAAGATGCTGAAACATATTTGCACTTTTCCCACAATGATAATATCAATTTAGTCTCCATTTCATCACACACACCTCAGCTAGGTTTGCTGATTTTCTAAGTGAACAAATTGTAGTTGTTGCGTATTTGTATCGTTGCTTTGATGAATGCGGTCAAACAATATTTTCCATATGTTGTTATCCATTCTCAATACCTGCAAATTGTCTGTCATTATCCTCTGTTTTCCCACTTGGAAACATAATTTAAATTAATTACAATATTATACACATTGTTGGCCAAACATATTTGTTTCAGATGCTTTTTCTGTTTTTATGTTCACTTTTCATTTTGCTCATGCTTTTTGTATTATCCAACGAAGTATTTTTGTTATTGTTAGGCTATGGCTGTGTGTTTTACCATGTATTGTAATCAAACGTTTGTCTCTTTGTTAGTGATCTATTTAAGCATTACAAAAACATGGGCTCTGGATTCAGAGAGGCCAGTCCTCAAATTCTTGCTCTGGTACCTCCCGAGGTCTGATACGTACTGCTTCAACCTGATGTACCTCTACCTGTAAAGTGCAGATAAAAAATATCCCCTTCACAACAGAACTGTGAGAACTTCATGTTATACCATATATAACATTTTAAAAGTACAGAGTAGGTACTCAAAATAATCCATCCCCTTTCTTCTTTTACTTCCCAATACCATTAAGCAAAGAAAAGTGTGTTCTCATCAGAGATTTTTCATATGCCTGTCTTTAATGCACCACCTCAAAAATTAGTCAGTATGATAAACTGATTTAGAATTGTGGAAACAAAATCTTCGTATCAAGTACTGGCCACTGGAGGTATGCGAATCATCTTGACTCCTGCCTGTAACATCTCATGTTCAAATCCTCTGACTTGAGCACCACTTAGATTTTTCACTTTATGCTTTCAACATTTTGCTTTCTATAACCAGTACAACTAAATATTCACAGTTTCAGAGTGTAGGAGCCCATCATGTTTTACTGCATTCACTTAGGATTGTATTTGTTTTCATAGAGATTGGGAAGTCAGAAAAGGGCATATTTGACCCTGGACGTTAAGGGCCCACTGTTAATACACAGTGGAAAACAATAAGAAAGACATCTTCAGAAAAAGATCAAAACCAACTAACTGCTTCTAAATGAAAGTCTATAACCTTATTAAGAAGGATGGGTTCCAGGAGGCAGAGTTTGCAGTGAGCCGAGAACATGCCACTGCACTCCAGCCTGGGAGACAGAGTGAGACTCCATCTCAAAAAAGAAGGATGGGTTCCGCCATTGTGGAAAGCAGTTTAGATATTTCTCAAAGAACTTAAAACGGAGCTACTATTTGATCCAGCAATCTCATTACTGAGTATATATGCAAAGGAGAATAGACCTTTATACCAAAAAGACACATACACTCATATGTTCATCACCATACTGTTCACAACAGCAAAGATGTGGAATCAATCGAGGTGCCCACCAATGGTGGACTAGATAAACAAACTGTGATACATGGAATACTACACAGCCATGAAAAAGGATAAAATCATGTCTTTTACAGCAACATGGATAAATCTGGAAGCCATAACCTTAAGTAAATTAATGCAGGAAGAGAAAACCAATTATAATGTGTTCTCACTTATAAGTGGGAACTAAACATTGAGCGCTCATGGACATAAACATGGGAACAGCTGATACTTGAGTGGGAGAAAGGGAGGGGACCATGGGTTGAAAAACTACCTGTTGGGTGCTATGCTCACTACCTGGGTACAATATACTCATGTAGCAAACCTACACATATACCCCCTGTATCTAAATAAAAGTTGAATTAAAGCAAAAAAAAAAAAAAAAAAAAGAATGGTGGCTCTTGCCAGGCTGCCAGGCTCTGGACACCCTGTTCCTTCCCCACTGCTAAGCCAAGTTAACCCACTTCCCATGGTCAGGTCAGTCCCTGTTCTCAGTAATAGTGCTAAATTAAGGATGAGCAATTTATAGCCTTAAATTCAAAAGCTTTAAGTAATTTATTTATTAAAAATGGGCAATGAAAATAAATTACTTAGCACTCAACTTAGAAAAAAACAATGAAATAAACATCAGGAAAGCAGGGGAAGGAATTAGTAAAAAAAAATGCCAGTTAATCAGTTAGAAAACACAATAACAACAAAATCAATGAATCTAAGATCTAGTTCTTCAAAACAAAAAAGACAACAAATTATAAACAAAAAAAAAACCCACTACTTGTTCTTACGGAGAAAGTATAAGTATACAAAATGAGAATTAAACCAGGAAATTGTCATAGACATAGAGAAAATTGAAATAACTATGTGATCACTTTTCTCAAATACATGAAAATCAATTCACAAATTTAGAGGAAAGCAATTTAGCAATTTCTTATAAAACTAAATGTGCAATTTTCATATGACCCAGCAATTGCATTTAGGCATTTATTCCAGAAAAATAAAAACTTATGTTCACACAAAAACCTGTACACAAATGTTCATAGCAGTCCATCCTCACTTCAACAGGTGAGTGATTAAACAAACTGCTACATACATATCACTAAATACTACTCAGCAATAAAAATGAACAGACTACTGATACACAATACAACTTGGATGAATCCCCAAGAAATGAGGTTGAGTAAAAAAGTCTATCTTAAAGGTTACAAACTGTATGATTTTAGGGATTAAGATATGGACATCCGCAGGGGACCACATTTCTGCTTGCCACTGTTGCCAAACTGTAATTGCAGAACCAAACAAATAATTTTTTTTTTCAGATTTTGTGCCTCAAAATATTGCCCACTGATGGGTCAAAAGCAGTTTTGAAGGCGGATGTTGTGACACACATATATTGCTTTAGTGATGAGATCTCATATTTTGAGTGAGCCATTTAACAATGGAGTCCACATATATAATTTTATTTTGAGGTAGATAAAACTGGATCCCTCCCAAAGTCACTTGGAGTATTATCCCAATCCTCCCTTCAATGCACAAAGCTGAGAAATGTTCTTCCCTCCTTTTTCAGCCCTTAGGGATGCTCCAGGCTCAGCCATAGTGCCCCCTTTCCTCTGACATCTGTTGAGAGCCCTCAACCCTCCCATCCTACCGGGAAATTCTTCCTTAACTTGAACAGGCTTCTATTATGGCACTTCTGTGGTGGTCTGGGTCTCTACTTGCTGAGATGAAAGTGACTGGAAGATCAATATCAGGTTACCTGTCACCTTGCACTGAAGCAAGAATATTGTGTAGCATAGTGATTACAAGTGTAGCTCTTGAAACCATCCTCTGTGGGTTCAAGTTCTGCCTCTGCCAAGTACTACATGATCTTAGGCATTTTATTTAAATTGCCTTTCCTATCTCTAAATGGGGATAATGATGGTACATACTAAACAAAACAGGGACTTCTGAGAATGAAATGAGTCAGCCGATAAAGAGTACTTGGTACCTGGTGTATAAAAAGTACTATGTAAGTGTTCATGATTGCTGCTTTAAGCGTTCATTATAAATTCCAAAGTTGAAACTGAATAAAAGTCAACTGAATAAAAGTTAACTAGATATCTCTTACAAAATCTTATAAGAATTAATCCTTAAGAAGGAGAAAGAGAGAGAACGGTATTCAACATTCCTAACCACATGGTTATCCTTCCCTCTACAAAAAAGGGGGACTTTACTGAATTACCTAAAAAGAAAGTAAAATTGCCCTTATGATGCATTGTTTGCTCATTATGAAATAATTTTTAATGTTCCAAAAGCCCATAGTTTTCTTCACATCTCTTGAGCTTCAGAGTTGTTTGTTTCATTTTCTCCAGAAAAGCAGAATTTTAAACTGCACATGATGCAGAAATCAAACAGCCACAATTTATTAAGAAAGAAAGGAATTCAGAGAACATGGGCATCTCTTTATTCGGACACCTTTGATGATATAGTTAGAAATTCACACTGTGCCAACTAAACCACATGTCCATGAAGGTACAGCAACAATGTCCTCCTAAGTATATGCTGCTTCCATTACTGATATTTTCAACCTGAAATTGCCATGGTTTCGACTCTGATTCCTGGAGGGAAAATTGAGTAAGCCTCAATTCAGTTCTTATTCTAGTCATATTAGATGATATTTCAACATCACTGAACAAATGCTCCATTTTATTACTAAATTATTTTAAGAGTTGTTATTTGTATTTCAAAGTATCACACTTAAAGATGAAGGCTGAAATGTTTCCTAGTGATAAGGAATTTTCCTGCAGATAAATGCATTTTAATAGGAGAGTCCATAAAGCTAGTTTAATAAATAGCTGTTTCTCACTAAGGGAAAAAAAAAATCAAGTCAACTAGAAACAATAAGCTTCTCTGAGCAATAACATGAGATTAGATGGAGAATATTTCCATTTCATTAGCTAAGATTATTGTGTTTGATTTCATAATCAAGCAAGGAACAAGCTTGGCTGGTCTCAGAGGTTCATTTCCACTGTTTTGGAAGCTTGGCTAAAAGCTGGCAGAGTAGGTGTGCATTAGCTCAATGCAGAAGAACGGATAGCTGTTCTGAGCTCTGGAATCTTTCTGTTCCAACAAGACTCCACCCCCTACGAGAGACCCATCACTATTACAAGGACACTCAAATGTTCCCAGCTCCTGATCTCCCTAAACACATGCAGCATCGTGGCATAGAGCCCTCCCATCTAGAGAGAGAGCCAGGTGTATGAGCTCCTCAGTGGACAGAATTCTAAAATGGTCTCCAAGATTTCAGCCCCCTGTATAGGCCTAGTATAATCCCCTCCCGGCGAGTGCAGGCAGAATTTGTGAATATGATGGGATATCAGTCCTGTGCTTATGTTATGTAGTAAAACTAACCTTGCAGATGTAATTAATTGAGGTCCTTAATTTAGTTACCTAAAAGGGGTATTATCCTGAGTGGGCTGACTTAATCAGGGGAGACCTTCAAAAGGTCTAAAGGTCAGAGACACAAAATGTCAAAGAGATAAGCAGCATGGGTGAAATTTATCTTATAGGCCTGGAAGGAGAAAAATCACCGTGTTGTAGAAAGGGTCACCTGTCAGGAAACGGTGGACAGCCTCTAGGATCCAAGGATGGTCCTTGATTGACAGCAAGCCCATCAATGGAGGATCAGCTCCAAGGAAATTCTGCAAATTAACGTGAGCTTGGAGAGAGTCCCAAGCCTTAGATGAGATCATAGGATTGATCCTTCATATTTCTAGGTCCTTCAGCTCTTTTCAAATCTATTGTGAAGTGAGGGGTTAATTTTATCAGATCTGCTTGCCCTGCTTGCTCTTTGTCACTTTTTGGTTTTGGTTTTATGTTTTTCCTTTTTCTATGAAGCTGAAGGCCATGGTAGCTGAAGGCCTCGCCACTGAAGCTGAAATTTTATCTTCTCTGGCTGCTTTATACATGGATATCATTCCAGGTCACCATGGTAATTCCTAGGTCACCATGTCGCTTCAGTTGTTTCTCAGAAACTTGGGCCAGCTGCTGTTCAGTTCAAACCAGTAGAGACCACTGGCCTTCCAACAGGGCCTGTACAAGTGCCCGAGAGGTGGCTTTTTGATGTCAGAGAGCCAAAACTCCACCCACAGAACATGCTAACGCCACCATTTTCTGTATATATGTCCTACGAAATGCCATGAACTCTGACTATTCCTGTGCACAAAAAACCTGTCACTTCATTTTTCCCCACTGCTAATCACCTTCCCCATGCCTTAGATCATGCCACTTCCTTAACCCACAAACATCCCTAAGCTTCATCTTCAGGGAGGCGGATTTGAGAGCTGTTCTCCCACCTCCTCACTTGGAGGCCTTGCCAATAAATCTTCTCTCTTTTGCAAAACCTTTATCACAGTGATTGATTTACTGCATGCAAGCAGAACAGACCTTGAGCAGGCCAGCAACAATTGTAACCCTCCCAAAGTCCTGATAACATTTCCTCATTACCAAACCAAGTACTGGTAACTCATGTACTTCCAGGTCTTTCAGTACACGTGAGTTCACGTATTGTTTGCAAATACCACTATATTAATTGTTAATATTATCTTAGATATTATGTACTATGCCTTGAATTACATCATAAATTATGTTAAAATAGAAAACACCTGTTTCAATTCAATTCATTTGCATATCCCACCATGAACCACTTTTGGCCTCAAACACAATTTTTTAAAAAATGCTGTTTGAATTTTTGGTTTTGGATTTTAGAACTTAAAATCATTAGTGGAAAATAACCCTTGGAGCCATTAATATGATGATGGTATTACAAGTAGCCACCATTTGTCATTTTGTTTTTCAAGACAGCTGTTTAAAAATTGATCATCCCCATAGTAAAAGACAAAGATCAACAGTCTCATTCAAAAATGTTATTTTTGTGTGTGTTAATTTTGTATACACTACTCTTACCCACAATTTCCTGGAATTATGAGGACTATGGTATAGTTTTTCTTTGTTTTTATGTCCGTAAGTTATAACCTCCATGTTAGTTCCTGTAAAATACTGTTGAACTGACCAAGTATGTACTTGTTCATCACCTAGGCACTCTTTTATAAAAGATACCCCTTCCTTGACATCCAGGTACTTCCCTGACATATGTTATACTGTCTAATGTACTGCAAATTGATTTCACGTTTATCAATGAAGACATGAATAAAATAAATTGATGCTTGCCAATGTGCCAATGTTTTAACTGGAGCCCTCTAGAGAAAAATGTTAATAATAGTTATGTGTATTGCATGTTATATCTCAGCCATGTTAAATCTTTGCTACAACCTTGTGAGAAAGATATTATATTTATTTTCTATATGAGAAATTGAAGGTCAGAGAATTTTAATTACTTGCTGATGACTTTGGGCTCATTTATTTGCCATTCAACATCTTTGCTTTTAATTTATTATTTTGTATTATACTTTAAGTTCTGGGATACATGTGCAAAACGTGCAGATTTGTTACATAGGTATACACGTGCCATGGTGGTTTGCTGCACCTATCAACCCGTCATCTACACTAGGTATTTCTCCTAATGCTATCCCTCCCCTAGCCCCCCACCCCCCGACAGGCCCTGGTGTGTGATGTTCCCCTCCCTGTGTCCAACAGCACAGCTCTCCCATTTTATTGCTTGAACTAGTTATTTCACCAAGTATTTGAGGACATTGTCCTATGTGGACATGATGTGGGATAGGGAAGACACCCGCTTATAAGCAATAGTGGAACATATTCTCTTTAAAAGTGAGATTCCTTTAAAAGTACATCAGTGATATTCCAGATGTCACCTGCAAAAAGTTACCTTAACTTCTTGAAGATGATAAGAAGTTGTAATGAAGGAAGTTAGAGGTCCCTACCAGGTCCCAGAGAACATCAAGTAACAATCAGTAAAGAGGAACTGATTTACTACAAACCACACTTAAATCATTTCTGCCCTACCTGCCCTTACCCAACTCACTATTGGTATTAAACGTCCACCACCCACATATTGCTTTGCTCCACTCCATGGCTTAAAAAGAAAGAGACTGAGCGTCTCAGGAAATGTGCCCGTTGATAAGAATATGGTCTGGGAGAGGATCTGCAGTCCAGTTGGCCAGCACCCCTGCAGGCAATTGAGCCCTTAGAGAGCTCTATATGGCTGCAGCCACCCCATTACTTTAAGGGTGTGTTCACTCCACTTCTTGACTTTCTGCCTTAATTTCAGATTCTAATGAATTCTTCCACTTGGGTGGACCCTAGAACTGAGACTCTGGCTGCTTCTCAGCACAGCCCCCTTACCTCACCCACACATACACAATGAATGGGGTAATCCAAAGAATCTAATTGCCATTCATAAAACCGAAAGTGTTAATTCTAAACTCATGTTCAATTCTACTTTCTCCCAACCAATCAACCCTTCATATGGCTGCTCCAGGAAAATTACATTTTGCTTATTGCATTTTAGTTAAACTTGACTATTACATTTTGATTAAACACACAGTTCTATTTGGGTTCACTGAGATTATCACCTTGGAATGGTCTCCAGATGAAGACCTACTGGCTAACCTCCTCGGGCTTAAGTGTCCTCCTTGTCTTTATGGCACCCTGTGTAAGACTCTTGCACAGTAATTAATAAAACATTAAAAACGTGTGCTCAGCTGTGTAGTTTGAAAGACTGTGGCAGTAGAACAAAAGGGATGGGGAAGATGTACGTACACTAAAGAGGCAGCTGCAGTAATCTGTGACTATGTGAAGAAATAGGTGAAGACAGCAGAAAAACAGAAGTGTCTCTTCGGGTTTCTGATTATGGGTGATCAGAAAAAAAAATACATTTGATATAAAGAGTAGATGAGGAAAAGGAGAAGCTGAGACTATTTCTGATTCTCATTTAGTATCTGGTTTATCAGGTCTTATTGTATGAATAATTAAAAAATAAAAGTTTTTAACAGACATTTTTTAATGTTGCAGATGCCAAACAAAATTAAAGAGAGCAAGTTAGCTGAAGTTCTTGGATAAAGTATTCTGAAACAGCATGCTGAAGGATTTGCATATAACCAGTAGCCAAGTGAAAGATTGTTATCTATCTATCACAAACTTCTGGGCTTCTTTTTGTATAGTAAATGTTGATAAATTTAAAAGATAACAGATTATGTCATAGCCTGAGAACATATATTTCAATGAGCCCAGGGGAAATTTCAGCGACAGATTATAATCAAGTCAAGTCAAGTAAATCAAATAAAATTATCATCTTATTCCTCAGTACTAAGAATTTAATTTTTCACTGTAACACAACTCAGAGTATGCACATTTGAAAAAACAGCTCCTTTTAATTCTTTAGGGCTGCAACATAATATATTAAATACATTATTAAGATTGAATAAAAATAAATATAAATAGTTATCTTTTATTTGAGTTCATTCAGCATCTCAAGTAATTTGTGATGTGGGGAATTTATACTGGTAGGATCCAAATTCCCAGCCAACAGGATTTTGAATACATGTTTGTTGGTTTTAAGCAAAATTAAATTGAATAATAGTGTTTTATAAATGATGAAATCTAAATGCCCAAGAAGATTTAGCTAAACAGTGTCATCAATTAAAATAGTTTTCTAAAGACCAGTTGTTTGTTTCGTTGTACTTGCAATTCTGATGTTCAAAATGCTAAAACACTTTTTGAAAAAGAGATTTTCCTCTTATGTTTTGAAATCTTTTGAGTTCACTTATAAATTACTAAAGGTTACTATTTTACAACTTTGTTGAGTGAAAACCTTCTGGGTTTTTCTTCATGGCTGGATATGTCCAGGGGCATATTTTAAAAATGTAACAGTTGCCAACGGAGAGCAACTGGAAGCCTCAAATGTTTCCTGCCATAGATTTTTAAATCTCATAAGATTTAATGCTACAGAACACACTGGAGAATTAAAGCTCTCTGGAGGGGCAATTATTTCAGCTCTTCTCAATGCTTGGGGTATCAAATATGGTCAATAATTCAATAGCATTCACCTTTGGCTGCTGAAAGCCTAGATACAGCAACAAAAAAAAAAAACAGAAAAACAAACAAACAAAAAACGGAATCAATTGATGTGGAATTTCCAAAAGTAGTACAATTTGTACCATCATGATTAGCTGTACCATTTCTCTTTCTTTTCTCTCTCTCTCTCTCTCTCTCTATCTCTCTCTCTCTGCCTCTCTCTTTCATCCATTTTGAGATCAGCATCTATATATCTTATGCCTGTTTTCTAGAATATACTTCAATATGGCAGGCACTTGGTAAATGTTTGTTTAATTAAATTGAATATAACTCAAAGAACACATTGTAAAATTTTAAGCCTGCTTTTCCATTTTATCATTTTACCAAATTCTCTTTTTACACAACCAATGATAAATACATAAGCCCTAAATGTATCTTTCCCAAAGCATTGAAATAAATCAGCTATAGGAATTCAGTCTTCTGTCATAAGGCAGATGTATTTAATCTTTACTGTTTAAGCCAAATGGGTGGGGTGGAGGTAAGTATTTGAATGGAAGGCAGGAAAACATTATAGTGCTCTGTGTTGTGGAAGAATCACCCATGAAACCTTCAATTCAGGATAAATTCTTATTCTTGTCAAAAGCAAAAGATTTCATTAAAATGCAACAATACATAATGTTAGAAAATATTTTGTATCGGCCTTATTTCAGAAAGATTGTGCTCAATACATTACCATGGCATAGTCCTCAAATATTGCATTATACAAATCACACACAATCTCAAAAAAGTTTTTAAATATGATCCTTTGTAGAGAAGTTTAGGAAGAGAGTTTCAAAAAATGAACACACTTGAAATTTCTTATTCAGTAGCCGGGCGTGGTGGCGCATGTCTGTAATCCCAGCTAGTCTACTCAGGAGGTTGAGGAAGGAGAATCGCTGGAACCCAGAAGGCAGAGACTGCAGTGAGCCAAGATTGCACCACTGCACTCCAGCCTGGGTGACAGAGCAAGACTCTGTCTCAAAAAATAAATAAATAAATAAATAAATAAATAAATAAATAAATAATTCAGAAGAAAAGCAGCTACATACAAAAAGCATAGTACATCTTTAGGAAGATATAAGCACATTTATTATAAGACAATAAAAAGCAAAACCCACCAACTTCAATTGGCCACTCCTTGCTCTCACGTGTCGCTACTTTCCGACAGCCATGGACGTGTTGTCAGTCCTACACGCTCATGTGGAACAAGTTTGTTGTTGCCTGTTCTTTATTAGCATTGTCACTGTCTCCATTTTTCTGTAGCTCTTATCACTTTTTACAGGAGTTCATTCACCAGCTTAATATCTAGTCTCTGTGGACTCAAGTAAGACTCCATTTCCTGTTTTTTATCATTCCCATCCTTCACCCTCCTAAGAGTTTTAAGTTTATAAAAAGCAAATCGAATCAGTGTCACACATATGTGCATATGTAACACTTATAATAATAAAATGACCCATCAAGATTCTAGATAAGAACCTTAGTCCTTAGCTTTACCTACAGGACTGCTCACGACCTGGCCACTTCTGATCATTTTTGTCCTTCTGCACTACCGTGGTGCATTCAAAGGCTCCACGCTTTTGTGGACCTCCCTATGATGGGCACGTGTTTCCGCCTTCTTTCCTCATCTGGCTGTCCTATTCATCCTTCAGTAAACACCTTTCACTGACTCCCACTGCTCACACCTGATGTTCTGCCTGTGACCACTCCAGATATTGTGTACGCCTCTCACTCATTGCACTTACCACACTGTGCTGTTTTTCTACAGGATCAGGAAGTGGCAAAGCTGAGCTTTAAGCCTGAGTGAGCTATAAGAGTACAGCCTCTGAGCACATTGCCTGTAATAACACTGGCCCCCTCCATAAGCACCTTAAACAATACAATACACTTTGTTTTAAGGAAAAAGCAAAACCTTCAGCATAAAATGTGGTCACAAAAGCATTGCGTGTCTGAGAGTCGAAACTTCTGTTCTCATTTGCGAGCAAGAATTTACTGATTCAGACCATAATAACATTTCAAGACAACTGATGCTGAAGACAGGTGTAATGACAGGTACCACACTGTGGAGGCTTACTAAATATTTGTTGAGTGAATAAATGAATGAAATAAGCAGAGTAAGGTGAAACCCCAAGAAGTCGTAGAAATTACTATGGTTCAGAACACTTTAACAGACCGAATGAACAACAGCCCAACCCAGAGAAAATAACTGTATGAAACCAAAACCACCCAGGGAATGTAAAAAATATTTTACTAAGAAATTTTTTAACATTTTTAGTTTCTTTCTTTCTTAGATATAATTCACTGAATCATCAGTATCAGTGGAAAAATAACCAGAGTCCCAAAGCGTGATATTACAGAGTACATTTAGCATGAAACATAATCAGCCAGTGTAATTCTTGGGGATAAATTTTTAATCTATCACTTGATAGGTAGGTGAAAACTATGAAAACCCATCTGATATCAACTCTAGTGATATTACTGGTTATTTATTGATTTTTAAGAAAAATGAGAGGAAACACACAGGTTACCAAATAAGTCAGAATTGTGTTAGATCAGGAATCCATATTGAAGTGTAGCATGGATCACAGTCCGCCTTTTATTAGAGTTACTTTTTATCTTCTCCATTTGCTTGTGGGTCCCTGAATATCAGGGATTGTGACACATTTATCATCATACCCCACCACCCTGGCTAGAAGAAGAAACTCACATGTAGCTGTTTCAGAAGTTGAATGAGTGGATGGTTTCTTACTCACTCTCCAAAATCTCTGATAATTTATTTTCTGTATATCACATTGGGAGTCCACTTAGAAATAAGAAGTGTCCCAAAATGGCAACTAGATAGACAGACAGGGACTTCTGTGTGTGCATCTCTTGCTCTGAGAAGAATGGATGGCTTAGGAAATGACTGTAGAACATTAAGAGAGAGGCTAAATACAATTCTCAGTTCAAACCACACTACTAAAAAATGCTACATTCAGTCATGGGTATCAATTATATCCTTTATTTAAAAAAAAACAGTTTGTTCTTAGATGCAATGATTTGCAACTCTAAGATCAGCCATTTGCTCATACTATTTCAACTGATATATTGCCTAGCATATGAAATGTGATTAAATTATTTTATTTTCAACAATATCCCAGTTAGTTCCAAGCAAAGAGCTATACAACTATGAAGAGATGCTTTGTCAAGTGATCCCTTAAGTACAGTCACTCAAATCCACCTAAAAATTGATTATACAAATTAAGAAGAAACTCATTTCAGAACAAATTAATTAATTTCCTCTGAAATTACTTTCCATTAATATTTTGTTACTTGTGTAAAACATACAGACAGGTAGATAGGAAGAAAACTAGAAAACAGCTCATAAACATTGTTATTTTGAAATATTATTCAAATTGCGATCACATTGCTTTGTTTGATAGAGTAAATGCTTAAAGATGCTTGTGAGTAGTGAAAAAGCAGATCACGAGGTCATCAAGACCATCCTGGCCAATATGGTGAAACTCCGTCTCTACTAAACATACAAAAATTAGCTGGGCGTGGTGGCACATGCCTGTAGTCCCAGCTGCTCGGAAGAATCGCTCAAATCCGGGCAGTGGAGGTTGCAGTGAGCCGAGATTGCACCACTGCACTCCAGCCTGGCAAAAGAGTGAGGCTCCAAAAAAAAAAAAAAAAGAAAAGAAAAGAAAAAAAGAAATATTAAGAGCTTCAGGCATAACTATAAAGAGAGCTGGGCTACACAGGTGTATAGGGGTTAATAGTCAAAGAAAGAGTGAGGTAAAATGTGGCCTGAAAGTCTCTGATATTTTTCTTTTTTGAAAGTGGCTGGAATGAATAAGTAGCACTACTCAAAAGCATATTTGATATTACACAGAATCATATTCACTCTCCAGGAGACTGGCTTAAGTAGTACTGGTTCTGGTTTAGCAAGGGAAACAAATCTCTCATTCAAAATTCTAAATCTGAAGTGTTTTCTTTTTCATTTTGATGTTCATTAAAAATAGGTTGCTGTCCCTGCTAAGAAGAAAGTAGAAGTATTGAGAAACCCGAGTCTGTTTTCTTAAGATATCTTTTTTTTCTCAAAAAGACAGAAAAAGATATTTTTGACAAGGAAGACAGAAAACTCTATGATGCCAGAAGGAAATCAAAATCAGTATGGAAAGAGGAATGATAGAGCAGTTAGGAGGTCCTACCCATAAATAGTAAATCATGCTTCTGGAGAAGACCCTAGGCTGATGGTTACAACCAAAAACCTGCATTTGCAGCAGCCCACCAGAAGCCACAGGCACCAAGCTCCAGAGAGCAACACATGTAGGGAAGATTGGTAATGCCGCTAAGGGCTGGAGAGACAGCTGTGCCTATAACTGACAAGACCAATTGATGAGCGAAGGGGTTTCCTGGAGGGTGACAGATGCACTTCTGAGATCCGTCATACGTGACAGTCTGTACCCACCACCGCAGGTTCATGTTTGAACAAATGACAGTGCTCGAAGAGAAACAGAATTATCTTTAAGTGCCATAAATTCTTGAACAGGAAGGGGAGGGGTGCAAGGAGACAGCGGTAACCTTAAGTTTCTCCTTCCAAAAGAAATGTGGACTTTTGCAAGACAAAGTGCGATGACATTGAACAGTTCATGACACTGACATTTGCAAACGGCTTAAGATACTGTTATAGTAGAGAAATACAAGAATCTTAAGGGAGCCATAGACTACTACAAGCAGATGCTGATAGACTGCGAGAATTCAAAACATAAGTCAATGGACAACCAATGAGTTCAAAATAGAGGAATGTTTAAATAAAAGTATATCCACTTGATGGGCTACTATGAAACCTTTGAAAAGATAAATCCAAAGGCTACTTAGCCACAAGAGAAATGCACTGGAGAGGATGGGAAAACATGCGTATGAGAAAACATTGGGCATGAACAGATGCTGTGCTAAGATTGACTGAAATAATGTATGGCAAGCATCTGTCCCAGTTCCCAATACGTGGAGGGCATTCTACAAATTTAAAATTAGATGATAAATTTTAAACTGACTTTTAAAAACTTACTAGAAAGATTATTGTTTGTTTGTTTTATTTATGTTTTATTTGTTTGTTTTTGACTAAGCGTAGAATGTGTCACAGGAAGAAGAAGGAGGAGCTGTGTGCACTGAGATTTACTGATTAAGAAGTGGGAAAGTGCCAGATAAAACAAACTGCACAATCAGCTTTTGAGGAGGGGATATGAGAAACACACAGAGCGAATCACAGCACAACTGGAGCTGGGTAACATACACACAAGAAAGTACTTTGGAGGGGGATAAAATAATACTTCTGATAACTGATATGGAAATGTTGGGATGTCAGAAACTCTTGGGTACTAGAGGCACCTAGACAGCACCAGGTGCAGGTAAAAGCAAAGAGAAAAAGAAGGGATAGGCGGTGGTATCCCCGTGGCCACCAGGCAGTGGTGGCTGATGGTTGAGTATGCCATGCCATTGATCTTAGCAATGCATAGAACCAGGATTCAACTTCAGGATGACTCCACTCAGCTGTTAAGTTTTAATCTGCAAAAGCAATGTATCTACTGCTGAACTTTCAAAACTTGTTCCCCAATACTGAAAAAAAGCATGAGTTTAGACAGTTGCAACAGTGAGAGCACCTGTTATGGACTGAATTATGTTCTCCCCTCCACAATTAATACATCAAAGCCCTAATCCCCAATGTGACTTTGTTTAGAGAGAGGGCCATAACTGGAGGCAATTATGTTTAAATGAGGTTGTAAGGGTGAGGCCCTAATCCAATAAGACTGGCATCCTTATAAGAAGAGGAAGAGACACCAGAGATCTCTCTCTCTCTCTCTCTCTCTCTCTCCCCCCCCCTCAACATGTGTAAAAAGGAAAGTCCACATAAGACACAGCAAGGAGGTGGTCATCTGCAAGTCAGGAGGACAGGCCATACCAAAAACCAACCTAGATGGCACTTTGATGGACTTTCGGCCTCCAGAACTGTGACAAAATAAATGTACAATGTTTAAACCACTCATTCTGTGGTATTTGGTTATGGCAGCCATAGAAGACTACCATGGCACCAAAGGGAATATGTCTCTGAACATGGGGAAGGAGTGGGGCTTTTGTGGAGGAAAGGAACAAAACTGGTAGAATGCCTTGGTCAAGCAGTGCTGCAATCTTGCAGAAAGGAGTTGGATTTTATTTGTCATTTAGGCTCTTTCAACCACTTGCCCTGTTCTTGAAATTGTTGAGCCAAAGAAGGAATTTAAAGGAAGTGAATAGGTCTTTGGGTACCAAGAAGCAAGCAGGACAGTGTACACTCAGAGGAGAAAACGTTAGTTATCTACATGAGCGACTGCCTGCCACTTCACTCTGATCAATCAAAAGGGGCTTGTTGTTAAGATGAAAGTGACAGATCCTTGGAAAAAAGAGGAAGGAATGAGCATTTGTGGGTTCTTAGAATTTACTATCATGCCAGAGCAAGAACCTTGAGAATGAGCATGTGTGGGTTTGATACTCAGGGGAGGAGATTTCACAGATGCCGGGAGAAGATGGGCACATTCTATTTCAAAGAACAATGGATTTTGGAGTCATTGGGTCTAAGTCTCAGCTTTATTCTTCCTTACTCAGTAGCTTTGGAAGCACCTTCTAAATTTGTTTCCTAGTATGTAAAATAATCATAATAACACTTGTCTCACAGTCCTGTGTGAGAATAAAAAAAGAAAGGGCACACTTCACCACCTGGGAGTCCACAGAGCCCACTGAAAAGGAATATTTGTCATTATTAATGATAACATATGTCAACACGCATGAAAAGTTATGAACTATAAACTTCTGGCAATAAAAACCTCAAATGTGTACCATGAGCAGGATGAAACGTGAGTGGAATCTAAAAACAAGTGATGGGTTTTACCAGAAAATAATAAAAGGAACATATGTGCAATTAAGAGAAGAAAACAAGGACAGGCACGGCGGTTCATGCCTGTAATCCCAGCACTTTGGGAGGCCGAGGTGGGCAGATCACTTGAATCCAGGAGTTCAAGACCAGCCTGGCCAACATGGTGAAATCCCGTCTCTACTAAATGTACAAAAATTAGCCAGGCATGGTGGCAGGTGTAATCCTACATGGGAGACTAAGGCAAGGAGAATTGCTTGAACCCAGGAAGCGGAGGTTGCAGTGAGCCGAGATTGTGCCACTGCACTCCAGCCTGGGAGACAGAGCAAGACTCTGTCTCAAAAAAAAAAAGAAACAGAAAGGCAAAAAATAAAAGTTTGGAACTCATTAATGCTGGTAAAAAAATTGCTAAAGGCAATGAAAAGAAACATCTTGCATATGTTTGTAGGCAAAAGAAGGGCAAGGAGGCTGTGGTCACACTCCTTTGTAAAAGTTAATAATGAAAAGAAAAAATGGAGAATGAATTTTATTTTTCTTCTACCCTATGTGAATGAGAAAAGTCTTTAAACAGAAATGGAAAATAAAACACCAACACAAAAGACTTGAAGTCCAAACTGGATGGAGTTGAAAATTTTTTCTCATAATGTGGAGACTAATTTTCAGTACCACTTTCAAATTGCAAGAGATGACCAGGCACGTGCTACAGACATAGGCAGACACGAGGATGGACTGGCAGTGGCTGATGCTATTCCAATTTTATTTTACACTCATGATGTATTTTTTGTTTGCCTGTCCATTGAGAGTCCTTAATTCAAAATAATTTGATATAGTGGTCTATCAAATTACATTTGCTACAAATTTTTTTTAAAGGTGAGAGGGAAAGGAAAAGAGAGATAGTGAGAAATAATAAGAATAGGTTGACCAGGAGAATATGCAACATAATGGATTATGACAGACTAGAATAAGTACTCAACCTAATGAAATGAAATGGAATAGAGTTAAATATAAAGTCAAACTTTTAAAATGATAGCAAAAATGAATGGCATCCTAAATAAAAAGGACTTTTTAAATCACCAAAATAACTTAATTTTCCAATTTGTCTAGCCTGATTCTGTTCATCTTCTCTGTTTTTGGTGTTTCAACTGAAAAAAAAAATACAAATTATCATCCATCAATGTATTGTTTTCCCATTTACTGAATATGCTCTTTATTCCAGGCACTGTGCTAGATGTTGCAGATACTGAAGTGATTAACATAATACTTCTGTCTTTCAAAAATTTCAGTGTTGCAAAGGAAACTTTTTTAAATTCCATTTTGATAGTCTATGATTAGGGCAGGAATAAGCAAACATTCAAAGTGCTATGAAATTTCTGGTAGAGAATGATTAAAGTTGAGGTGGTGGGACTCCATCAACAAAGGAGACGAGGTTTGTTTTGGGTAGACATTTTCCAAGAGGCTTTAAAGTGAAGTATTTGAGAATAATTTACACAAAGGGAACAACACATGCACAGGCCAAGAAATGAAGAGTAGAGGACATTGGGGACACCAGGATTGAAGAAGAAATAGCCGTGTGGTAGTTTGCTCTCACGCTGCTATGAAGACATACCTGAGACTGAGTAATTTACAAAGAAAAGAGGTTTAATTGACTCATTATTTGGCATGGCTGGGGAGGCCTCAGGAAACTTATAATCACAGCAGAAGGCAAAACAGGCACGTCTTACATGGTGGTGGGCAAGAGAAAAATGAGAGCCAAGTGAAGGGGAAAGCCTCTTATAAAACCATCATATCTCATGAGAACTCATTCACTATCACAAGAACAGTATGGGGGCAACCACTTCCATGGTTCAATTATCTTCACCTGGTCCTGTCCTTGACATGCGGGGGTTACACAATTCAAGGTGACATTTGGTTGGGGGACACAGAGCCAAGCTATATCAAGCAGTAAAGACAGACAAAACTGGAAATATCAGCAAACACAGAGTAGGAAGACATTTGTTTGCCATGTTCATAAGCCTCAAATTAATGTTGGATGTGCCTAACAATGAAATATAGCTGCAAGGCAAAACTTGCTTTTTCTTAAAATCTGTACCTTTGGTGAAATATAACAGTACATTATGTCAAGCTTACCTAAAACTACAATAATATGTGTAGCAGTTAAAATATTGCATGATATAAAATGGAGTGAATCAGGGTCACAGGGAGCAGTGAAGAAGGAAGAGGGAACAGCTGCCTCACCAGCCGTCTCAGCCAAATCAACCCTGGCCATCGCTAACGTGACAGATGTCACAGCCAGATCATCCTCATATCCAGGAAAATGAAAGAGGAAAATGATCACAGGAGGCTCGATTTTGCTAACTCAGAAAAACAGAGAACTTCCTGGCATCTTCTCTAGAGAATGTTCAGTGATTAATGGTACTACCTACGTACTTTCATGCTAACCTGGTTCACGTTGCAATTATACATAAATATAAAGAAACCATTCCATAGGCAAGCACATAGCAAGGCTTCCAAGAAACCAATGTGGTCATTTACAAAGAGAACAGGTTAAAAAAATGAATCAGGCTGTTTTGTGTGTTAAGCATAGCAAATTATGGTGATCATAATTTTATTTTTAGTAGCTAAAATACTATATTAGCCTTCTTTTTCCATTCCTCTAGTATGTACTTGACCATGAAATGTTTTGTTTTATCATGTTTCATTTTGTGATGAAGGATGCTAGGAGTTTAAGAAACTAAATGTTATCTACAGTGTTTGCTCTTTGCTTTCTTAAATGTACTCTAGTTCTTTCCCCAAATTATTTCTATTTTTTGTATATTTGTTTTAGAAAAGGTTACACATCTTTTAATATTTAAGAGGTAGTGTTACAAAGCTGTATGTGAGCATGAAGTTTTTTTTAACAGGATTGTGACACAGTTGTCATGCTAAAGTACAACAGTTCAAATAAGCACAGAAATCATACACACTATGAAACAAAAGAGCCTAATTGAGCAGCTTTATAACCTTGCATAGAATTCCCTCATCACCAATTTAGATAGAACTGCTTTTATTTTAGCAATGTTCTTTTAATTAAGTTCTAAACATCTAAAACATGGCAAATGTAAATATGTATTATAAATCCTTAATTATGAGGACCACTAAGCATTCTTGCAGCTTTATGCCTTGGAGATAAACTCTTTTTGTTTAAAATCAGTCAAAATTGAGAGATAAAAGTGAATGACATGAAAAAATGTTAAACTTTGTTTACCATGCCCTTCTCTTGCCACCCGTATCACTTTACTGCATTGTCTTCGGGAGTTAAATTATGCTTCAATTTATCTAGTGGTTTTTAAGCCAAAATCTCTCCCAACATATTCTACTTCATTGCTAGGTTCAGAAAGACTAGCACTCAGGGTGGGAGGAGAAGTTGAGTTAACTACTGGGGATCCTGAGGTCTTTACACCACGTACTAGAAAATAAAGATCTTTGAGATCACAAAAGTGTAATATCACTTCTCTGTTTGGGTGAATTTAAACTAGAGCCAAGAAGACCCCTTGCTAATTTTTAATCCCACATACTGGTTTAAAAGCATACTAGAGACTACTCTAGTATGGATAGCAAATAAGAAACAATCTTATTCTACATCCCATCACTATTTAATTCAAAATGTGCCACCTAGGGGCAATGCTTTCCATTTCCCCTACCAAAATGGTCTGTTTTCCAATTCCCACCCACAGTTATCTTCACACACACACACACACACACACGCACTGATAATTCTATCTCAGCAACTCATTTCCCTTAAAGACCACTTTCAATCTAGTTCCTTTTTTTTTTTTTTTTTTTTTTTGTTCTTGGTCAGTCATCTGCTGACCAGCAGATTTTGAAATATAAATACACAGTATCCTTGAAAACTGAAGACGAGTCTTAAAGGTAAAAATATATATATGCACTCTTTTAGAGCAAAGCTATTAGCCTAGAAATTTGCCTTTCTCAAATTTTCCAAGAAATCCCTCTATTGGGCTTGGTATAGCAAAGGCAATTGCTTTATATTGATGGGAAAATGTGGGGGTCTCTGTGGTGGGCCAAGGGAATCAAATATCTGTTCAAGGTCATCCAAGCAACTATCAACTCTAAGGCTTACAACCAATTGCTAGGAGAGTTTATCCGTGTCCTTATTCAAATGACATTGAAAAAAATACTTCCATAGGTCATAACTGCAGAGTAAGTCAATTAATGAAATTACAGGTTATAATTTTTCTAAAAAGTATACAATAAACATAATTTAGTAAGGCAGGTGCATTTATATATTTACATGGTGCTTTTAAAGTAATATCAACCTATGACCCCATTTATAAGTATCATAATTGCCAGTGGGAACAAAATGGTTACAGAAACAAATATGTCTTTTACGATTTAGAAGCCCATAATATCTTATTCTAGAGCACTGCCAAGTAATGAGAGGTACTTAATAAAAAAAGTAATTAGCACTATAGGCCAACTGATAATATCACACCATTTTTTTTCCTTTGTGATTTAAAAACCTTGGAGATAAATTTCATCATTGCTCTATTAAATACTTATGGCATTAAAAAATTTTATAGTTACTAATTTTGAACTACTTAAAATGTCAAATGTTTTCAGGCTTCACTCACTTTTCCAATTATTACATTGGAATGACTCATTAACTGTAACATAAACAGGCTCATTTTTACCTCCTGTTATGCTATTTTCCCAATTTTATTACTAGAGTACCACTTTTCCATGAACCATAATGAAAATTCATTGGAAGGGGGGAAAAAAACCCAAGCATATCCACTTCCTCTTCCAAATACCAGTGTTCCATGGGCAAACTGAAGCAATAATGATAACTTGTAATGCATTTGGCATGTACATTCTTTATCACTACACAGTTCTGTAGTTTTTTGTAACTACAGAACTATGTAACTATAGTTAGTAACTATGAACTAACTATGAAGACCCTAACAAAAAACATTTTGGAAAAAACTTTGTGCTCCAAAAGTCAATTAAGAAACAAAATTATCTTTGCTTGTGCAATTATATATCAGATTGGTCTTTACCAACACAGAGCCATCAGCCCCCTGAAGTAATCTACACTTTGGAGAGCCTAAAAATCATAGATTAAAAATGAGGAAAGCCAGTTTCAAAAGTCAGATAAATGCATACATACACATACAGGCATGCATATCTAATTGAAATACACAGACAGTCACAGCTTAAGAGCTCATGGAAGAAATTTAAATGTCAAAGTCTTAGATATCAAAATTTTCCTCAAAAATATCAGAAGACAATTGAACAGTCAATGACATTTTTGTCACTTAGAGATACAATTTGTTGTAACTTAAAATTATGGGTAAACTATTATTTCTTAAGATTTTAAACCCTGGTTTTAAAACCCCAAATCCTTCCAATTCCATTGTCAATCTTCAGGGTAAATTATTTCATGTCGGTGTTTTCAGTTAATCACAGGGTCTCCAAAACTCTGTAATTTTTGTCTGCATGAGGTTTGGGGCATTTCTTTCTCTTTCTGAGATTTTTCTTTTTAAAGTGATCAAAATCAAACTGATATTAGCATTTGATGCTACAACTCAAGACCTGTCCTTGAAAATCTGTTATAGAGTATTCCTAAATATTCCTAAATGAAATACCCATGAAAACAATCATCCACACATTTTATAAGAATTTGCATGCCACCACCACCCACAACATAGGAACATCGTGCAACAATATAGGAAGCATCTCCTCTTTAAGCACATACACTGTGATGGGTCAACCCTTCCCTATCATACTGGTTAATTTTTAAAAATATAATTTCAATGATTATAGAGAAATACTAAAGTTGAGGTCAAAATTACCGAATCAATAAAAATGAAAAATAAGCTGTATATAATCATCGAAACACTAGAGTATGGAAGACAATCAGGCCAAAGTTTGCATGATTTAATATTTCACCAGAAATATTCAACTAACAACCTGAACCTGCATGTAACAATGTTGGATACGTTTTTCTTGCTCTTCCTACTGCTTTCAGGAGCTAGATCGTTCTGTAAACTTTCGGTCAGTGAAAACAAAAAGAA
>NW_012103920.1:7516474-7519807 GCF_000951045.1 Mandrillus leucophaeus
CGATCTCGGCTCACTGCAAGCTCCGCCTCCCGGGTTCACGCCATTCTCCTGCCTCAGCCTCCTGAGTAGCTGGGACTACCGGCGCCCGCCACCGCGCCCCGCTAATTTTTTTGTATTTTTAGTAGAGACGGGGTTTCACTGTGGTCTCGATCTCCTGACCTTGTGATCTGCCTGCCTCGGCCTCCCAAAGTGCTGGGATTACAGGTGTGAGCCACCGAAAAGGATAGTGAAGGACTTCTTTTCTTTGCTTAACTTTCATTTTTTAAGTTCAGGGTACAAGCGCAGGTTTGTTACATAAATAAACTTGTGTCATGGGGCTTTGTTGTATAGATTATTTCAACACTCAGGTATTAAGTCTAGTACCCATTAGTTATTGTTTCTGATTCTCTCTCTCCTCCCACTCTCCATCCTCCAAAAGCCCCGAGTGTGTGTTGTTCCCCTCTATGTGTCCATGCGTTCTCATCATTTAGCTCCCACTTATAAGTGAAAACATGCAGTATTTGGTTTTCTGTTCCCTTGCTAGTTTGCTAAGGATAATGGTCTCCATCACCATCCATGGCACTACAAAGGATGTGATCTCATTCTATTTTATGACTACATAGTATTCCATGGTGTATATGTACCAAATTTTCTTTATCCAGTCTATCACTGATGGGCATTTAGGTTGATTCCATGTCTTTGCTATTGTAAAGAGTGCTGCAGTGAACATACATGTGCATGTGTCTTTATAACAGAATGATTTCTTAAACAACCTAGGACTAATTGGCAACCTAAAGGTCATATGATTCATTACTGAACAATATTAAGGCCTCAATATTGATTAATCTGAAGTAGAAGATATTTAAATTTTAAACATAGTATTAAATCAAGAAAAATTGGTATTTGTAGAGCAGAGCTGATATTCTATTTTTAAAATCTCAAAGCCATGTAATGCCAGTGCCATTATCCCTAATCATTGTCTACTTACAGTGGATGATCACGAATCTCATCACAATTCCTTTGACACTCAGAGAAAGTCATATTTCAGTTAAGCTCTTTGAGACTATCCTGGTTTTGGGGGGAGACTTTTTTTTGTTTTTCTTTTTGGAAATTGGCCTTTTGACAAGACTTAGAAATCTTCATATCAAGCTGAACCACTAAAAACAATATAATGAAAAAGTAAACTATTTTAACAAGTGAACATTTGTTTTGAAAAAAAAAAAACTGCTAAATAGGAATAGCAATGTCAATGAAAATGGGTTTTTAAATGCTATTGCATCATATTTTAAAATTAATTTTTCAAAAGACTGTAGGAAAAAGTATAGTGTAAATAAAACGAGGCCAAAGATCAGTTCCTGGAATTCTAAAGTAAATACAATTTCAAATATGCAAGTCATTTACACAGAAATTTATCATACTGACATGGGTAAGTGAAAATCACTTGCTTAAGTATCATGAGCTCTTAGTGGGCAGTGCTTAAATGAAAATCTATTTTTCAGTTTATTCTAGAAAGTTTGTCAATTTCAGAATTTTTAGAAAGCTGCTGCTTTAAAAGTCACAGGAGCAAAAATACTCTTCTATCAAAAACATTTTCCTCATATGATCTTTGATTCCAAATGTAAGTTTCTGATTAAGATAGAGTGGAATACTTTATGCTCATGAAAATGTAAAATAACAGCAGAATTTTTGTTCAAAATATCTAAGTTGCAATTACTTATACAGTTAATTGAACTTATACTACTTATACACTTCATTGAACTTATATTACTTATATATTTCATTGAATAGCTTATCCTAACACGATTACCTGAGATTAAAACTGTGGGAATTTTACCAACAATTTATACCCACTGAAATATCAAGATTTTTGAACAATAAAGGCTTTAAGAAAAAACATATAAGGAAGACATTAACTTGAAGAGATCCTCTGTTATAGTTCCAGGCAATAATAGCATTGCATTCAGTACCACAACTTTACGAGTATGTACTTGTGTGCTAAATAATTAAGACTAAATTTTATCATGGAAGTGTAATTTATACACTTTTCATGTCTTATCATTTTATTGTATATTATTTAAATCAGGGTCAATTAACTTTTTATATAAAGTGCCATAGAGTAAAGAATCTTATGTAAGTAGTTACATAGTAAGAGGGTAAACAATCTTAATAAAATTTAATTGATAAAATTCAAAATGTAATACTAATATTTGAGTAGAAATTTTTGTCACGTAGGTTTGCTAATGAGTGTAAGAATAAAATTAGAATTTCATATAATTATTTTTTACCATGAAGAATTCTTCTTTTAATTTTTTTCAGCTAAAAATGGAAGAACCATTCTTAGCCCATGGGTCATACAAAAACAGTCACCAGGTCAGATTCGGCCCATGGGCCACAGTTTACCAACCTGAGTTTAATATTGTATTATCTTACAATAGATGTTATACAATTCTATTAATCTATTTTCTTTAACAAAAATCAATTTAATCTTGATATACTCATTAGCTCCAATACAGAAATTGCTTATATATGATATAAATTCCAAAATTAATTTTAGAAGAAAATAATCTTTATTGCCTAGAGTAAGCACCAGGTATTATGTGAAAGTTAGGTTTGATCCTCATGTTGGCCATGAGTTATGTTATCTCCAGAGCTGGAGGCTACCTTTATCAGAGATTGTTGAGATGCATGTAATAAGAAGTGGAGAAAATGGACTGAATAGATGAAAATAAATCACCATTGCTATTAGAAAAGTGAGTCAAAGTACGTGCTGACCTTTATAAGGGCTAGCCATTTATACATTGCCTCATAGAACTACATTTTATCAGTACTTTACTATTGCATTCTAGTTATTTTATGCTATAGGAATAAATATGACGGGGTAGGGGGGAAGGAAAAGAAAGTAGCTTCTAGAAAGAATTACAAGGTTAAGTTTTAACAATGTGAGAATCTGTCCAGCTGTCTCCCAGGGCCCACAAGAGTGATCATCTACTCAGGTAATTTGCTTTCACCTATCCTTCAGTGCTTCTTTTAGGGTAGATATCAGATATGGCCTTTATTTCCATCAGAGAAAAGAAAGAACACAGTGAGATGTTAACTTCTAATTAAGTCATTGGTGAGCATTAATTATTCTCAAGAGTAGGGCTCAATATACCAGTGGCTAGAGAGCCCCCCTCATATGACCTGCAAGAGTAAAAGTAAAAGCAAACTCTCATCAGCCTTACTACTGCACCCATTCCTTCTTTGGGGGTAAGTTGACCCCGTCTTCAACCATGTCTTGTTGAAAAACTGGATTTATAAGACCAATTAAAAAATAGAGAAATGTCTCTGTTCTTAATGCACGTCTCTTAGTAGCAA
>NW_012103920.1:7519857-7545545 GCF_000951045.1 Mandrillus leucophaeus
AAAGACTGTAGGAAAAAGTATAGTGTAAATAAAACGAGGCCAAAGATCAGTTCCTGGAATTCTAAAGTAAATACAATTTCAAATATGCAAGTCATTTACACAGAAATTTATCATACTGACATGGGTAAGTGAAAATCACTTGCTTAAATATCATGAGCTCTTAGTGGGCAGTGCTTAAATGAAAATCTATTTTTCAGTTTATTCTAGAAAGTTTGTCAATTTCAGAATTTTTAGAAAGCTGCTGCTTTAAAAGTCACAGGAGCAAAAATACTCTTCTATCAAAAACATTTTCCTCATATGATCTTTGATTCCAAATGTAAGTTTCTGATTAAGATAGAGTGGAATACTTTATGCTCATGAAAATGTAAAATAACAGCAGAATTTTTGTTCAAAATATCTAAGTTGCAATTACTTATACAGTTAATTGAACTTATACTACTTATACACTTCATTGAACTTATATTACTTATATATTTCATTGAATAGCTTATCCTAACACGATTACCTGAGATTAAAACTGTGGGAATTTTACCAACAATTTATACCCACTGAAATATCAAGATTTTTGAACAATAAAGGCTTTAAGAAAAAACATATAAGGAAGACATTAACTTGAAGAGATCCTCTGTTATAGTTCCAGGCAATAATAGCATTGCATTCAGTACCACAACTTTACGAGTATGTACTTGTGTGCTAAATAATTAAGACTAAATTTTATCATGGAAGTGTAATTTATACACTTTTCATGTCTTATCATTTTATTGTATATTATTTAAATCAGGGTCAATTAACTTTTTATATAAAGTGCCATAGAGTAAAGAATCTTATGTAAGTAGTTACATAGTAAGAGGGTAAACAATCTTAATAAAATTTAATTGATAAAATTCAAAATGTAATACTAATATTTGAGTAGAAATTTTTGTCACGTAGGTTTGCTAATGAGTGTAAGAATAAAATTAGAATTTCATATAATTATTTTTTACCATGAAGAATTCTTCTTTTAATTTTTTTCAGCTAAAAATGGAAGAACCATTCTTAGCCCATGGGTCATACAAAAACAGTCACCAGGTCAGATTCGGCCCATGGGCCACAGTTTACCAACCTGAGTTTAATATTGTATTATCTTACAATAGATGTTATACAATTCTATTAATCTATTTTCTTTAACAAAAATCAATTTAATCTTGATATACTCATTAGCTCCAATACAGAAATTGCTTATATATGATATAAATTCCAAAATTAATTTTAGAAGAAAATAATCTTTATTGCCTAGAGTAAGCACCAGGTATTATGTGAAAGTTAGGTTTGATCCTCATGTTGGCCATGAGTTATGTTATCTCCAGAGCTGGAGGCTACCTTTATCAGAGATTGTTGAGATGCATGTAATAAGAAGTGGAGAAAATGGACTGAATAGATGAAAATAAATCACCATTGCTATTAGAAAAGTGAGTCAAAGTACGTGCTGACCTTTATAAGGGCTAGCCATTTATACATTGCCTCATAGAACTACATTTTATCAGTACTTTACTATTGCATTCTAGTTATTTTATGCTATAGGAATAAATATGACGGGGTAGGGGGGAAGGAAAAGAAAGTAGCTTCTAGAAAGAATTACAAGGTTAAGTTTTAACAATGTGAGAATCTGTCCAGCTGTCTCCCAGGGCCCACAAGAGTGATCATCTACTCAGGTAATTTGCTTTCACCTATCCTTCAGTGCTTCTTTTAGGGTAGATATCAGATATGGCCTTTATTTCCATCAGAGAAAAGAAAGAACACAGTGAGATGTTAACTTCTAATTAAGTCATTGGTGAGCATTAATTATTCTCAAGAGTAGGGCTCAATATACCAGTGGCTAGAGAGCCCCCCTCATATGACCTGCAAGAGTAAAAGTAAAAGCAAACTCTCATCAGCCTTACTACTGCACCCATTCCTTCTTTGGGGGTAAGTTGACCCCGTCTTCAACCATGTCTTGTTGAAAAACTGGATTTATAAGACCAATTAAAAAATAGAGAAATGTCTCTGTTCTTAATGCACGTCTCTTAGTAGCAAACAAAGAAACCAAGAACAGCCAGTGCAGTTTCTCAAAGAGCACGCCCTTCTACAAGGATCCATCTCTAAACTTTGATGAAAGGGACACTTCAATATAACTTTAAAAACTCATCTTGATGAGAACAAAGAGAAAAAAATGATGGCTAGTCCACTGCTTTTGAAATGTCAGACAGGATACTAGTAGGCAGAGAATGTGGTTCTCTGAACATATTTCATCTTTAGACAGATAAGTACTTAACAGGGCCACTGAAAATATGCAAGCACATCAGTCTAGTAGTTTACAGATATTTACATACACAATATCTATATACAAATGAGCACATATGCATATATGTGAACATATATGTTTGTCTTTGAACAGAATCCTTCTAATGTAAAGTTTCCCTGCTGCTTAATTGGATCAATTAACATTCAAATTAAGGTGCACCTAATCCCTGAGCTGTACTGGTTTTGCAGAGTTCTGTCCCATGAAAGATTTCAAACTGGCAACCTTGGGCTGACTCTGTAGATGGCAGATTTGTTCCTGGCTCATCAGCTGTAAATAAAGGGGAAAAAGGTCTTTCTAGACACTTGAGACAGACCTTTAATTTTATTTATTTACATTCAATTGTTTCTGATTTTACTATTGGTATTCAACACTGATTCACTTTTTTTTAATATAAAGTCTTGTCCAGAAGAATTATTGTAGTCATTATAATACTTTAGAAATGCATACGCTGGTTGATAGTTGCTTGTCCTTACACTAAATTCCAATCTTGCTGGGAAACATATAGGTATTTGTTCTTCCAAAAACGATGAAACATAGGAAGTACTTTCCACAATGGCTTGGTACAAGTGGACCTTACTTCTTCCAAAAAGAAAATACTTCTTAAATATTGAAAAATGAAATAGAAATTGAGAAACGAAATATTTTCTTTTACATATACTGCCGCAAATCATATTGTCAAAATATTCACAATAAATTACTAAAGGCAACTTTAATTATATAAGGTCATTTCATTTTATTTTTGACACTTGAAGAACAGTCAACTCCACATGTATGGTAACCAAGAACTCCAACTTTAAATGTTTTTTATAATGAAAAATCGTGTAGGTTTTGCAAGTTCATCAGATGTTTAAAAGAGCATTAGATTACTTCCTGAACAAACCAAGGCTGAAAGAATATAGAACCAGCACTAAAATTTTAAGTATCATGAGGGATCCAACCAGAGCCAAGCAGACATAAATATTACACTCTCCTCAGATCTTTTTCAGCACCTTTTCTTTTCTAAGGAGATACATTGCAAAAGAAAGCTATTTAATGTTGATGTACATCCTACACTTTTTACTGAGCTTCAAGAAAACAAACAAACATAGACAACAGCCCGATTAATTAGATTAATATATTTTAAACCCAACTACAGATAGTCTAGTGGAAAGAACTGAGTACAGGCCAGATTTAAGCTCTGCTTTTCTTGAGGGAAGGATGCTTGGGGTGATGTGCTTTACATTGTAAGAGTGACCTCTAGTGCTTTTCTTTTTGGTTGAACTTTAGTGGCTAGAAGATGAATTACTTATGCCTTTTCTACAGAACTTCCATTTGTGTGTGGGTGGTGTTGTTTGCTTGTACGTTGCAACGTTTGTCAAATGCTACCATTATAAGATTCCAAGGTTTTGACTAGGTGAAATTATACACATTTTATTGATTTATGAGATTATCTCAACATTCAAACTAAAGTTGAATCTGATGTGCAGCACCTGGAGTGAATTTCCTTCCTTCAGAGTGATGGATACTCTGTGACATTAAATGAGCTCATTCTGAACTGAAACATGAAATCACAGGAGCTAGGCACTCCGAGTGGACATTTGACTTGTGCTCATGAGTTTGTAACGTTTTTCCCACATCAGAACTCTTTAGTGTACTCAAGCGATGTGACATAGAAATGCCTGATTACTGCTTCTTTTCCCCAAATCTAAGCCTGATGATACAGCAGCAACATAAATTCCTGGACAGGCCTCATAGCCATTTCTTGAAAAGCAAATGAGCTTTTCCTTTAAAATCCAAGAAAAAATAAAAAGTTGCATTTGCCAAGCTTGTTTGTCATTAATCAGGCGGGGAAAATTCTACCATTTAGAGAATTTAAGCCAAAGATAACTTTTAAAACTTTTTCCATCTCTAATAAAGAGTGGATGAAGGCAGTCTGCCAAATTATTCTGGATGATATCTAAATTATAAATAAGGTTTCAATCTTCCCTAAATAGGTTCTATTTCATCAGAACATTCCATTACAAATGTATGGAGTTAAGCATTCAACCACAAAGGAATCCTACTTTTGAAAGATCACCTGACTGGTTTTCCTTTAAGCAAAATGTAGGAAGAGGCTCCTCTTTGAGGAGAGCACTGAGTCTCATTCTCTTAGCAGCGAGGGCACGGCTCTTAATATTGAGATTCGCCTCTGCCAGTGCTGGTGCTCCTGAAGTCTGCAGTACATTTCAGTTATTAGCCTGCATCATTTTAAAGATGCAGCCAGCTACTGGTCTGCCCAATTGCAAACTTCAGAAATCTAAGCCAATGCAGCATAACGTAAGGTCTGCCGGTAGTTTTCCTGTTAGAGATAATTCCAATAACATTCGGTAGTTCTTTAAAAAGGAAGAAATGAAGACATTCACAGGCTATTCCCCAGATAAGATGATAATTTCATGTTTTACTAGAACTTGGGCATTCTCAATGAATATTCAAAGACCAGAGGGTAAGATTCTGCGAGTAGACAAAAAGAGAAATGACACTTTGCCTATTTTGACCAGACCAAGAGGAGAGACAAGTGTTAACCGGTCACATTGGCAAGATTTTTAAGTGATGCTTCGTTTACAGCAATACGCTTTGCAGCAACCCCAGCTGCAAATCATCATCATCAAAACAACAGAATGAAAGTTTTGCAGAGAGCCCCCCTGCAAGTTTTAAATCATTTGCTGTATACTTACAGGAATTCCCAGCTTCGACTCTGTTCCAATTTTGAGTAGATAACAGAAGTAGCGTCTTGAGGACAGCTCCCGTGACAGATCCCATGTTCACATTTATTGGGCTCCCCCAAAAGATCTTGAGAGGCTCTCGGAGCGCTCCAGACCTGTTCTCAGTAGCTCTCCCAGCTCCGTCTGGGTCTTCAGCCCCTCTAGGTCTCTGTCTCTCCCCCTCCCTTCCTCCTCACCTCCCTCCGTCTTTTCTCCTTCCCTCCTCCCTCTCGTCTCTCTCCCTCTCTCTCTCCCCGTCTCTCTCTTTTCTCTCTCTCTCTCTCTTTTCTCTCTCTCTCACACACACACACCGCCCCGACTCCTCACTGAAAAGCACTCAGCATCTTTCCTAACAAGCAGCCACACCGCCGAGGCCACGCCCACTCCTCGCAGCAGCGGTCCCCGAAATTGGCAGCAGCATCCTTCCTTCCAAACACACAACAGCGCTCGGAGCTCCGCTGCACCCAGAGGCGCGGCCTCCCGCTCGTGGGCCTCCTTGGGGCTCCCTCCCTTCTCCTCTATTTTCCAATAATCCTTAACCCTTTTCTCCCAGCTGGAGGTGTGGGTGGGGGAAGGGACAAGGCGGTGGAGCCTTCTGATTTTCTGGAGGTCTTGCATTTGGCAGAGCCAGACAACATACTGAGCTATTCCTGATTATCCGGGAGTGCATCCAGGTAAAATTGCATTATGTTTCAAAACAAAAGCATAAAATAAGACAGAAATAACTAAGCAGCATTGGGAAATTGTAGCTAAAACTGTCCTCAGGGAAAATACTTGCTGTTGTTTTTCTCTGTTTCTATAAAACTGTACTCTTCAGCGAGGGTGCCAGGATTTTATTATGGAAATTCCCCACATGGGAACAGACATTCCTGCTTAGCAGATATTTAAAATCATCTGGTAGTAGTCTGCAAGAAATTAACATTTCTTATTTTAATGCTTCAGGTGTACAAATCCACAAATGAAATGCTTTGGCTAGATTTATTTTGATGAATGCATCATGCTGTGAATATGCAGTACCATTCTATAATCAAAATTTTTAATAACATTTCCAAAAAGGCCCAAAGTAGGAAATGATGCACCACTGAAGAAAGGCACCCCCATCACTACCACATACACACACGCATACACATTCACGCCAACAATGAACAATGTCACGATGTAATTCAAGTGGCTTAAAGGAGAGAGGAGTAAAGTCGAATTTGGAAATCAATGACTAAAGAAAAATTACTCTTTGAATGGCTGGTCCATGGATACAACTATTGCTTGAATGGAATTTTAAATTGTCTAAATAATGGAGTTATTATCACATAACAAGAAGCATGTCACATGGTTCGTAGCAGATAAATAATCCATTTAAAATAAATGTCAAGATGTTTTACTGATAATGTGCTAGATTTTATAGAAATGGAAATCCTGGAGTTCTCAAGCGCCTCTTGGTAATCACAAATTGGAAGAAACATAAGCCTTTAACACCACTTTCTTGTGGACTAATGAAAGTATGGGAAAATGACAGAAATACCCGTAAAAACTAAACATACTTGTTTAGTTCATGCCTGCAAACAAAGCAGAATGCATCTTTTTTCTTTTCCTGTTTTACAAGAGAAAGCAAGAACAGGAAATTTAAATGATTCAAAGAGGTCATAGACTTAGTAAATAAATGCTGAGGACTGGACTTGGCTTTTCTGACTCCAGTTTTACTGCTCTCATCCTAGGACTTAGTGCCCCTAAATCAAAGTATACCTCCTTCCTGACCCTTGTCAGTGGCAGCAAAAACCTTAGATCCTAGGCAAACACAGCAAACACTTTGGGAGGCCAAGGTGGGCGGATCACTTGAGGTCAGGAGTTCAAGACCAGCTTGACCAACATGGTGAGACCCCATCTCTACTAAAAATACAAAAATTAGCAGGGTGTGGTGGCAGGCACCTGTAATCCCAACTACTTGGGAGGCTGAGGCAGGAGAATTTGCTTGAACCCAGGAGGCACAGGTTGCAGTGAATCAAGATTATGCCACTGCACTCCAGCCTGGGCAACAGAGCGAGACTCTGTCTTAAAAATAAATAAATAAATAAATAAATAAATAATAAATACAATAAAATAAAGAAAGGTCACGGCTTGAGTGTTTATTCTGTGTTCCCAGACTTGCATTCCTGATTTTTTCAATCATATGCTAAGTAAAAGCAGATATAAATTGACAGTTTATGTTAACTAATTATTGAAGGGGATTAAATTTTATTGAACACATACTATATGCCATTTGTTATCTAATTGAATAATTATATCAGTCCTTTGAAGAAAATATCATTATGGCTATGGGACACTTTTGGGCTCTCCAGAAGAAAAAGGTTGTCTCCTTGTTAAAATATTATATTTAATTGTTCTCATAAAGCAAATTAGAGAATGCATTTTAAATGGATAAGTACACATATCAAAAATGAAAAATAAACATTTTATAACAATAGTAACTTCTTTGGGGCAACGTATAAATTATTATAGTGACCAATACTGGCGGATTTTTCCATATCAATGGCTACAGTAATAGAAGGAACTGGGGGCTAGCACTTAGTAGAAGACCTGAGCATTTCAAGTCACCGCAAAACCTGTCTCTGCCTGCGGGCTGCAGAGGGGTAGAGAGTTGCATAGACAAGTGAAACAGTGAGTGCTTGAGATGTAATAAACAGAGAGGCCTCAGCCGGGCGCGGTGGCTCACCCCTGTTATCCCAGCACTTTCGGAGGCCGAGGCGGGCGGATCACGAGGTCAGCAGATGGAGACCATCCTGGCTAACACGGTGAAATCCGGTCTCTACTAAAAGTACAAAAAATTAGCCGAGCGTGGTGGCGGGCGCCTGTAGTCCCAGCTACTCGGGAGGCTGAGGCGGGAGAATGGCGTGAACGTGAGAGGCGGAGCTTGTAGTCAGCAGAGATCGCGCCACTGCACTGCAGCCTGGTGACAGAGCAAGACTCTTGTCTCAAAAAAAAAACAAACAAAACCAGAGAAGCCTCGACACAAATTCAGCTTCCACTGTTGTTTTGATTAAATGACTCAATGACGTTGACCTTTGGTTTGCTTATTTTATAATGAAATAGGAGAATCAAATAGGAGAACCATGACCAAAGAGCTATTGTGACATAACGCATGACAACTATTGAATGCCTTGTGCTTAGTGGGCCCTCACTTCAGCTTTAGACCTCTGCATTAGAACTCTACAGAGAATTGGTCTAAGTAGGCAATGTCAGAGCTTCACTACCCAGGTTCAAGGACTGTACAGGTTCCACCACCCACCAGCTGCATGACTTTGGGCAAGCTGCATCAGCATAATAATCCTTGATCCTTAATTTCCTTATCTGTGCACCCAGGATGAGTACAGTATTAACCTCGTGGTTAAGACAATGTCCTGTAAAATGAGCCTGCCTAGGAGGCACATGATCAATGTTCCTTTTGTAATCATTACATTAGTACAATTCACACAGCACAGATAAGAAATCTGATGAGCAGAGGGATTACAGCTTACAGTGGGATATGACCCACTGGTGGCAGAAAAGGGTTGGTCTCCAAGACCTACTAACTTGTGCATCATTTCTCCATTCCCACCAGGATGGTTTTTAACATCAGAAAATCGAAGGAAAAATCTACCTAATTTTGCACACCTGTACTGCTGATTCAGATTCCTTGAATCACTTTTCCCTGTGTCTACATTTTGGTTATATTTTCCACCAATTAAGAAAAGACCCTGGTGTTTAAGGTCTCCCATGTCCATACTATAGGTCACACCCCGCCTGACAAAAGCAATGTAAATCAGATCACAATGTTGAAATTCATAAAATCAGGCTTTGAATTATTTTCTTGTTACAACTTGCCAGAGAACTGCATGTCCCACCACAGTGGTCCATGGAGGATCCTAAATTATAGTTTAGGCTAGAAAAGGACCAGAAGGCAATAATGGAACTACATTACATTGAAAGACTAGAAAGAAATTAACATACATTGTTTTGTTTCCTTTATTCATCTAACAGTTGTTTTACCCTACATTTCTATTATAGCGATCTTCTCATTTCAAATCTGGGTAATCATTTCATTTCTTTTACATTGTTTGATTTGTCTTTATATCTTCAAAATGAAATGGATACATTTTAAACATTGTGCTTTTACCTTCATTTTTTATTGTAGTTAAAAAAACAACATTAAATTTACCATCATAATCATTTTAAAGTATAGTTCAGTAGTGATAAGTATATTCAGCTTGCTGTGCAACAAATCTCTAGAACTGAAACTCTATACCCATTAAACATTAATTCCCTCTCTTCCCTCCCCTCCTGCAGTCATTGGCAACCACCTTTCTACTTAATGTTCCTGATTTTGACTACTTGAGATGCTTCATATGAGTGGAATTATACGGTATTTGTCATTTTGTGACTGACTTCACTTAGCACGGCGTCCTCAACGTTCATCCATATTGTAGGATGTGACAGGATTTCCCTCTTTTTAAGGCTGCATAGTATTCCATTGTATGTATATACTGTATTTTCTTTATTCATTCATCTGTCAATGGACATTTGGAATTCTTCCACCTGTTGACTATAGTAATGCTACAAAGAACATGAGTGTGCAAGTATTCCTATAAGATAATGTTTTGAGTTATTTTAGATCTATATCTAGAAGTGGGATTGCTGGAACATATAATCATTTATTTCTAATTTTTGAAGAACCTTTATACTATTTTTTATAACAGCTGAATCATTTTACATTTTTACCAACAGTGTACAGGGCTTTAATTTCTCTGTATCCTTATTCAAACTCATTTTCTATTCTTTTGACAGTGGACACACCAATGGATATAAGATGATATCTCATTGAGGTTTTGATTCGCATTTATTTTGATTAGTGATATTGAGCATCTTTTCACATGCTTGTTGTCCATTCTTATGTCTTCTTTTGAGAATTGTCTATTAAATTCTTTGTTCATCTTTAAATCAGGTTGTTTGTTTTTGGTATTGTTGAATTGTAGAAGTTTCTTATATATTCCAGATATCAACCCCTTGTAAGATATATAACTTGCAAATATCTTTTTCTGTTTTACAGGTTGATTTTTCACCTTTTGTTTCCTTTTATGGACAGATGTTTGATGTAGTCCCATTTGTCTGTTTTTGTTTAGCTACCTGTGTTTTTGATGTCATATCCAATGAATCATTGCCAAATTCAATGTCGTTTATGCTTTCTTCCAGTGGTTTTATAGTTTTAGGTCTTATGTCTACGTCTTTATTGAGTTAATTTTTGTCTGTGAGGTAAGATAAAGCTCAAACTTCATTCTTTTGCATATGACTATCCACTTTTCCTACATCATTTGTTGAAGAGACTGTCCTTTTCCTCCATCATGTGGACTGGCACCCTTGTAGAAGATCACTTGGTAGTATACACCAGAGTTCATTTCTGGGATCTGCATTCTGTTCCATTGGTTTATGTATCTGTTTTTATGCCAGTACCACAGTAAACTTGACTATTGCTGCTTCATCATATGTTCTGAAAGGAGGATTGAGGCCTCCAATTTAGTTTGCTTGTTTTCAAGATTGTTATGATTATTCAGAGTCCCTCGAGATTCCGTATGAATTTCAAGTTTCTTTAATTTCTCAAAAAAAAAGTCACTTGCATTTTGATAAGAATTGCATTTAATCTGTAGATCACTTTGGGTAGTATGGATATTCTAACATTAAGTTTCCAATCCACAAGCACAGGATGTCTTTCTCTTTATTTGTGTATTCTTTTATTTCTTTTTGCAATGTTTGATGGTTTTTTAGTGTATAACTCACACTTTCTTGATTAATTTTATTGCTAGTTATTTTATCCTCTTTGATGTTATAGTAACATCTTAATTTCTTTTTTGAACTGGTTATTGTTAATGTATAAAAATGTTGCTTATTTTGTGTGTTGATTTTATATTCTGCAACTTTGTTAAAATCATTTATTTTGGATGCATTTTATTTCTTTTTCTTGTCTAATCCCTCTGGCTAGGACTTCCAGTACTATGGTGAATAGTAGCAGTGAAAGTAGACCTCTTTGTCGTGTTTGTGATCTTAGAAGAAAAACTTTCAGTCTTTCTTCCATCGATTATGATGTTAGCTGTGAACTTTTTGTATATGGATTTTATTATGTTGAGGTAGTTTTCTTCTATCTCTAGTTAGTTGAGTATATTTATCATGAGAGGGTATTGAATTTTGTCAAGCAGTTTTTCTGCATCAGTTGAGATAATTATGTGGTTTTTTTCCCTTCATTCTGTTACTATGATGTACTATAGTAATTCATTTTCATATTTTGAAACATCCTTTCATTCCAGGCATAAATCCCACTTGGTTATGGTGTATAATCTTTTAATGTGCTATTCAATGAGTTTCCTAGTACTCTGCTGAGGATTTTTGCATTAGTATTCATCAGAGATATTAGTCCATAGTTTTCTTGTTGTGTCTTTGTCTGGTTTGGATATTAGGATAATGCTGGCCCCATAAAATGAATTTGGAAGTTTTCTTCAAATTCTTTGGAAGAGCTTGAGGAAGATTGCTGTTAACTCTTGTTTAAATGTTTGGTAGAGTTCTCAGTGAAGCCATCTGGTCCTGGGCTTTTCTAGGTTGGGAGGTGTTTGCTTACTGCTTCAATCTCCTTACTAGGTAAAGGTCTGTTCATGTAATTTGTTTCTTTATGATTCAGTCTTGACAGGCAGTATGTTTAGAAAAATTTACCCATTTCTTCTTGGTTTTCTAATTTGTTGGCACGTAATTGCTCAAGTAGTTCTCACAAAACCTTTTCCTTCTCACTTTAACTGTAATACCTCTTCTTTCATTTCTAATTTTAGTTTTTTGAGTCTTCTCTCTTTGTTCATTGTTAGTCTAGGTAAGGGTTTGTCAATTTTAATGAAATCAGCTGGTTTTATTGATTTATTTCCATTCTTTTATTCACAATTTCATTTTTCTCTTTTCTAATTTTTATAATTTTCTTCCTTCTGCTAACTTTTGGTTTAGTTTGTTCTTCTTTTTCTAGTTCCTTCAAGTGTAAAGCTGTTTATTTCAGATTTTTCCTTTTTTAATTTTTAATTTTTGTGAGTATATTTAGGTGTATATATTTATGGCATACCTGAGATACATTGATACAGATATACAATGTGTAATAATCACATCAGGGTAAATGGGGTATCCATCATTTCAAGCATTTATCCTTTCTTTGTGTTACAAAAAATCCAATTATACTCTTTCAGTTATTTTTACATGTACAATAAATTATTTTACCTTAGTGACTCTGTTGTGCTATCAAATACTAGAATTTATTCATTCTTTATAACCATATTTTTGTACCCATTAACCATCCCCACTTCCCCCTCCCCTCCCCCAGCCTTCTGAGTCTCTGGTAATCATCATTCTATTTTGTATCTCCATGTGTTCAATTGTTTTAATTTTTAGCTCCCACAAATCAGTGAGGCCATGTTAAGAGTGTCGTTCTGTGTCTGGCTTATTTTACTTATGAGAATGACCTCCAGTTTCATTATGTTGTTGCAAAAGACAGGATATTGTTCCTTTTTATAGCTGAATAGTACTCCATTGTGTATATGTACCACGTTTTCTTTATCTATTCATAAATTAATGGACACTTGGATTAACTCCAAATCTTGGCTATCGTGAATAGTACTACAATAAACAGATATCTCTTTGATACACTGATTTTCTTTCTTTGGGGTATACACCTAGCAATGGGATTGCTGGATCATATGGTAGTTGTATTTTTAGTTTAGAAACCTCCATATTATTATCCATAATGACTGTACTAATTTACATTCCTAACAACAGCATATGAGGGTTCCCTCTTCTCCATATTCTTGCCAGTATTTGTTATTACCTATCTTTTGGATAAAAGCCATGTTAACTGGGGTGAAATGGTATTTCATTGCAGTTTTGATTTGCATTTCTCTGACGATCAGTGATGTTGAGCACCTTTTCATAAACCTGTTTGCCATTTGTATGTCTTCTTTTGAGAAATGTCTATTCAGACTTTGCCCATTTTTAATTAGATTATTAGATTTTTCCTGTAGAGTGGTTTAAGCTCCTTATATATTCTGTTTATGAATCCCCTATCAGATGGATACTTTGCAAATATTTTTTCCTATTCTGTGGGTTGCCTCCTAACTTTTTAGGTGTTTCCTTTGCCACGCAGAAATTTTTTTAACGTGATATGATCCTATTTGTCCATTTTGGCTTTGGTAGCCAGTGCTTAAGGGATATCACTCAAGAAATCTTTGCCCAGATCAATGTCCTGGAGTGTCTCTCCAATGTTTTCTTTTAGTGGTTTCATATAATTTTTCCTCTTTTAAGTGTAAGTGTTTGCCATTATAAACTTTCTTAGCACTTATTTCACCGTATCCCACAAGTTTTGGTATGTTGTGTTTTCATTTTCATTTGTCTCTAGACATTTTCCAAATTCCCTTGTGATTTCTTCTTTAACCCATTGGTTGTTTAAAAGTGAGTCGTTTAATTTTTACATATTTGTGGATTTTGTTTTCTTCCTGTTATTGACTTCTAGTTTCATTGCATTGTGGTCAGAAACTTACTTTGTATGATTTCAGTTTCCTTAAATTTGTTAAGACTTGTTTTGTGGCCTAACATGTGGTCTGTCTTGGAGAGCGTTCCATGTGCAGTTGAGAAAAACATGTATTCCACTGCTATTGGGTAGAGTGTTCTGTATATGTCTATTAGGTCTAATTGGTATATACTGTTACTCAAGTCCTCCGGTGTTTTTTTTTTACTTGACAGATACAATTATATACTTATACATTTATGTACAACATATATATTATGTACAACACAGTGTTTTTAGATATATATACATTGTGGAATGGCTAGATCAAACTCATTAACATGTATATATATTATCTTAGCCCACTTTTTGCTGCTGTGACAGAATACTTAAGACTGAGTAATTTATAGGGAACAGGAATTTACCTGGCTCACAGTTCTGGAGGCTAGAAAGTCCAAGAGCGTGGTACTGGACTCTGGTGAGGGCCTTCTTGCTGCGTCATCCCATGGCAGAAACAGGAAGACCAAGACAGCCAGAGAAGGCCAAACTCACTTTTATAACAAGCCCACTCTCATGATAACCACTTTCATGATAAAAAAATATTAACTCATTCACGAAGGCAGAGTCCTCTTGACTTAAACACATGTTAATAGGCCCTACTTTCCAACACTGTTGCATTGAAGAGTAAGCTTCCAACACAGGAACTTTGGGGGACACGATAGCATGCTTTACTTCATATAGCTGTCATTTTTGTGGTGAGGACCCTTAAAATCTACTTTCTTAGCACTTTTCAAGAATATACTACATTGTTGTTAGCTACAGTCCTCATAATGTATATTATACATATCTTGAACTTACTCTTCTTATCTAATTGAAATTTTGTAACCTTTGACCAACATCTTCCCAACCCTCTTCCCCACTGCTTCCCCATCTTCTGGTGAGCACCACTTAACTCTCTATTTCTATGAGATCAACTTTTTTAGATTCCATATAGGAGTGAGATCATGCAGTATTTATCTTTTGGTGCCTGGCTTATTTCACTTAACAGCATGCCCTTCAGGTTCATCCATGCTGTTAGAAATGACAGGATTGCCTTCTTTTTTAAGGCTGAATAGTATTCTAATGTGTACACATACACCATATTTTCTTTATCTACTCATCTGTTGATGGGCACTTATGTTGATTTTATATCCTCACTATTCTGAATAACGCTGCAGTAAATATGAGCACGCAGATATCACTTTGACATAGTAATTTATTTTTTTTTCTTTTAGATGTATATCCAATAGTGGGATTGCTAGATACAAATTATATTTTTAACTTTTTAAGAAACTTCATACATTTTCAATTAATGGCTGTACTAACTTGCATTCCCTCTATTTTTTAATTGTGCTTTTATTTCGTTGTTTTATCCATACCTGAAAGTAGAGTATTGAAACCTCCTACTACTATTAATTTCCTTTCTGTTTTTCCCTTTATTTCTATCAACGTTTGCTTCATGTATTTGGGAGCTCTAATGTTAACTGCTTGCATATTTGTAAGTGTTCTATCTTTCTGGTGAATTTGGTTTTTTATAATTACGTAATGTACTCCGTCTCTTGAGACAGTTTTTATCTTACAGTTTACTTTGCCCAAGTTAAGTATGGCCACCCCTGTTCTCTTTAGGTTTTTACGCATGGAATACTATTTTCTATCCTTTCACTTTCAACCTACGTGCATCCTTAGATTTAAAGTGAGTTTCTTGTAGACAGCATATGGTTTAATCTTGTTTGGTATCAATTTATCCAATCTATGTCTTCAAATTTGGGAGCTTCATTTATTTACATTTAAAGTAATTATTGTCAGAAAAGGATTTACTATTTTTATCCTGTTGTTTTCAGTATATAATATAGCTTTTTTGTCTCTCCTTTTCTCTCTTGCAGCCTTTTTCTGTGTTTCATTAATTTTTATAATGACATGTTTTGATACGCTTCTTGTTTCTCTGTGTATATTTTATAGACATTTTATTTGTGGTTACAATTGTAATGACATAAAACATTTTAAAATTGTAACAATATATTTTAAACTGATTGTAACTTAATTACATATAAAAACTCTACTCTTTTACATATCTGTTATTCCTGTACAAATTAGCTTTTTATAGTGTGTGTCTATTAATATGAAGTTATAACTACTACTCATGCTTTTGTTTTTTAAATTCTACAACACATTAAAAATTATTTGTGTACCTGCATTATAATACGATAGGATTCTATATTTTTCTATATATTTACCCTTACCAGGGAGTTTTATATTTTCATGTGGTTTCCTGTTGCTATTTATTATTCTTTCACTTCAACTTGAAAGACTACTTTTAGTTTTTCTGGTAAGGTAGCTCTAGTTGTAATTAACTCCTTCCATTTTTAGCTGGAGAAGTCTTCATTTATTCTTTAGTTCTGAAATACAGTTTTGCTGGATATAGTTTCTTAGTTGGTAGTTTTTCTTCCAGAACTTTGAATATATCATCCCACTTCCTTCTGGCCTGCAAAGTTTCTGTGACAAATCTGCTGATAATCTAGTAGAAGGTCCCTTGTATATGGTAAGTCACTTTTCTCCTGCTGCCTTCAAAATTCTCTTTGTGACTTTTGATGGTTTGATTATGATGTGTTTTGGTAATATCTCTTTAGAGTTATCCTAGTCAGAGCACTTTCAGATTTTAAATTTATGTGTCCATTTCTCATTTCAGGTTTGGGAAGTTTTTGGTCAATATTTCTTCAAGAAAGCTCTCTGTCTCTTTCTGTCTTTCTTCTTCTCAGATTTAATAAATGCTTTTGTTGTTTCACTTGATGGTGTCTCATAAGTCCCTTAGTCTGTCCTTTTCTTTATTTTTTTTTCTTTTTGGTCTTCTGCTTCAATAATTTTGAATTTTCTATTTTTGAGTTCACTGATTCTTTTTTCATCTGGGCAAGTCCGCTGTTGAGTCTCTCTAGTGAATTTTTCAACTCAGTTGTCATGTTCTTCAGCTCCAGAATCTCTGTCCATTTCTTCACAGTTTCTCTCTTTATTCTTATTTGGTTTATGCCTTGTTTTCCTTATTTTATTGTTTATACTCTCTTTTAATTCATTGAGCATCTTTTTGAAGATTATTTTGAAATCTTTCACAAGTAATCCATATATCTCTGTTTCCTTAGGGGCAATGTCTGGAGAATTAGTATGTTTCTTTGACTGGGCCTTCTTTCTATTGTTTCTTTATATGCCTCCTTATCTTCTGTTGGGACTTAGGCATTTGAAAATCAGCTAACTCTCTCAGTCTTTGTGATCCAGTTTTGTGCAGGGAAGACTTTCAACAACCAGATGGGCTATAGCTTCTGGAGACCTCTCAAGACTTTTCTGAGGCTATGTCATCTGTGGGTTTGTGTGTAATCTAATTAAAGAGGTTTGCCAATTCCTACTCAGAAGCGCCCCTAGTGACTTTATGTGGTACTGCAGACTAGTACTACACCAAGCCATGTTAATTGCTTTTGTTCTCAGCCGCCCCAACCAGGTTCCCTACTCCTGTCAGTACTTAGAAAAGATAGAAACCAGTTCCTCAGGAAGCCCTATAAAAATTCAAGATAGCTAACATATTTTTTACTCTAACATATTTTTCCTCTCCTATTTATCTTCCCAGACAGAAGTTGGAAATGTCCTCCTAATTGCACCGCGCTGTACTAGGAGAAGGGCTTTGGGAAGTATCATAAATTTCCTATGAGGATTCCATTCAGTTGGCATTGTGCTTGCCTGAGGTGCATAAATCTTCTACCTGGTTTTTTTATTTTGCAAAAAGGCAATTGGATATATACTGTTGTTAAACTGATATCTCTGGGGGAGCAGGAAAATCTGAGTCTTCCTATTCTGCCATTTTGCTGATGTCATTCCTCAAAATTGATGTTTTTTAAACTAAAGCATAGAAGTGATAAAAATTTTGCCAAAACCCTGTTTCAAACATATTCTGAATAATATAAACAATGCTTCCTATGATATTACCAGTAAATATACAAAAATAGTCATTGTTGGATTTGAACTTTTATGCATTAATATATTATTAATCATATTTACTTTATTTTATGTTGCACATTTAGTTAAGAGACTTGGCTTTCAATAGCATAAATGCATTTTATTAGCAATTTTTATGTGTCCCTAAGCACTACTGTTTTGTTTTCTCTTTTAATCTGTATATTACAGGTAGTGTAAGTGATGACTTTGATAATAACACATATACTAAGCTTTGCAATTTTATGAACACCCAAAACTCTAGCAGCACACTTTTTCTACTAACATCTCACCTGATACAACCCTTCCATTATAAAGATTTACTTAGCAAATAAGATAAAAAATTATAGCCAACACTGGATGTCCTCTTCAAAAATATAGTAATAATAAAAGATATTTATGTTTCTTATGTTGAATGGCAACTTTACTTTCTTTAACATTGTTAAAGAAACTTTGGAATTTTTGCTTACCCAAACAAATTATACACATATATGTATATATGTGTGTGTATATGTTTACTATAAAAATATGTATATATATATTACACACAAGCTCAGTGATCTCTTAGTCTGCCAATTTAATATGCTATTACATTCAGAGAATTTTTTATATCAGGTATGTTACTTTTAGTTCTGCAACTCACATCCTTTTTATTTCTTCCATGGTACTACTTAACTTTTTGAGCATACAGAAAATAATTAAGTCTCTTAACATCCTTATTTGCTCATTCTACATGTTTGTTAGATTATAATAACAATATTAGATTATTATTGATTATTTTTCTTATTATGGGTTGTATTTCTTGCTTTTTTGCATGTCTGGCAATCTATAATTGGATGCCAGATGTTGTGTGAAATTTACATTATTGGTTGCTAGATTTTTGCATCCCTACAAATATTCTTGAGTTTTGTTCTAGGCTGCAGCTAAGTTACTTAAAAATAATTTGATTAACTTAAGTCTTGCTTTTATAATTTTTTCAGGTGAGTATGAAGTAGTTCTTAACCTAAAGCTACTGAGACAAGACTTTCCTGAGTATTCTATCCAATGCCCTATGAATTATGAGTTTTTCTTGTCTGGCTAATAGAAATAAACACTATTCTCAGCCCTATGAGAGTAGTTAAACCTCTTCCTTCCAATTATTTGTTTGTTTTTTCATTTGTTCTAGAAACAGGGTCTTGCTCTATCACTCAGGCTAGAGTGCAGTGATGCAATCATCCCTCTAATAGTTCTTAATGTTTGTTCCTGGTCCCAGATAGTTTCTTCACACACATGTGCTGATTAGTATTCGGCTGAGTACTCAAGAGGAACCTTCCACAGTTGTATAAGTTTCTCTCTCTATGCAATTCTCTTCTCTCTTGTACTTTCTCCTGTGAATTACAGCAGCCTTCATCTTCCAAACTCACAGATCCATCTCCTCAACTCAGGGAACCCATCAGACTCAATCTAGGTTTCCCCTCCTTATACTATGGCCTGGAAACTTTCTACAGGCAGTCAGCTAAGGCAATTAGAGAGATCACGTTGTTTCTCATCTTTCAGAGATGATTGTACTTTGTCACTTGAAACCTAGTATCTTAAAAGTCATTATTTTATACATTTTTGTCTCTTTATTTTGGTTATTTCAATTAAAATATAAATCTGATCCCTGTTCTTCTATATTGGGTGGAAGTATTTTTTCACTGATGGTTTTATATACTTCTCTTATGCACGGGATGAAAAACGTGTGACATGAAGAACATTCTATATAAATTATTTCCCTGCAACAAAAGTTAGTTAACCATCTCTGAGCAATGGGAAACATAAAGTTTAAATTTTTTTCTAAAATATTGCAAAATAATTTTTCTTTTTAAAATCAATTTGCTTTAACACTATGAATGCTCTCATCTCTAATTTAATGTCATGAGGCATCATAACACGAATATTCACTGGCAAGTATGTTTCTTTATATGTAAAAAAAATTTTATACATAAAAAATCATATATATATATGATTATTCTTGATTTAGGTACCTTCTTTGGTATAGAAAAATAAGTCTGACACTAAATCAAGGTTTAACTCAACACATAAAAAGAATGCATGTGTAAAATTGGAGTGAGATTTCAGGAGTGAGAAAATAAATCATTGATTTCACCAAAAGGTTTTAAATACATTTAGCATAAGACAAAACACTTAACCCCTTAAACAGAGATAACAATATGCTTAACATTCAAAAATACTAAAAAGGAGAGATTAGATCACCCATATCTGAACCTCAAGATTTTCAGCCATTTTCCTAGGAACCAGCCATGATTTATCGCACTGCAAAGATTATCTGATGTAAGAGGGTGGAACAGAAAAGAACATTTAAAAAAAGCAGAAAGTGTAGAGTGTGGTGAGGGGGAATGGGACTCTGAAGAAAGAGATAATTAAGGTGTCAAAGATGGGTTTGCCTCCTGTATAGTTTTGTTTCCATGAAACCCGGTGACTGCAGCATTCAGAATTTCACCTCCCTGATAGAAAAAGCTTATCCCAGTAGGAATGAATAGTGTTAGAAAATATCATGCTTAGATTTGTGATGTCTTTATAGTGAACTGATTTAAGCTTAAGGGAACACAGTTGCTATACAAAACAAAGAATTCAGTAGATGAGGATTTTGAAAATTTTATATATCTACCAGCATTTATGTTTTAGAACTTCAGACTGCCTCATGGAATGTTTCCATTTCTCAGAATAATGAAGCAGAAACAATTTTGGCCTCGGGCAGGTCCAGGGAAATCAAATCCACCTACCACCTAGATCTTCAGATCCACAACACACAGCAAGTTTCATGCCTGTCAACTGATGTGCCTTAAGGGAGCAATTCTCCAACTCTCAGGTAGAAAACCACTGTTATAGAAGAGTGAGGATAGCTGGGGTTAATCTCCTACAAGTAAAACTGGTTGTTCCTTTTGCAAACACGGCAATGGTGCCATCTTTACAGAAGCAGGAAATGGAAGAAAGCAGTTACAGAGTTCACTTGTCTTTTAAAGAGGCTAGCTCACTTTATGTGTACTATCTGAGCACTTCCCAGTCAGAGGCTGGGGAGTAAGCCCTGTAAGGTAGATACACGCATGAAATCATTTCGTCTCGACCTACTATTCAATATGGTAGATACTAGAGTCAATTGCTCACTCACACTGACCGTATTTCAAGGGCTTAATAATAACACATGTGGCCAGTAGCTACCATATTCAATAAAGCAGATATAGAACATTTTCACCAAAGCAGAAAGTGGTACACTAGATGCCTTTAAAGCTGGGTAACATTATTACAGATGCCAATGTTTCAGTAACTAATTTCTCCATGAAAAGCATTTAATAGCAAGTTTCCTTCCAATCTTACTGAAATTACATATGTTAAATTTTTAGGTCATAAAGTCTCAAAAGGAAAAAAAAATGTCTCTTTGCTCTTTATGGATAAATATTGAACTCAGTGAAATAAACCACCTAGATTGCTCACACATAATATTTTTGTGGTATATGTTGATACATCAAGGTGGTAAATAAAAGTGAAAGATTACATGCAGGGTAACTTACTAAGAGTATACAATCAATAGTCCTCTGAAACAAATTACTGTGCACGCTTCCATGTTCACTGTAGTATAATTCACAGTAGCCCAGATATGGAATCAAAGCGATCAGTTACCAAAGCGACCATCAACAAATGAATGGATTTTAAAAATGTGATCTATATACGCAGTAGAATACTATTTCACCTTTAAAAAGCAGGAAATAGTGGCTCATGCCTGTAATTCCAGCACTTTGGGAGGCCCCGGCAGGTGGATCACAAAGTCAGGAGCTCAAGACCAGCCTGGCCAAGATGGTAAAACCCTGTCTGTACTAAAAACACAAAAATTAGCTGGGCGTGGTGGTGGGTACTTGTAATCCCAGCTACTTGGGAGGCTGAGGCAGAGAATTGCTTGAATCCGGGAGGCAGAGGTTGCAGTGAGCCGAGATCACACCACTGCACTCCAGTCCAGGCAACAGAGCAAGAGTCCTTCAAAAAAAAAAAAGAAAAGAAGGAGGAGGAGGAGGAGGAGGAGGAGAAGGAGGAGGAGGAGGAGGAGGAGAAGGAGAAGGAAGAAGAAGAAGAAGAAGAAGGAGGAGGAGGAGGAGGAGGAGGAGGAGGAAGGAGAAGGAGAAGGAGAGGAAGAGGAAGAGAAGGAGAGGAAGAGGAAGAGGAAGAAGAAGAAGAAGAAGAAGAAGAAGAAGAAGAAGAAGAAGAAGAAGAAGAAGAAAGAAGAAGAGGAGGAGGAAAAGGAAGAAAGAAGAAAGAAGAGGAAGAGGAAGGGGAAGGGGAAGAGGAAGAGGAAGAAGAAGAAGAAGAAGAGAGGAGGAGGAGGAGGAGAAGGAGAAGGAAATGCTATCATTTGTGACAGCCTGAATAAACCTGAAGGACATTACGTTAAGTGAAATAAGTCAAACACAGAAAGGCAAATACTACCTGAGCTCACTTATTTACAGATTTAAAAAGGTGAACTCAAAAGCAGACAGTAGAATGGTGGTTACCAGAGGCTGGAGAAAGGAAGGTTGAGGACAGTTGTTCAAAGGACACACAGTTGTAGTTAGGAGAAATAAGTTCAAGAGATCCATTATACAACATGGTGACTATAGTTAAAAAACAATGTTTTGTATTCTTAAAAAGTGCCCAGACAGTAGGTTCTAAATGTTCTCACCACAAAAACATGGTACGTGTGTGAGGTAAGGCATCTGTTAATTACCTTGATTTAGCTATTCTAAAAACACACACAAATTTTAGAACATCGTGTTGTACGTAAGTATATACAACTTTTCTTTGTCCATTTAAAATAAAAATAAATAAATGAAAAAATAGTGTGCACACTGTGGTCAAAATTTCAAATAACGTGGCATGGATATGAAAAATAAAAGAAAAAAAAAACTCTAGCAAAACAAGGCCTAAACGTGAAACAAAAATGATGACAGTAAAGATTTAGAGAGCACAGTGGCCTAGGTGAATAAAATCGTGAAAAGAATGAGGCTGAGAGCAAAAGCTTTGAATTTCAGCTCCTCTCACCCACTAGAGCAAATCATCAAATCTTTCTAAACCTTGGTATTTGCACTTCCCTTCCAGGTTGGTTGTGAATATTATGTGAGAATAATGAATGCTAAGCATCTCACCCAATTTCTGTAACACAGTAAGGGTGTAACAAATGAGTGTCATTATTATTCATATAAAAATAAACTCAAGAAACCACTTTTTAAAACTTTCAAATACATTACACACATAATTATCATTGTAAATGTATTTGATGTCACTAAATGTTTATCCCAAACCAAAGGTTTAATATACGCTGCCTTAGATTTTAAAACATATATCATAGGTATGATACTTGTCAGAGAGCACTGTGGTAAAATATTTTATTTGGTTCTTCCAAATTTCTATAGTATATTGCATATTTTTGGATGATGTTACCCCAGATCAATTTTTACACTAAAAAATTATATATTGAAATCCATTATATTCATGCTGTCTTTATTAAAAAGCTACCTACAAAGGCTACTGCGAGGGTGGGGAGGAGGTGGGGATGGTTAAAGAATAGTTTGAAAGGATGTACAAAAAATAGTTCAAAAGAATGAATAAGACCTAGTATTTGATGTGAACCTTTTTCAACTACAAAGTCCTTGCAAAATTATTTACTCTATTGAATGTCCAGGTTAAATTAAGAAAGTTGAAATTTTCCTGCAGAAGGACTTCATTTAAATACCATCGAATACAGATCCTCTATCAGATTATTACTTATTCTATTTCACATGATTGTGCTTTTTCTTAACTTCTTGTTTCTTATAAGTCATGAGACAATTTTTATGATACATGTATGAGATATTATTTATAATATATGTGTTATAGATAGATACAGAATATGTATATCTTTATGGTTATATATAATTCAGCAATTTTTCAAGGATTTTAGATCTTGAATATATAGTTTTATAGGTACCTTCTCTTCAGTTGATTCATTTTCAAGAAAATCAGTGATGTGGAGTCTCCTCAAAAGGAGGCATATGTAAATCATAAAGTGTCACATTCTTGAACAAATTGCACTTTTAGATAATGATTCTGCTAATTTTACTAAACACATAAAGGAAAATTTTATAAAACTCATGGATTCTCTTGAAAATATCTCATGACATTATATGTTGTCAAGATTATTGGCCTCCTTATTAAATAAGTTAGTTTTTCTTGCCAATATGAATCTATATTAGGGTTCACAGAAAACTCATAAAAACTTGCACATTCCTCTTACCTTTCAGAAAGTGAGATTTATGCCATGGCAAAGATTTGTTCATTTATAGAATATTGTCCAAAGGAAATATAAAATTGGTTATAAAATTATTTGGGATGGGTAAAATATCTCATTGTTAATTGTTTTATAAGACAAAGAGCATCATCTTTAAAAAAATAAAAGTAATGATTACAAAAATATTGCAACTCTTTGCTAGTTATTAACATAATCTAAAACTGAAGCAAATATTGTATTTCAATTAAACTTTGCTGTATAAAAATGACCCCAAAACTTAGCACCTGAAGACAATAGTTTATTATTTCTGATATTTTGATGATTAGCAGGGCTAGATATCCAAGATGGCCTCTCTCATATGTTGTTGGGGACCAGATGTAGCACTTCAGTTCTCTTTCACATGACTAGACTGTCTTCTTGACATGGAGATCTTTGAGCAGTGGTCAAAGAGGATTAAAGGTGTCAGCTACAAGATCTCTTGAGGCCTAATCTCTAGCGGTCATATCATGTCACTCCCAACACATTCTATCCAACAAAGCAAATCACAAGTCCAGCACAAATGGAACAGAACAGAGAAATAGATTCTACTTCAGTATGAGAAAAGTGGCAATGTCACATTGCAAAAATACTGGAATAGGAAGAATTTGAAGCCATTGAACAATCTATCTCATGCCAAGGTTTTTTTTTTTTTTTTCCATCTTTGCATTATTTTTCTGACAAATTTATACGATAGCAGAAGACATGTTTGTATCTGTCTGACTTTAACAACATAAATACAAAAGGTAAATTTCTCAAAAATATGTTTGGTCTTCATCAATTTTTCCAAAGGCCTTTCTTAATCTTTTGATATTTAAATCATTATCTTTTGAGGTTTGAAATAAATTTGCATTTAATTTGCTGTGTATAGGGTAATGTCGACAGCATCTTATACTCAACAATGAACTAACCTAGAAATGACCTAACACAGGAATGGGGGGGGTCTATGCTAGTGTAAGCAAGAATGACAGTTGAGAAGGGCCTGATTTTATAAATAATCTATTTATTAAGAGCTGCTTTGCTATTAAAAATTTTGTGACTACAGAGTCTTAAAATTGCAGACCTGGGATCATATTTAGTTAGTAAGGATGCTCTCTCATCCAAATTATTTTTAACTCCTTATTTGGTATTCAACATTGCACTACTGCCCTAGTTTCGACTATGAATAAACGGAACCGTTCTACAAATTTCAAATACAAAGAGGTTAATACAGAATTTTCTTAGATGGGTATTGAAAGGGCCATGGGAACAGAAGGCAAGATTATCGAAAGATTAATAACTGCAGGAAAGCATTACCATCTTTGGATTGGAGAAGCAAAGGAGCCAATAATATTACCCGGAGCCCACAGCAGAGTGCTCCTGGGATCCACAGTTGGTGCTGAGCTTCCTGAGCAGATACCCAGAACACTACCCTCCCAGCAATTTCACAGTTGCTCCAGCCTCCATCATTCCTGGCAATGCCCAATGTGGCTCTTACCAAAAAGTCCAAGAAAGGAGTAGCGTCTCCCCTCTTTCTATCCCCATTAGCCAAACCCAGCAGGAACTACAAGTTATGGGACTCAGAGAAATGTAATTTACAGGTTCATAGACTCCCATAGCACAGGGCAGAACACTGAGAGGCAAGAACGGGGCTCAGACCAAATTGGCTAACCATCTGCTCAGTGAATAAGACAGAATACCTGCCTTCCTGAGGGCCACAAAGCCATGGTAAACATGCATATTAGCAACCCTCAAGCAAGTTCTATTGTCAGGAGTACTGTGATGAGGTAATAATGCCGT
>NW_012103920.1:7545595-7586407 GCF_000951045.1 Mandrillus leucophaeus
CTATTCATAAATTAATGGACACTTGGATTAACTCCAAATCTTGGCTATCGTGAATAGTACTACAATAAACAGATATCTCTTTGATACACTGATTTGTGATTGTGATTTGTGATTGTGTGATTTTTTTGTATCAAATCTTTGATACAAGATTTGTTCGTTTATAGAATATTGTCCAAAGGAAATATAAAATTGGTTATAAAATTATTTGGGATGGGTAAAATATCTCATTGTTAATTGTTTTATAAGACAAAGAGCATCATCTTTAAAAAAATAAAAGTAATGATTACAAAAATATTGCAACTCTTTGCTAGTTATTAACATAATCTAAAACTGAAGCAAATATTGTATTTCAATTAAACTTTGCTGTATAAAAATGACCCCAAAACTTAGCACCTGAAGACAATAGTTTATTATTTCTGATACTTTGATGATTAGCAGGGCTAGATATCCAAGATGGCCTCTCTCATATGTTGTTGGGGACCAGATGTAGCACTTCAGTTCTCTTTCACATGACTAGACTGTCTTCTTGACATGGAGATCTTTGAGCAGTGGTCAAAGAGGATTAAAGGTGTCAGCTACAAGATCTCTTGAGGCCTAATCTCTAGCGGTCATATCATGTCACTCCCAACACATTCTATCCAACAAAGCAAATCACAAGTCCAGCACAAATGGAACAGAACAGAGAAATAGATTCTACTTCAGTATGAGAAAAGTGGCAATGTCACATTGCAAAAATACTGGAATAGGAAGAATTTGAAGCCATTGAACAATCTATCTCATGCCAAGGTTTTTTTTTTTTTTTTCCATCTTTGCATTATTTTTCTGACAAATTTATACGATAGCAGAAGACATGTTTGTATCTGTCTGACTTTAACAACATAAATACAAAAGGTAAATTTCTCAAAAATATGTTTGGTCTTCATCAATTTTTCCAAAGGCCTTTCTTAATCTTTTGATATTTAAATCATTATCTTTTGAGGTTTGAAATAAATTTGCATTTAATTTGCTGTGTATAGGGTAATGTCGACAGCATCTTATACTCAACAATGAACTAACCTAGAAATGACCTAACACAGGAATGGGGGGGGTCTATGCTAGTGTAAGCAAGAATGACAGTTGAGAAGGGCCTGATTTTATAAATAATCTATTTATTAAGAGCTGCTTTGCTATTAAAAATTTTGTGACTACAGAGTCTTAAAATTGCAGACCTGGGATCATATTTAGTTAGTAAGGATGCTCTCTCATCCAAATTATTTTTAACTCCTTATTTGGTATTCAACATTGCACTACTGCCCTAGTTTCGACTATGAATAAACGGAACCGTTCTACAAATTTCAAATACAAAGAGGTTAATACAGAATTTTCTTAGATGGGTATTGAAAGGGCCATGGGAACAGAAGGCAAGATTATCGAAAGATTAATAACTGCAGGAAAGCATTACCATCTTTGGATTGGAGAAGCAAAGGAGCCAATAATATTACCCGGAGCCCACAGCAGAGTGCTCCTGGGATCCACAGTTGGTGCTGAGCTTCCTGAGCAGATACCCAGAACACTACCCTCCCAGCAATTTCACAGTTGCTCCAGCCTCCATCATTCCTGGCAATGCCCAATGTGGCTCTTACCAAAAAGTCCAAGAAAGGAGTAGCGTCTCCCCTCTTTCTATCCTCATTAGCCAAACCCAGCAGGAACTACAAGTTATGGGACTCAGAGAAATGTAATTTACAGGTTCATAGACTCCCATAGCACAGGGCAGAACACTGAGAGGCAAGAACGGGGCTCAGACCAAATTGGCTAACCATCTGCTCAGTGAATAAGACAGAATACCTGCCTTCCTGAGGGCCACAAAGCCATGGTAAACATGCATATTAGCAACCCTCAAGCAAGTTCTATTGTCAGGAGTACTGTGATGAGGTAATAATGCCGTAGACTAATTCCAGGAAAGCAGCATAATGAGTTGGGAGATCAGAGAAGGTAAAACATAAACTGCAATTTAAATGTTAGGCAGGAGTCTGAAAAGTCACTATCTGGGCAAGAGAAGGGATTCCCAAAGAGAGGAAATGACGGTGTTTCGTTTATAGGCAAGTCTACAATGTAAATCCGAAAGCCTGGTGCTTCTTGGATTGGGTAGCATTCAAAGGGCTTACTCTTTATTAATAAAAGTAAGACCTTTTTTACAAGTTGGAGTTAGATTTAACTTGGGTTTCCTAAAAAGCGATATCTCTTTCCAAATAGATCAACGAAGCATTTTAACCTTTCCCTACTTAAAAATAGGCAAGAACTAAGCATATTCCCAACTGCATCCCTTTATACTTTAAGTGGTTGCTATTTTACTTCCCTTCCCTCCTTAACTTTATGAAAGTCTACCTGAAGCTTTAGGGGGATTGGCTCCTTAGGGTAGCTGCTAAATTCCACTGAGATTACACGTTGTAGAAGCATAATAAATTGTGGTAGAGTTATCTCCCCTGTGAGGAATACAGTAGAATATTTGGCATTCACTTTCTCTTTCTCAAATTGCTTCTAAAAGCATTATTCTGTGTGGAATGACCAAAGTCCCTCAGGTCAGTGGGTCAGGGCTAGAAACCACCATGGGATTTAGATACCAGGAGAAGTGACCTTGAGTCTTGGTTCGGCTTTTAACACTGTCACCTTGGGAACTTTATCTGTAAAATAAGATTTGAATAGGTGATCTCGAACGCTCCTTTCATCTCTGACAAAGTAAAAATATTATGAAAAAGGTAGAAAAGATGCTTGAGTCAAAGTGAATGGTAGAATGCACTATAAAATTTGCTTTCAGTTTATTCTAAATAAAGTGTCAGTTCTTTTCTCTGCATTTTGGTATATCTGTTTTCTTATTTCATTATTTTCAAATGGATGCTATAAAACTATGAGGAGACATAATATTTTATAAATTAGACATAAGGGTCTTACAGAACCATGTTACTAAGGAAGAAACACCTGTAATTTTGTCAGGAATAAACACCTTCTATAATTTTAGAACTTGCGTGCAGAGTGATCTTAAGGAGCTACTCCATTCTATTTTGCTGTTCTTTGTGGTACATTAATATGATGAAGGGATATTGGACTTAAACCTCACTGACTAACTTCAGGCTTTATGCCTTTGTATTTATACGATGTTAGAGACAAAAATTGACTTTCTGATCTTTAATTTCTTTTTTCTTATCAGATACATAAAATGATATTAGTCATTATCTTTGGTTCACAATTCTCTATCATCAAGAGTTTACATATGACTGTCTTTACTTTTATTGTCAGTCTATTTCATAATTTTGGAAAAAGTAATGAATATAAGATAGTGCAGCCAAGGAACACCCATATACTTTTTTTTTTTTTTGCTTATTTTCGAAGTTATATAACAAGCCATACTGAATAAAGTCTGGCTTTCATTTTCACTCAACAAGATATTACTAAGAATAATCTATGTTGTTCTGTTGCCCTTGGTAATTGTATTAGGCCGTTCTTGAACTGCTACAAAGAAATACCTGAGCCTGTGTAATTTATAAAGGAAAGAGGCTTAATTGGCTCATGGTTCTGAAGGCTGTACAGAAAGCATAGCGGCTTCTGCTTCTGGGGAGTCCTCAGAAAGCTTACAATCATGGCAGAAGGCAAAGAGAGAGCAGGTACTTCACATGGCAAAAGCAGGAACAAGAGACAGAGAGAGCTGGGTGGTGGGGAGGTGCCACACACTTTTAAATGAACAGCTCTTGCAAGAATTCACTATCACAAAAACAGCACCAAGCCATGAAGGATCCACCCCCATGATCCAAACAACTCCCACCAGGCTCCACCTCCAGCACTGGGGATTACAATTCAACATGAGATTTGGCTGAGGATAAATACTCGAACTGTATCAGTAGTGTAGTTCATTCATTTTCATGGCCATCTATTTTGTGAACATACTACAATTTGTTTAAAGTTAATTAGGCCATCTCTGGATTTTTTATCATTACAAACATTGCTGGTATAAATTGTCTTTTTTATTTATTTTACTTTTAAATAGACATATAATGGTATACATTTATGAGGTATATAGTGATGTTTTGATGTGTATACTACATATAGATCAGATCAGTATAACTAGCATACCCATCATCTCAAATATTTATCATTTCTTTGTGTTGAGTACATTCAATAACCTCCTTCCAGCTATTTGAAACTATATATTACAGTTCACTATAGTCATCCTACAGTGGTATAGAACACTATAACTTATTCCACCTATTTAGCTGTAATTTTATATCTTTCAACAAATCTCCTCTTTCCTACACATACCCTTCCTCCTCATACTCTTCCCAGCCTCTAGTGTCCTCTGTTCTACTTTTCACTTGTATGAGATCAACATTTTTTAGTTTCCACATCAGTGATAACATGTGGTGCTTAACTTTCTGTTCTTGATTTATTTCGCTCAACATAACATTCTCCAGATCCATCCGTTTTGCTATGGCAGGATTTCATTCATTTTTATGACTGAATAGTACTCCATTGTTCATATATGCCACATTTCTATTATCTATTCATCTTCTGTTGGACACTATCATAGTCCATTTGTGTTGCTACAAAGGAATACTTGAATCCAGGTAATTTATTAAGAGAAGAGGCTTATTTGGTTCATGATTCTGCTGGCTATACAAGCAGCATGCTGCTAGCAACTGCTTCTGGTGAGGGCTTCAGGCTGCTGCCACTCATGGCAGAAGAGGAAGGGGACCATGTATGTGCAGAGACCACATGGCAAGAGAGGAAGCAAGACAGGGAGGGGGAAGGCACCAGGCTCTTCTTAACAACCAGCTCTTGCAGGACCTACTAGAGTGAGAACTTGAGGACTCACTCATTTCCGTGAGGATGGCACCAAAGTAATTTATGAGGGATCCACACCCATGACCCAAATACCTCCCATTAGGCCCTATCTCCAATATTGAGGATCAAATTTCAACATGAGGTTTGGGGGAATAAATATCTAAACTACAGCACACACCTGGGTTGATTCCATATCTTGGTATTAGCAGTGGTGCAATAAACACGGGGTACAGATGTCTGTTCAATATACTGAACTCCTTTCCTTTGGATAAATGCCCAGTAGTGGAATTGCTGGATTACATGTTAGTTCTATTTGCAGTTTTTTGAAGAACCTCCATACTATTCTGTATAGCAGATGTACTAGTGTACATTCCTACCAACAGCGTATATGAGTTCTCTTTTCTTCACATCCTCACCAGCATATGAATTATTTTTTTGGTTTTGTTTGTTGTTGTTGTTGTTGTTGTTGAGAAGGAGTCTCGCTCTGTTGCCCAGGCTGGAGTACAGTGGCATGATCTCAGCTCACTAAAACCTCTGCCTCCCTAGTTCGAACTATTCTCCTGCCTCAGCCCCGAGTAGCTGGGATTACAGGCACCTGACACCATGCCTGGCTAATGCTTTGTATTTTTAGTAGATATGGGGTTTTACCATGTTGGTCAGGCTGGTCTTGAACTCCTGACCTCAGGTGATCCACCCACCTTGGCCTCCCAAAGTGCTGGGATTATAGGCATGAGCCACCTTGGCTGGCCTGGTCTTTTTTATAATAGCCACGCTAACTGGGGTGAGATGATACCTCATTGTGGTTTTGATTTGCATTTCCCTGATGATTAGTGACGTTGAGCTTTATTATTTAATTTATTTATTTATTGTCATTTGTATGTCTTCTTCTGAGAAATGTCTATTCAGATCATTTGCTCATTTTTTTTTACCAGATTGTTTTTTGCTGTTGAGGTGTTTTGAGTTTCTTGTATATTCTGAATATTATTGCCCTTTCAAATGAATAGTTTGCAAATATTTTCTCCCTTTCAAGAGATTGTCTCTTTACTCTGTTGAATGTTTTCTTTGCTGCACAGAAGCTTCTTAGTTTGATATAATCCCATTTTTGGGGGGGGGTTTCTGCTTTTGTTGTCCTTGCTTTTTGAGGTATTATTCATAAAATGTGTCTCCTGATGAAAGGTATAACTTTTTTTTTTTTTTTTTTTTTGAGACGCAGTTTCACTCTATCGCCCAGGTTGGAGTGCAGTGGCACGATCTTGGCTCACTGCAAGCTCTGCCTCCCAGGTTCACGCCATTCTCCTGCCTCACCCTCCCGAGTAGCTGGGACTACAGGCGCCCACCACCATGCCCAGCTAATTTTCTGTATTTTTAATAGAGACGGGTTTTCACCGTGTTAGCCAGGCTGGTCTCAATCTCCCAACCTCGAGATCTGCCACGTCTGGGTAATTTTTTGTATTTCTACTAGAGATGGGGTTTCACCATGTTAGCCCGGATATCTCGAGGTGCAAGGTATAACATTTTTAATAGATATATATCTAAAGATGGAATTGCCAGGGGTGTAAATGTGTAAATTTATAAGCTAACACAAAACTAGCCTTCAACATGGCTATGCCAATATAAATTGTTGCCAGTAATGAATAATAAATTTCATTGATCCATAACCTCTCAAACACTGTACATTTTTCCTAGTTTTACTTTCCACCAATTGAATGAGTGCAACGTAGTAGGTCATTCTACATGTTTCTGACGACTAGTGACTTCTTCTTCAAATGTTTACTTATTAAACATACATGCTATCTCTTAGGAAAAGTGCCAGTTGATATTTCTATTCATAATTTTATTGGCACCACCTTTGGACTTTCTGTTATTCTGTTGGTCAGTTTAAAAACCCCTGTACACACAGCACATGATATTCATTATAATCATTTTTAAAATCTTGGTCTCTAAATAAGAAAAGTTTCCCATCATTATCCACCCTCTTGCTCAGATATGCCTTTCCTTTTAGGACCATTAAACTTCCACATAAACCTTAGAATCAGTTTGTAAAGTTTTAGGGAAAACTCCTGTCAGATTTGTACTGGAGAAGTCTTGTTAGTCTATACGTTAGTCTACAAATCAATTGAGTCTATAAATCAATTTAGGGAGAATAGACATCCTCAGAATATAAGTGTCTCCATTTACTAAAATTGTGTTTAATGTGTCTCAGCAAAGTTTTTAAAAATTTCACGTACACGGCTTGAACATTTTTGCAAGATCTATTTTTAGGTCCATTATGATTTTAATTGTAAATGATATATTTAAAATGTGCATATACACATATGCATCTTTCTGTCTTCTAATTGTTTGTTGGTGGCACACAGAAAAATCAGTCACTTTTGTATATTGGTTATGTACCTAATCTCATTGCTTAAGGACCTTATATGAACCATTATTTCTCTATCTGTAAAACTGCTATGACACATAGTTGTTACAGAAATGAAATGAGGAGAAACTACTAACAACACACGCCATTTTACAGACATGTACTATTACTTCCTATTGCCTTACTTTGTTAGAGAGACAGTAAATAAAAGAAAGGAATACAGAGAGAAAGAAGGTGATAGGGAATAAACTCTACTGCTATTTTGGCTTACCAGTACTTTAATTCTTTTTAAAAAAAAGTTTGTATATTTGGTTGCATAACAATTGTACTCTATTGGGTTAGTAAAATGCCAAGTAGATAACTGCATAGCATTATTTTAAAGCCAGGGAAAACAGATGAACTATTCAAGAACCACAGTCACAATGGAATGGCTTAAACCTTGTTAAACAGGTTACACATAAAAATAAAACACACTAAGATGCTTTAGGTTTACTTCTTTTTTAAAAAAAAAGACAATGGGCCAGGTGCAGTGGCTCACGCCTGTAATCCCAGCACTTTGGGAGGCTGAGGTGGGTAGATTACTTGAGGTCAGGAGTTTGAGACCAGCCTGACCAATATGATGAAACCCCGTCTCTACTAAAAATACAAAAATTAACTGGGTGTCGTGGCATGCGCCTGTAGACCCAGCCACTTGGGAGGCTGAGAAAGGAGAATTGCTTGAACCCAGGAGGTGGAGGCTGCAGTGAGCCAAGATTGTACCACTGCACTCCAGTCTGGGTGACAGAGCAAGACTCCATCACAAAGGGGGAAAAAAAAAAAGACAATGATATATTATTTTATACTTTTGACTATCCCTCTGTTATATATAGTAAAAACTAAATTTCTGATACATGTTGGACTCATGAATTTTTACCTGCCTTTCTACCTTGTTTTCTTCTTTCCCTCCCTTCCACTTCCTTCTGTTTTTCTTTCCTTTCCACCTTTCTTATTTTCTCCTTTCATCCCTCCTCTTTCTTCCTTCCTCTCATTCTCTCATCCATGATAAATTTAAGATGCTTTGAGTCCTGAATTAAACTTAGGGATAATGTATGGATGGTTTTAGACACAGACTTGAAGCATTAACCCGTCATTCACCTTGGCCCTGGGGGTTAGAATAGCAATTCATGATGATGTCACCTTGGATGAGCACGCTCATTTTTTAATATTTCATTTGTTCACATAAATGTAATATACTCAAATATTTAATATTAGTTTGTGAAGGAGGTATTTCAGACCCTAATATTAAAGAAAGAGATTTTGATATTTTAAATGTTCACACTATTAAAATCCCACGTCCTGAAATACTGATTAAGATTCACTGTGTTTTTAAGCCAAACATTTAGGAAGCTTTCTCAATATATATGCATGAAGACTATATTTAATACTCTTTAAGCTGTGGAAGAACACCTATAATAAAGTACACAAATGACCTCTAATTAGGAAAGCTTTGCTTCAATAAGCTTGGAATGACTCATTTTTTTGAAACTGTTGATACATATGCATGAAAAGTAAATCTCCACACCAGAGTAGCTGAAGATTTTTGCTTACTTCAACTTCTAGAAAGTTATAAATAGTCGAATGAGGTAACTTAAAGGTGAACCAGTGAAAATTGTAACTAAATGAATTTTTTACATATTGACTTATTTTTATCATTATCCATTTTAATCTCTGTCCTCAAATAAGAGCTATTTCGGGAAGAAAATAAACATAATTCTTGTTAAATAAAGCCCCACATGCACATATATTTGTATGCAGGGCTAAATTTAACAAGAGTCATACACAATACACATAACAAGAGCTATATATATACATATTACTTACAGTAGTAAAATGCAATTGGAATACATTTGACAAGAATAATTCTACTGTTTAATAAACAAATGTGAATCTAAAAAATCTTTTTTATAGTCAATGTTGTCTTTCTTTCCACTCTTAAATTTTCATTCCAACCATCAGACACAAAGATTTTTAAAAATCTACGTTCATGTAAAATGGACAACTCTTTCCTATGTAAAAACATCTCTTTTGAGAAGTCTAATATATGGTTTTTGTACTATGTATAACTTTTAAAATTATTCTCCTCTCCCTTGTTTTGCCTTCTCTTGGGTTGGTAAAATGTAAAGTAAACAAGCACATTGCATATATTCAGGGAAAGCAAAGAACATATTCAAGAATGAAAGTCATGACATGATAGCTTCGTCGTTTTTAAAAAATATAAAATATTTTATATTTTTTAAAAACCTACCATGAATTATGCAGTATATCACACAGGAAGTAGGGGTAAAAAGTGCTCCTGAGTTGGAAGACACTGATAGTTATAGAAGATGCTTACTGGTCAGAATTTTCAAATGGTTGAAGGTGAAGTTTGTCACCATAGACAAAACAAATTACGGAGATTTAGATTCCCATAATGGCAGTATTAAATTACCTATTTCATTCTCCTAATAAACAGAAACAGAAATAGAGTATTTGGTGCCCTTTCCCCATCTCCCCAAGAGGGAAGTTTTTTGTGTGTAACTCACTGTACCAGGTAGCCACTTTGATTTATGATAAACTCTAATGTGAAAGAGCAAAGCCATGTTGCTTTTCATATAATTATATATTAGTTCAATAAATATTTGTCATTTCAAACTCTATTAATTAAGACTTTTAATTCTCAGAGGTAATTCCAATATAAGAAAGAGTCTCTAACACATAATTGGATAGCCTGCAAATGACCTCAGAGGTTTGATTTCTTTATTATTAGATATAACAAGTATTTTTTATTTATTTGGGGGAAGTCTGTAGAGATATTTGCAGACCTCATCTAATTTACACTACACAACCCTTAAGTTTTCATTCAAATCCAAGGTTCTATGAGATGAAAAAAAGTTTATGAGTGTATAATGTTTTTGATTACTTTTGAAGAAAATTATGAAAAAAATGATCTTTTAGGAAATAACATTAGTTTCTCTGGGGTAAAAGTTAAAATGAAGTTAATTTATTTTACATTGTTCCCAGTTTTATCTGATTGGACTTTAATTTAAAATTAATTCAGCCTATTTGGATAGGTGGTGCACAATTAAATAGAAACAATTACCTAAGTCATGTGTAAATGCAAGTTTTGTCAAAACCCCCACCTATGTTTCGCTTTCAAAGTGCCTGACAGTTCTGGATAATGTTTAGAAAAAGGAGTTCTGGCCAACACAAAGTCCGCTTCCAGAAATGTTACCTGGTATCACAAGTCAACTTAAAGCATTATTAATCTCTTCGGATTTAACGTTCTCACTATTAAATTTCAAGAACATAATATTGCAACATAACAATTCAGGGATATTAATTCAAGAACACTTAATTTCTTCAAAAAATAAAAGTTAATAAATCTTTAGTAGCTGGAACATTTTACATAATTTTAATATTCATTACATTAATAAAGGTACTTATTGAAATAGTGAAATTTCATTGAAAAGTTTACAATGCAGAATAGCACTCTCCCACATCCCCCAGCCCACTATTTATTAATTGGATAACTGAGGTCAAGTCATTTGATGTATTTTTGTTCCATTTTCTTCATCTCTAAAGTAGAAATAACTACTTTCTTCATCTGTAGGTTGGAGATAACCCTACCTCTTAGGGTTGTTGTGAAAATCAAATTAACAAATATGTATAAAATAATGTGCACAATGCCTGGAACATGGTAAGTGCAAAATAAATGTTAGCTATTCTTATTATCACCCCTACCTCTCCTGTTCTGATTTTCTCAGCTGTCACTCTCAAAATTTCCCCTGGCATTTACCTCTATATTTTTTTTAATGATGTATCACTTTTGTACCTTATTTATTTGCTTTTGACTCTGACAGATATTTACTTTGTGTGTCCACACCATTCCCCAGTGTCTCTCAAACTACCCACATAAAGTTGCTATTTCATAGTTCTGATTAAGAATCGTCAGTGTTTACATTTTGTTTACATTAATTAGAAATTTCAGAGACAAGTAGTAATAAAGCCAACAACAGCAATTTAAACAAGCAGACGCTCTATTTTTATCTCACAAGGATTCTGGAGGTAGATGGTTACTGTTCTTCCCTGCTGTCCTTAGTATTTTGCCTTTTATTCTTACAGTTGTCAAATAGTATCGCCTGATGGCTAACTCAGCTCCAGGCAACAGGACCACCTTCAAAAGCACGGAGCAGGGGTTGGCCAGGGTGGCAAAATCCTTTCATCTCCTCTGGACTGTTCTTATTAGGAAGAAAAATAACTTTCTAAGAAGTTATCCAGTACAATTTCTCCTGCATCTCATTGACCAACACTGAATCCTGCAGTGGCTCCCAACTCCAAGGCAGGCCGTGGCAGTGAGGGTATTACACAAAAGAATGGCACTGCCTTAATTGGCTTAGAGCAGAGAGTCTCAAACTTTCTCAGTTCACAGGTCCATTGGTATCCGTATGATTATTTTCATTGTGCCCGAGGCAAAAGAAATATCCAACAATCCCTTTTTATAAGTAAGTTGGTACCAAAGAACGTAATATGTGTTTATATCCCCAACAACTTAGTAGCCATTTGAGTAAATACCAAACATAATTGTAAAAACAAACACAAAAACAAACAAAACAACCAAGTTTACTTTTAAATGACTACAATTACTTACTAAAGGGAAATGTGTGCCTTCTGGGCACTGCACAGCTTCTCACATTTTAAAATCAGATTAGACACCAACACCCTAATTTCCTATTCCACACTGATTTCCATTTAGTACTTTGTTATTTTTTCTTTTCATTTAAATCACATCAACCACTGAAAATCCTGCTTCACAAAGACAGGACATCCTGGAAAGCAAGGTAGATGGAACTAAGAGTGGAGTCAGGAAGTGCCTTTAGTTAGCTCCACAGACTAAACCTCCCACCCCCTGCATACCTGTACGTGTGAAATGGAGGAGAATTTCCTTTGGTATCAGTGCTCTGTCAACAGAATTTCAGCCAATTTTTCTCTTTTGAGCTCAGCGCTTGACCCCTACCTTTGGGAGTACTGGAAATCCCTAAGCACTGAGATTCTCAGGGTTCCTCTGGGACTAATGATTTGACTACTCACCCACATAAGGTTCTGGGTTTAGTTACTCCGGTTTTTTTTTGGTTGGTTGGTTGGTTGGTGTTTGTTTGTTTGTTTTGAGATGGAGTTTCGCTCTTGTTGCCCAGGCTGGAGTGCAATGGCGCAATCTCGGCTCACTGCAACCTCTGCCTCCCAGGTTCAAGCAATTCTCCTGCCTCAGCCTCCCAAGTAGCTGGGATTACAGGAACAAACCACCATGCCCTGCTAATTTTATTACTTTTAGTAGAGACGGGGTTTCACCCTGGCCAGGCTGGTCTTGAACTCCTAACCTCAGGTGATCCGCCCACCTCAGCCTCCCAGAGTGCTGGAATTATAGGCGTGAGCCACCGTGCCTGGCCTAGTTACTCTGTTTTTAAATTAGTCACCATTCCTCAGTCACCTTCTGATTCCCAATAAAGCTGTCAATATCTTTATTCAGTGGTGGACTCTCAGAACTCTTTTCTTTTTCCATGTTAGTTGATGGTTTGATTTGGTTGTGTTTTTATTTTAAATTAGTAGACTTTATTTCTTAGAGAGGTTTTCAGTTTACACAAAAATTTAACAGGAAGTACCGAGTTCCCATACACTCTCTATCTCCAATGCCCCTCCCCAACACCAGTTTTCACTATTGTTTTTCCACTGTATTTCTTTTTTTAATTTAACTCATTTTAAGTTCAGGGGTACATGTGAAAGTTTGTTACACAGGTAAACTTTGTCATGGGGGTTTGTTGTACAGATTATTTCATCACCCAGGTATTAAGCCTAGTATCCATCAGTTATTTTTCCTGATCCTTTCCCTCCTCCCACCCTCCACCCTCCCAAAGGCTCCAGTGTGTGTTGTTCTCTGTATGTGTCCACGTGATCTCATCATTTAGCTCCCACTTATAAGTGAGAACATGCAGTACTTGGTTTTCTTTTCCTATGTTAGTTTGCTAAGGATAATGGCCTCCAGCTCCATCCATATCCCTGCAAAGGACATGATCTCATTCTTGTTTCATGGCTGCATAGTATTCCATGGTGTATATGTACCACATTTTCTTTATCCAGTCTGTCACTGATGGGCATTTAGGTTAACTGTATGCTTTTGCTATTGTGAATAGTGTTGCAAGGAACATACATGTTCATGTGTCTTTATAACGACAAAATTCCATTTCTATTATTGCAGTGGGGTTTCGAAAAGAGAAAAATCAGGTTGATCAATGCAACATTTTTAACTGGAAATTCAGACTGGATTCTGAAAATGACTCAATCTTGGCAAGGTTAGGGATAAAAGTAGAGAATCTCTGGTATTGCCCAAATGAAGGATATGCTGTTATTAGATAATTCATGGTCATCCATTGTCTATACCAAATACTGAGAGATTGTGTATTTTGGATCTCGCAAAACTTCCTTTGCTGCCCAGGTACCTAATATTTCAGGATGTTCTAAGGTTCACTTTAGTGCCACTTCTTTCCACAGCAAGGTTGCCCTAATCAATGGGGGGACTTTTTTTTTAAATCACCCATCTCCTATTCAAAATATCCATTCATTTCTTCACAGAGACTTAGTCTCTACATTGGTGGGGAATGCGAACAAGTTTTACCCAGGTAGTAATTCTAGGTGATTTGCAGATAGTTTTGCATTTGAGTTTTATCCACCTCCAATTCTGCAAACTTTTTACATTATGAAAAAATAGTACTTTTAAAATACCTGAACACTTCCGTATCTACTTTATCTATTCCTAGATATCACTTTCAAAATAAAAATGTTTTCTTATTCCTATTAAGGAATAAGATATGTTATTTTGGAGAAGACATGATATAGTTTCCAATTTAGTTATAGATTAAACATTACCAAATCCAAAAAGTTCCTATATTATTCCTTCTACTCAGCTCCCTAAAAGACTATGAAATTATTGTTTCTTTGAAAGTTTTAAATGCCAGAAATCTTAATATTAGTGAGCATGCAACCATGTTTCACTATTGATCCTGGATTCAAAGTTGGCAGTTAAAACTTCTACTTCAGGTGAAATTTGCAGAAACAAACAATTGCTTTTATTCTATATTCACATAGGGTATGTGTTAAGTTCAGATTTTATAAAGGAAAAAAATGCCTTAAAAATACCTGTTTCATTGTATTAAAAAGAAAGTTATGCTTCTGCAAGCAGGAACATAGATTATGTAAACTAATCTTTGCAATTGCTCATCAGCACATGTGGAAGATTAATTTTCCAGTCTTTTAGAAGCTTGAAAAGACTTGGTTAGTGTTTAGAATGAAAAATTGTTATCAGATATTGAAATACAGGAGAAAAGATGGATGGATTTCATTTTTATTGCAGAAATTAGTCACTGAATCCTGATCTTAGAGCTTCTTTTCAAATTATATTTGTTACCTGGAGACAGCAGTACATATTTAAAAAAAAAATTCTGGATTGGTTAGCTTCAAGAAAGTTATATATACCTTTATTTTAAAAACAATTACACACAAATGCACACACATCATTGTTTTGCAAGCTTTCCCAGTAAGAGTAGGGCCACCATGTGTGAAAAACTCTTTGTGGAGATGCCCTGAAATTCTATATTATCTTTTGGTTTCTTAACATGTATATTAACACTCATTATTTTATTATGATATATGTAGCACTTTCCATACGGATTCAGCTCCGTCTGCAGATTGTAAATTTTTGGAAGCATAAGCCATGATTTTTCTTAGTAAATAAAATGGCAACATCTGCACATTACTAAAACTATAGTAAAAACCTTAATAAATATGTGCAAAATATTTTTCAAAATAAGAGGTCTTGGTTACAAGCAAAAGAAACTGATGCTGGTGACCATAAGCAATATGGAAATATAGTAGAAAGATAATGTCAACTCCAAGGGATTTCCAAGGACTTAGGTTAGAAGATGCACAGAATTCAAGACAGCTCTGAGGAGCCAAGAATGTGGACCTCGGTGTCCCCTTATCTTTGCTCAGTAGCACCAGGCCTGAGAGTGGAACAGGCAGTCAGCCAAACATTAGATGCATGCCCACATACTGCTAGAGTCAAGGAGGGAGGTGTGGCCCTCTGGCAGCTATATTGGTCTCAACAGTTAACCCACTGGGGAATGCCCTAAAGCCACAACTGGGGTAAACTTTGAGTAGGCAAAAATTTACAAATCGAACTGCCCCTTAACCTCGCACATGCCTTATCTCACATGACATTTCTAAAGAATTTCATTTTATAAATAATACTTCTCTGAATGTAATGGAATATATTTCTTACGAATAAAATTGCGCATATTGATTCTGCGAGGAAAGTCAGGTCTCATCAGCCTAGAATCACACGATCATGTCCATTTATTCTGTGGAATCATTATGTTCTATCTCCTTTTTTGTCATTAGAGTGCTACTACTTACACAAATTGATGAAATCACCCGTAAAATATGATATTATATGTCTTACGTTTTCTCTCTATTCTGTAACCGCTTATAGAAACCGTGATGTCTTAGTTTATTTGTGTTCAAACCAACTCAATTTTTTAATTCCAAAAAATCCAGCTGGCTGGGAAGTATCATCTCTCATTTGTTTTTACTAAATGTGTCTTTATACTAAAGATCCCATTTAGTTACTTTTTTGCAAATGGGAAAATAAGTGATTTTGATTTTTTTTCACATTGCTTTTTGAATAGTTGAGACTCTACAGCAAAAGTAAATATAGTTCCTTAATACTTCTAAATGAGTAGTTCAGGACAGGTGCGGGTGGTTCACACCTGTAATTTCAGTACTTTGGGAGCCTGAGGCAAGTGCATCGCTTGAACTCAGGAGGCAGAAGTTGCAGTGAGCTGAGATTTCACCACTGCACTCCTGTCTGGGTGACAGAGTAAGACTCTGTCTCAAAAAAGAAAAAAAAAAAAGTAGTTTGTTAAGTAACACTTAAGTAGGCAGTATGTTCTTGCATTCTTTTTGAATTCTGATCACCTACAATAGAACCATAGTGAATTAATTTTGGGGAGAATGGGCTTCATTTTCTTATTCTTTATTGTACTTTAAGTATGGTACCATTCTTTGAAGCCATGAACGTACAACCCTCTCAACATTTAAAAAATGACGAGTTGGACTGGATGCAGTAAAAAGAGAGAACTGCTATGAATTGTCCAAAAACTCCCTAGCCTGGAAGATGCCCAAATTCACAACACCATAGTTACAATTTTTTAGGACATAAATTACCCTTCCAAATAATTATTGAAATAGAAAAAAAATCATATTAAAACCTTTTAAAATACAAATCTATTAAAAAACATTTTATACCGTACAACGTTAGATTACATAGGAATTTTATAAAACTGAAATATGAAAAGTGTTTAATAATACTTTACTTCACTGGAAGCCTTTAGGTTTATCTAATGTCTATCTGGAATCTGTTGTGATGAGTAGAATTTAATAGTTAACAATTTAATAAATTTTAAATTTGAGTGGTTTTTTTTTCAGTCCTATTTTGTAGTATATATTTCAGCAGACTTATGAATACTTCAGCAAAACAAGAATAACAGTGGGTCCTACCTCATAGAATTATTATGAGGATTGAATGCCATAAGGCATATGAAGATATTAACATGAACAATTTTAATCATAATAGTAATATTAATAGTGCTCTTATTCCTTTTACTGCGTTTAGGAACAAATATGCTTAAGATTTTAACCTAAAAATCTTGATATACAGTGTAACTACCACAATGACATGTAGTGTACAAGATTTTGAATTTAATAAAGCACGTTCAAAAATCGGTGCTAATGCCGGACCACAAAAGTGTTCCTAAAATTATGCCAAATTGAGTAATATGTTTTTCGTTTGTATCATAGCAATCAGAACAAGTACTTTATGAGTTTGAACATATGGGGAGAATTTAGCAAACGAACTTTTTATCTTAAAAGTTAATAGATTCTCCACATGTAGCAATGCATTAGTGAAGCTATTATCTGGGAAAGATTAAAAAATAAAGACACAAATGAATGGAATTTCTGCAAGGAGGAGGAGAAAAGAAAGGGAGAGAAAGGGAGAGGAAGATGTCTTAATAGGAAATGTGCACATTGGCCGTTCTGCCTTTCCGTACCTGGCCGCGCAGGAGACGCCATCATGGGAGTTGACATCCGCCAAAACAAGGACCGAAATGTTCGGCGCCAGGAGCCCAAGAGCCAGGATATCTACCTGATATGCTGTGTCAAGCTGTGGGTCAAGCTGTACAGGTTTCTGGCCAGACGAACCAACTCCACATTCAACCAGGTTGTGCTGAAGCGGTTGTTTATGAGTCCTACCAACCGACCACTTCTATCCCTTTCCCGGATGATCTGGAAAATGAAGCGTCCTGGCTGGGAAAACAAAACGGCCATGGTTGTGGGGACCATAACGGATGACGTGCGGGTTCAGGAGGTGCCCAAACTGAAGGTGTGTGCGCTGCGTGTGACCAGCTTGGCCCGCAGTCGCATCATCAGGGCGGCGGACAAAATCTTCGCTTTCGACCAGCTGGCCCTGGACTCCCCCAAGGGCTGCGGCACCGTCCTGCTCTCCAAGATGAACCGGCATTTCAGCAAGGCCCCGGGAACCCCGCCCAGCCACGCCAAACCCTACGTCCGCTCCAAGGGCCGGAAGTTCGAGCGCGCCAGATGCGCACAGGCCAGCTGAGGCTGCAAAAACACCGTGGATCCTACTGTCTTATTAAAACGATTTTGGACGCTGAAGAAAAGAAAAGAAAATGTGCACATTGACGTTGCAGTCAGGGGTGAGAAAGTCTCTTAAGTAGCTTTTCACATGAGGTTTCTTATTGTTGGTTTACTCCAAATGTTGTCAAACTTCCACACGGTACATCAGAATTGGCTGGAGAGCTTAATAAAACACAGATTTCTGGGTCTCACCCCCAGATTCTGATTTGTAGTTGGGTGGGACCCCAGAATTCACATTTTAAGTTCCCAGTTGATCTCATCATGCTGGCCTGGCGAACCTCACTTCGACAACCACCGGTCTAGTTTGTAACAGATTGACGGGCTACAGCTTCATTCCACAAGTTGGTAAGGAAATCTAAAACAGTGTTTTCACGAATAATAAATATGAGTGATACAATTCATTTTCTTAGATTTTTACCGATTATTGTTAAGAATAAGCTATTAAAAGTTTGTTACATATATAAACAATTATCCCATATCCTGAGGGTTGCGTGTAAATGTAGCTATCCCACAAACATATTTAAAAGCACAAATTAGACACGATAAGCACTTTTAGCCATGGGAAATAAATAAGAATAGAGAACACCAATTAAATTGATACAAATTAAGACCAGGCGTGGTGGCTCACGCCTGTAATCCCAGCAATTTGGGAGGCCGAGGTGGGAAGATGGCCCGTGCCCATGAGTTCTAGACCAGCCTGGACAACAAAGTAAGACCCTGTCTCTACGAAAAATTAACTCACATGGTGCCATATTTCTGTAGTCTCAGCTACTTGGGAGGCTGAGCTGGAAGGATCGCTTGAACCCTAGGAGGTGGAGGCTGCAATGAGTCATGATCACGCCACTGTACTCTAGCCTGGGTGACAGAGTCAGACTCTGACCCCCCCCCACCAAAATAACTGTACAAATTAAAACAACAATGAAACACCATTTTTCCCATTTCAGAAAGGGCTTCTGAAAATATTTTATAATATCCTTTACCTTGTCGGTGGAAGTCTAAGTTCATGCCACCTAGAGAAAGGTGAGTTTCTCTGGTGAGATTCGGAGTCATTATTTATACTTATTATGGTTTCTTATACTTAAACAAAACTATAAAATATGTAATGAAAACGCAGTATAATGTTTTAAAAACCAGTCTTCACTATGAATCATGAATATGAGTAAAACATATTTTAAAATAAAATTGTCTTCTTCATAAACATCCTCTGTAGTTACATTTGGTCACTTTGTAAACAATACATTCAGTAAATTGATGGTGAATGGTAGAGAATTGGCACAGGAGGAGAAAAGGTAGATGCAGACGGGCAGCAAGGTAACACAGAGAAAGGGATTTTAGCTCTGGAGTGGAGGAGTCGTGATGCTGGCCACCTGTGTTGTACAACTCGTATGTCCTCACTAGATAGCTTCTCTCTACAGAAATAGCCATTACTTGATTAACTGCTCCCAGGTCTGCAACTGCTCTGACCATCCAGGTTAATAGCATTGCTCCTGGGCTAGCTGATGTTACTAAATTCTCATGTTCTTAAAGAACCACATACCAGAAAGCACAGCCCAAATAAAGCACCCGTGTTATTTAACAGCATACTCCAACTGAACGCCGCTGCCACATTTGTAGTCTTTTTTATTTCCTTAAACAAATATCCTTTATTCACAGGAGAAACTCTTCCATAGCAACATGAAATAATCTTTCCTACGTGTCATCAGCAATTATATGAATACGTATATGTGTATATACCTATATATGTATGTGTGTATATATATTTGTGTATATATGTGTACACAATACACACGTATCAAAGTAGATTTGTAGGTGAAAGAACAAAAAATGGCAAATGTCAATATCAAAACCTCTATTGCTATAGTTCCTAAAATATATGAAATGCATTAGCATTTTCTGAAAGTTAATTTTCTTGATATTTAAATCATATAAAAATATTGGGCGAACTAATCATGTTCTACACTAAAAAGGCTAATGAGGCTGGGAAACATAAAGAAATTAATCTACATTCAGGACTAAGTTAACCTGTTTTGTAAGCCTCTGGGAACCACTTAACAGAAATTGCATAATCTTGCATAATAGCAAATCGACTGAATAGAAGTTTGCTGATCTAGCATTTAATTCTTGCAGAGCAATTATTGGGAAAGGGTGTTCTGTCTGATAATGAAATTAACATTGCTACTGTATTTAGATTTTTTAAATCCCGTGGAAAGATGAATTTGGTGGAGATGTGATCTCACACACACACGTGCACGTGCACACACAAACACACACGCACACATCCTCCAGTGGTATAAGAAAGCCTCATTCTTTAACCATACTAATGTATTTCTTTTCATGATACCAGTTGATGTAACTATGCAGTTCGATGTTGATAACGGATGAAATGCATGGCTCTTCCTTACACACCAACCCAAAGTTCATACAGATTGTTTTTCTGTTTTCTACCATCACAAACAAGTATCCTTTGGTAAAATCTAGATACGTGAGACGTACACCTTCCCCAACCCTGATAGCTTATCTAAGTTGATAATTTTTAAATTTTTATTTTAGTAATTAAAAACAACTTTCAAAAATAGGACATAGGAAATAACAATCTCCCTTTTTTAGAAACCAGCTTTTCTTACTCTTATATTTTAATGACTTCATCTTGGACTTGCCCTCCCTACATACTGATTTTTGAATCATCTTTCTGAACGTAGACTGATTAGAATTTACAGCTGTTCAGAAACAACAGATGCAACTTTGGTTGCAAAATGAAATTCGAACTCCTTACTAAGGACACAGCCTGATCAGAACATTTCAACGCAGCCTCCTTCTCACCATACAATTCCACATATCCTTTTTAAAATCCCTTTTGGGTGGGCGCAGTGTCTCACGACTGTAATTATAGCAGTTTGGGAGGCTGAGGCGGGTGGATCACCTGAGGTCAGGAGTTTGAGACCAGCCTGGCCAACATGGTAAAATCCTGTCTCTACTGAAAATACAAAAACCAGCTGGGTGTGGTGGCATGTGCCTGTAATTCTAGCTACTCGGGAGGCTGAGACAAGAGAATCGCTTGAATCCAGGAGGTAGAGGTTGTGGTGAACTGAGATTGTACCATTGCACCCCAGCCTGAGCAACAAGAGCGAAACTGTCTCAAAAAACAAAAAAGGGCCAGGTGCCGTGTCTCATGCTTGTAATCCCAGCACTTTGGGAGGCTGAGACGGGCAGATCACTTGAGGTTGGGAGTTCAAGACCAGCCTGACCAACATGGAGAAACCCCATCTCTACTACAAATACCAAAAATTAGCCGGGCGTGGTTGTGCATGCCTGTAATCCCAGCTACTCAGGAGGCTGAGGCAAGCGAATCGCTTGAACCCAGGAGGCGGAGGTTGCAGTGAGCTGAGATCGCGTCACTGCACTCCAGCCTGGGCAACAAGAGCGAAACATCATCTCAAAAAAAATAAAAAATAAAAAAATCCCACTCATTCCTGTAAATTTGGGTGCCACTTGTTAACTAACTTTCTTCTCTCATCCCCAAGGATCAACCTCCACCATCTCCACCATCTCCACCATCATCAGGACCCAGGTCATCTTTTACAACTCTCTCTGTAACTGATAACCTTGACCCATGTTAGCCTGGAGCTCCAGGATCACGGATCTTTCTGAGGTCAGCTCAGTGCCATCACTTTACAGCCTTGTTCCCAGTTCCTCAGTACACCACTGGAGAAAGACTGCCTATGAGAAATAGTCTTTATTGGTGCTTAAGGGAAATCTAAAAGAAATTACAGTATAAATGAAACTTGAAACCCTATCTTAATGTAATTGTTTATAGAGTTCAGGAGAAAAAAAAAAAGACCAAGTTCTTCCCATGATGTCTTCAAAAATGGCCCCCATTGCTAATTCTAATTATCTTTGTTATTTACTAGTCACCTACTCCTTGATAAAAACCATGATTTTGAAGCCCTGCAGTCTAAACCCTCATTCCTCTTTAGAAAAATTCAACTCCTACTGTCAGGGGTTAAGGCAATCCTACTATCTTTCTCCATCTTCTCCCCCAACCAGGACAGCCTAGTGGACACAATAGTTCAGTAGCAGCATGTTTTCCAGAGTCTGAGATATTATTTCAAAAATTGCACCACAGCTGGACTTGGGCAAGTGATTCAGGGTGGTTCAGAACAGGCCCTGACAGACTACATCATTATCTTTGAGTTCTTTGCACGTAAGAAGGGAAGATATGACTCTTTCTTCCTCCTGTAGTAGTCCAGCCTCTTTTTATAGGTTACTGTGGAGGGGATGCATCCGAGTGCATGCGTGTGCACACACACCCAGACGTGCATTGTCCTACATTCATTCTTTCAATGGATATCTTTTGAGACCTCCCAGGTTTCAGCCACTGTGATCAGAAATGTGTTTACAATAATAAGCCAAGCAGAGTTGGAGCTTACAGTCATGTGAGAAAGGCAAGTCACGTCAAACACAAATCTTAACTAGTCAGTGTGATAAGCACAGCAAAGGAAAATTGTAAAGCATGCTGAAATCGCTCAGTCGAGGGTCCTGACCCAGTGTTGGGGTCAGAGAAGGTGTTACTGACAAAGTGACTCTGAATTTCTATCTAAAGTCTAAGTATTGATTAGGTGAAAAAGGAAAACTTGTGACCAGAGGAAGCATCTCTTAAGGCTTAGAATTGCTCCAAATTGTACCAGACAGTGTAAGACTAACTCAAGACAGACCCATCACTCCTACAAAACATAATTCCAATGATATACTCCTGTGATGATGCATCAATAAAATCATATTTAAACATGAAGGGCTATATATTTTTTTAAGTCCTGATGTGGCTAGATTTAAAAGTAAAAATATACATTTATCTTATATCTGAAAAGCTCTCTCTTTCGACATTTTAATATCAGCCACTGCCAGTTATCTTGGGAACCATTTTCCTTTGATCACAGAAGCCTCAATGGCACTTTATCTTCTGGCAAATAATAGACTGATTACATACGTTTGCTTTAACCTTCTGAAATTGCTGGGAAAGAGCATATCTATAAATATACAGTGATAATTGATGGTCAAAATGCCAGTTGGGGTTTGAGCTCATGGAACAATTTCAGGCTCACGAAAGAGAACAAGTTAAAATTTCTCTGAGCTTGTATTGCTTCTAAAGATTCTTTCCTTTATGCACTGTGATTTCTTAATGGGCTCTAGTGACACTGTTACACATTTATAATGTCTCTCTTCTGAGTAGTCAAAATGCAACCATTATGTTTTCTTAACCTATTAATGCAGTAATACTTGATTAAATGCATAGGGAAAATGAAAAATTCAAAAAGTGAGTACTCCAAACAGTACAGAAGGCTATCAAGTAAAAGTAAAATAAAATAAAATCTCCATTTCACCCTCAATCCTTAATCTCACTAGCAGAGTTTTCATACTATAAACTATAGTATATCTTATTTTTTGTCCTTAATTCTTCTTTTAACTCTTTCTATATAAGCACACAAGAGTCTTCCCCATAGTATTCCATCCTCTGATTGCATTTAACCTGTTCATATTGGTCATCATTTGAGTCTTTGTCTTTTGTTCCTGTGGCAAATGCTGCAGTACTAGATACAAACACTGCCATAAATAATACAAACACTTCTGCAAATATATATCTGTAATTGCATTAGTCCATTTTCACACTGCTGATGAGGACACATCTGAGACTGCGTAAGTTATAAAGAAAAAAGGTTTAATGGACTCACAGTTCCACATGACTGAGGAGGCCTCACAATCATGGCAGAAGGCGAAAGGCACATCTTACGTGGTGGCAGACAAGAGAGAATGAGAGCCAAGGGAAAGGGATTTCATCTTATAAAAACATCAGATCTTGTGAGACTTATTCACTACCAGGAGAACAGTATGGGGGAAACCACCCCCATGACTGAATTATCTCCTACCATGTTTCTCCCACAACACATGGGAATTATGGGAGCAACAATTCAAGATAAGATTTGGGTGGGGACACAGCCGAACCATATCAATAATATTCTATTAATATTGTTTTAATTAATTAACTTAGATATTAAATTAGATAATTAAGAGTATTAATTGTCTAATATTCTCCAGATATTTAATGTTCTCCCCTACATGGGTAGGCAGAACCATGTGACCTTTGTGTCCAGTGACACGGCCAGTGAAGATCCACAGTTTGATCCTCCTTGCTTTTCCTGCTCTGCCAAGATGACTCAGGAGTCTCAGTATTCCAGAATGTTCAGCTACAAGATTGTGGAGTTTTACATCTGACTGGTTATGTGAACCAGGACCTTCCCCCAACTACTTAATTCAAACCTGCACTGGACCTCCAGTAGGAGTGAGAAGTAACTTACCAGCTATCAAGAAAAGTCTTAACCTTTGTCATGATATTTTTTCCACTCAGTTAGCCTCCGTGGGGTTCAAGCGCTCACTCAGTAGACAGCCTATACTGTAAATATAATTCTGCCCCTATAGCTCATGCTCATGTATGTAAACTGCTTCCCCTTATCTGGAAGACCAGGAAAATTTATGCTCAGAGCTTAAAAGTCTCCCAAGTAAAATAAAATTGGTATTTAAAATCTTGTATAAATCTTGTATGTGTATGTATAATATGCATTTCAACCATAGTTTTTATCATAAGGCATTAGGTTTTGTGTGTTTGTGTGGTTTTTGTTTGTTGTTTGTTTGTTTAGACGGAGTTTTCCTCTTGTCGCCCAGGCTGGAGTGCAATGGCGTGATCTTGGCTCACCACAACCTCTGCCTCCCAGGTTCAAGTGATTCTCCTGTCTCAGTTTCCTGAGTAGCTGGGATTACAGGGATGTGCCACCATGCCCGGGTAATTTTGTATTTTTATTAGAGATGAGATTTCTCCGTGTTGGTCAGGCTGATCTCGAATTCCTTACCTCAGATGATCCACCAACCTTGGCCTCCCAAAGTGCTGGGATTATAGGTATGAGCAACCACGCCTGGCTGTTTGATTTTGTTTTTTGCTGTATTCACCTTGCTTATGATAGCCTGTGGATTGATATCTTAACCTGACCCAGTCTTTCCCTCTTGGCATCTTACCTGAAGCCAAGAGATTATATGCTTCCATGCATAACTGAGATACCTGTCCCTTGATTCCAACCACCTATTCCAATACTCTGTTGAAATTTCATGAATACTCCATTGATTTATATGATAACATGAGCATCATTGACATAAGATACATGTGTGGTTATTCTAGCATGCATACTAGAACCTGCTTCCTTGGTGGGGGTGTCTCTACCATAAAACTTGTCTTCAGAGGCTGGGTGCGGTGGTTCACACCTGTAATCCCAGCACTTTGGGAGGCCAAGGGAATCACGAGGTCAGGAGATCCAGACCATCCTGGCTAACACAGTGAAACCCCATCTCTACTAAAAATACAAAAAATTAGCCGGGCATGGTGGTGGGCGCCTGTAGTCCCAGCTGCTTAGGAGGCTGAGGCAGGAGAATGGCGTGAACCTGGGAGGCGGAGCTTGCAGTGAGCTGAGATCGTGCCACTGCACTCCAGCCTGGGAGACAGAGAGAAACTCCGTCTCAAAAAAAAAAAAAAAAAAACAACTTGTCTTCAGAACTCATGTCACAGTGGTTAATTTCATATTTGTTTGCATGATTATGTAACTATTCTATGACTCCCCTCTACTTCATGAGGGGCAGGGATCCATTTGTTTCATTTCTCTGCCCCTAGCCCAAACCCACGAAATAGCATTTGGCTCATTTTAGTTGCTCAACAAACATTTTTAGAATACTGTTTTTTTGTTTAATTATAATAACGAGTGCTTTTATATTAACATAGTAATATTTGAAGCAATTTCTTTTCAAAAAAAAAGAAAACTTGGAGCATGGATACATTATTTGAGAAGATTATTATTGTCCCTCTTAATTTTCCCTGATAGGGATTGCACCAAAATTTTGTTTCATATACTTAGTATTTAGATAGGTTATGTTTTGTATGTGACTATATGTGTCTGTATACCCTGATAAAGATTGAATATACAGATGTGTAAACATACAAACATACGAGCACAAATGTGTAAGTGAACTTTGCAAATTATTAATTTAAGTCAATGGTTCTCACTGGGAACAATTTTGCCCCCTCCCCGGAAGACATTTTGGCAATTTCTGGAGACATTTTTGGCTGTCACAATCCATGAGGGGAAGGCTACTAGTTCCTAGTGAGTAAAGATCAATAATGCTCCACATCCTACCACACACAGGACAGCACCCCTCCCACCCACTTAAAAAGAATTATTCATCCCAAAGTGTTACTAGTGCCAAATTGAGAAATCCTGACTTAAACGATGACCTTAAAATTTTAAATACAGAAATTGTGTAATGCATGTTTTTTTCTGAGTTGGCATGGCGATATATGCCATTATTCAGGGCACATTATGTACTCGTTCCTTTTGTCGGAGCTGAAATGTTTAACTTCATTAAACTGTTGCAATCCTTATAGGCTAGGTGTCATCCTTGAAGTTAGAGGAAAGTGAAGTCAGCCTGTCTTGATCACATATCTCTCTGGGCAAGGCCTCTCACGCTGCCACCTTACTACAATCCACGCAGCTCTACGTGATGTGCCCAACACGGAGGACCCAGCACCCAGAGCTGTAGGGTCTGCTTTTGGAAGACAGTGAATGTGAACTAATGCCTAATCCCAAAAGCCACTAGAAACTCTGCTTTTATAAATCCTCGCTCACAGCGTGTTTTTGTAAGGGCTTATTCATCTCCAGTATTAGCAGCAAGCGTAATTCCCTTGTGTGCCCAGAATGGATAATGTGAAAGGTTAAATAGTATTTTCTATTCCCCAGGGGAGGTGATCATCTTTATGACGCCCTAAGCTCCTCGATTGGCCTTTTACAAGGGAACAAAGTAAGCTATTCTACGTGTGCCTCAAGCGGCAACTCTTTCAAAACAGATTTGCCCCAAACACTTTGAAAACAGAGTTTTACCATTCCTTCACAACCTTGGAGAATTTAATAATTTAGAGGTCTGCACATTGACCACTGAAATATTTTGTCATTGATGTTTCCATTAAATTATAGTTGCTTGAAATCAGCATGGGGTTGAAATTCTTTCCAGTGAATACTCTGATTTCTTTCACTCATTTATCAAGGATGTTTATTGACAGTTTGCATGAATAGAATCCTGCCTTTGGACATCATTTTTACAAGAAAGGAACAATCATAACATTGACTAAGATTCTTTGTGAAGGAAAAAGAAAGTTGCACATCAATAAAAAAAAAACATATTTCCCATCAGCATTTCTCTTATGCACTAGAAAATGTTCTACTCAACTTATCTGTGAATTCAATAGAAGTACTATTAGAGAAGCAAGATTTCAGATCCCATTGGGTAACTTGCCCTTTGATTGAGGCCCAATGACCAGGTTAGGAGGTTAGGGGAAGGGGGAGGCTGGGTTTTCTCAAACTCAGAACAGCGGCTCACTTAAAGGTCTTATTTACCTTTTCCTCCTTCAAGTGGAACAATAGAAATGCGATGATAAATTGGAGACTGTGGGTTTTCAGCTAGATGTGTGATCAGAATTTAGAACATTTAATAGATATTGATTGAGTTTTACTATGTGTTTAATAATAAACTGCCTGGTAGGTGGCTACAAGAAGAAACATGTTTTTAGTGTGAAGAATAAAATCTTACATATTATTGTTATAAATCTAAATGATTATTATATTATTATTACCATTGTAAATGACAAATTAGTGTTAAGTAACCCTATGTTATATGGAGGAGTTGGCATTTCGGCTGATATTAGAACAACAGAGGCAGGAAGAAATGGAAGAGGAGAAAGAGACCAAAAGAGACCAAAATGCAGAAGAGCAATAGCCCAGGCACTGGGAATAGGGGAAATTCGGGCCTCTAGAGCCTTGCCAACCAATAGAAATATAACATGTACCATACGCAATTTTTAAATTCCAGTAGCCATATTATGAAAAATAAAATAAAGCAGATGAAATAATGTTAATATTTAACCCAATAAATTCAAAATACTATCCTTTTTTAAGATTATTTTATTGTTTGTTTGTTTTCTAAGTTCTGGGGTACATGTGCAGGATATGCAGGTTTGTTACATAGGTAAACATGTGCCATGGTGGTTTGCCGTACCTATCAACAAATCACCTAGGTATAAAGCCCAGCATGCATTAGTTCTTTTCGCTAATAATCTCCACACATCCCCCCAACCCTCCCCTGACAGGCCCCAGTGTGTGTTGTTCCCCTCCCTGTGTCCATGTGTTCTCATTGTTCAGCGACCACTTATAAGTGAGAACATGGAGTGTCTAGTTTTCTGTTCCTGAGTTAATCTGCTGAGGATAATGGCTTCCAGTTTCATCCATGTCCCTGCAAAGGACATGATCTTGTTCCTCTTAATACTATCATTTTAACAAAAAATCAATATAAAAATTATTGGAGATATCTTTACATTATTTTTGTCACATTAAGCTTCTGAAATTTAATATGTATTTTGCAATTACAGCACTTCTTATTTTGAACTGGTCACATTTCAAAGATCAATAGTCACATGCGTCTACTACTGTATTGAACAGTGAAGCTCTAGAGTTTGGAACAAAAATGCCCGGCCTATGAAAAACTGGGAACAAGCTGAACAATATGAACATGCATATCTCCACTCTGGACTCTTCCTGCAACAGGCAAAGGGATGCGTGACTGCTTTTTGTATTCTTTGGACTATTTGTGCACCTGTCTGACTTGCAATAAGGTTGCTGAATAATACATTGCACCACTCCTATCTTCTGTGGCCTGGTGTGGGGGCCAAAGCTCTTGGTCCCCTAAAGGTTCACTAAAAATCACTGACATGACACAGATTGATTCACAGGAGAAAAGACATCCACATTTACTTAATGCATATACATGGGAGCCTTCAGAATGAAGACCCAACTTCCCAATGAGTTACAGAAAGTTATATGCCATCCTGAGGCCACAGTAAAGAATGCAGATTCGGACCGTGACCAGAAACAGGTAAAGACAGGTTAAGAGAGTGAAGAAAGGAAGAAGCTTGGCTAGCAAACATGTCCTTGATATGTAGATGATGCCTCCCTCGGAGATGATCGGTGGTAAATGTTTCTTTTCAGACTTTAAAAGGTGTCAAACTCAATCTCTCCTGGATCCTGGGAAAAGCATAGAAAGGGGAAGGACTCTGTCTGTATCAATGCAAATTCTCAACAGATGCAAATTTTCCCCCACTAAAGACAGCTTTGCAAGGCCAAGTGTCAGGATGGCCAAGTGGCAGCCATTTCAAAATATGTCAAAGAAATATATTTTGGAGTAAAATATTTCAATTTTCTTCACTGGAGTTACCTTTAGGAGATAAAATGCCTAAACACCCTTAGAGCCAGGGGAGAGAGGCCCTGGGAGGAGGGACTGTGTCATAGCTATTTCAGTGTTTGTTGTGAGGGGCAGGCTAATGAATTTTGGTTCAGTAAATGATGATGGAATTCTACAAGCAGAAAAGAAATTAAGAACACAGACAGAAGATTACAGACTGGTGTGAAATATTTACATTCACTCATGTTTGTATGCTGCAGAATTTATATTCAAATATAAAATATACAATGGATACACAACAGATGTAAATATTAATATTTGAAAATTAATATACACTTAACCAAGATAGCCTTAGAGTTCCACCCCCTGACTCCCCACCCCCCAGCTTGACTTAACTTTAGACAGGCTTCTTCTTGACCACAAGCCTCCCTATTCTTAGAGCAGTTACTTTAGAAAATGTCTAATTGTAAATTCCGTTTCTGCCCCTTCGAAATGTATGTAAATCTTCTCTCAGCCTCCTGACAGTTTTGCAATCTAGGCAATGTCTTTCTCAAGGACCTGGGAACCATCACTTTGAAATGTAAACACCGAAGGAGATAGGACTCCTATCTCCCAATCTCTGTGGGAGGGTAGAAGCCTAACTTTGGTGGGTGCCAATTAGCAAACACAGATGGCCTAATCACAGAGAAAAACATTTGCAAACTCAGGAATAATTTATGTGCTCAACACATCCCATTGATCAACGTCTCCCTTAACATCCCTGGGTACTTTTCTACTAGCTCACCTTAGCCTTTAAAAACCCTCTCACCTTTGTTTCAATGGACTCACGTTCAGTCTGTCTCGCCTACTTCAATAGACTGAATAAAGTCTTTCTTCCTTTCCTACTTTGCCTTGTTTGCCACACTTGGTTACAGTATAATTTTCCTTGTTCCAAAAATAATGCAGAAAATAAAGTAGAGCTAAGTAATAAACATGAAGTATAAGATTTAAAGAAAAAAGAGAAAAATAGATGAAGACACACAATGGTGCCAGCCAAACTGCCTTGGAAAGTCTGAAAGAGGTGACTAAGGAAAAAAAAAAAAAAGTCAGCTAAAACATGAGTTAGGATGTTATGAGCTAATCTAGGGCAACAGTAGTATTTTTGTGGGAAAAATGAGCTAACAAATACTTCCCTGAACTGTACAACCCTATCTATAAATTGAGAAAGTCCAGGCATTTCACTCCTTTTTAATCTGCCTAGGATGTCTTTCAATTTCTCCGGAATGTCCTAATTATATATAATACTCTGTCATCTTGTGACTTCCTCACTATGTCCCTTTCACTCCAGTTGTACCATGTGCTATTTGCTTTCCTGGCTGTCTGTGAGCAATCTGACCTGGACTTTGGGGGTTGACCTCCAGCCTTCTATTAAGTGCTGATTCATAGGTCAATGTTCTTTATCATCTTTATCCTCTATAGTGTCCTAACTCTTCAGGGAAGTTATTCTTTTTCTGGATATTTCCTCAAACATGAAGATACAAAAGCTATCTCTAAAAGATCTAAAATGTGTAACATTTATAGGAGTCAGAATACCATTTCAGATGGATAGATCATTAGCCTGTGGAGTGTGGCATTTAGAAATGTTTTATAGTCAAACATCTGATCAGAACATTTATGAGTAGTGCTCACATAAATCCTTCAGAAAATTATATCTATAAATGCAAATAAAAACATCTTGGAAGCATATTTTCCATCATTAATCATAAATATGTTGCTTCTCATAGTTATGAATTCAGCAAAGCAAGTGGAGTTTTATATAACAACAGATCTTAAAACAGTGTTAGGTAAAATACAAGATATGTAAATTAAGATATTTAGCCTAGCCAAACAATAAAATCATCGGAAATGGCAACAGTATAAACAGACATCAGTAGAAACTAATAACCTTTTCCAAGTCACCAGAAAAAAAACATAAGATTATTTATATGAACCAACAATCACAAGATTTATATCTCAAAAAAAAATCAGGATACATAAAGGAAATATGTGTAATTGGGTGTCCATTTTAGTTTCTGAAAAGTTAGCTTATTACCCATCATACATACTATAATATTAAAATAGACACTGAAGTTTATAAAGAATATTCACATCAGTAGTTATTGGATTCTAACAATTATAGATGGATTGGGATTTTTTAAACTTTTCACGGTGCTTTTATGCTTCCTTCCTCAAGTAAGCTCAGAACTTTTCAGTTTGGGTAAATACACTTTAGAATTCTGTGAGTCACAAGAATAATGAATACAATCTAGCATTTTATGAAAAAAGAGATACATTCTCCGGTTTTTCCAAAAAAATGCTGCTTGTCTGGAACTTATCATTAGATTTTTATTTAGAAAACACAAGGAGAGACAAATGAGAAAAGGGCGTGGGATATTTTCCCTTTAATATGCACCTGCATCAACTCTGAGAGTACACATATATTTTAAATAAACATTATGTATGATTAAAATAAATTTCATATCTGTATTTTACTGCCCCATGAAATATTTTCCATGTGTCTGTGATCATTGTTCCTATTCCAAATAGGTCCTATTTCAATTAAACTATTGGATTTAAATGTGAATGTATTACACAGTTAAGACTATTCACTAAGTGAACTATTATACTCTTAACAAGTTATTATTTCTAAAAGACACCATCAAAGTATGCAAACTAATCAAAAAATGACAGAAAGATACGTGCTTTCCAGTAGTTACAAGCGCAAAACAACTTAAAGGATAAGTTTCTTTGAGTTTTAAGTCAGACCATTTTAAATGCAGTGAATGAATCTATTTTAAAAAAATCAATTATGAAGAGAAGCATAAATCAGAGTGAAAAAAACAACTTCAACATGAGAGGAAATCGTACTGGTGCTCTGAGACAAACACATTTCCTGAATTGACCTCCTGTTCCATGTGGAGCGTTTTATTTGTTTGTTTTTGCTTAGTTTTGTCCTTTTATTTCTTCAAATATTTAATATCTCAGTGATCCAGCATCTTTGCAAAGTGAGAATTACCTGGAGAGAGGTGAGAGCGTGTGGCAGGGTGCATCGACTCTTCATTATCTGTTCATTTGCTGGTGGACTGTATTGGTTTGTAGAAAAAGATCAGTTAAATTATTGCAAAGCAGAGACTGGTTTATGTAAAGTTGGAGACCCAAACAAATGCTCAGAGCCATTGTGTTAGTCACTTAATGGTCTCTCTTAATGAGCTGTATAACCATCCTCTGTTAGGAATGTTGCTAGTTTACCTAATATCACATTGTTTTCGCCTTGAAATGTTTCAAACATTGAAGTCATGGAGTAATTTGAATGCTTATTGATTACAATCTCTTTGAGCTCTCTCCCAAGCTTTCCCTTGAAGCTGTTTTAAAACCTTTTTATTTTATTATGTTTAAGTAACAAAATAAAGGTGACCACTGAAGGTGAGATGTGCTTTCTTCTTCCTGGGGTAAAAAAAAAAAAAAATCATAGGATTTGTTTCACAAAAATGTCAGATGCATTCTTCATTTCCAACCAAGAATTAAAAACACAACATGTTGTATTTGTTAAAGCTCTGCTTGAGACCCCTACTTTGCCCTCGTTTCTCCATGATCAGAGTATTTTTCAGAGATGAACTCGAACCAGACCCAGCATTCAGCGCTCTTTTTGAAAAGCTTGAATGTTTGTCATGTTTGAAAAGCCTCAATGTTAGTCATGCCTGTATCCTTTTAAAGAATTATAATCCAGCGTGCCTTTGAAGTAAAACTTGTAAAATCTGTCTAGAATAAAATGCTGGATGATACTCTGGATTTATAAACGATAATGACAACCTAGATTGACTCTAACTCAAATATTCACTCAAAGCCAATTTTCAGCAATTTTTGTTCATCCTGCTATATGTTGGTTCCAGTTCTCTTCTGAGCTCGGGATGGGGCTAACATGTCTGCCCTCATGAGTGTCTATTATATCACACAACAATTTTAAATACACACATGCTTTGTAGACTTAAGTGTGCGTGCAGTGAAGCTATTGTATGAAAGTATTAAATATATAGATGTTGCCACTGTGTGCTTGAACACTAGACTACTTCATCAGCTACTAGGTGAAATGTTTTGTTTTCACAGGATGAAGTATGATAATATATTTACAATCATTGACACATAGTAAATGTTTAACATACGGCAGCTATTATTACTTTTACTAAATTTTTCAATTAAGAAAGTTTAAAAATGTTAAATTTTGTATAAATCATACTCTATATACAGAAAAGTTCACTTATAAATACTTCACAGCTCAATGAACTTTTGGGGCTAAAACCTGAACACCACAGTTCAACACCTGAATAAAACTCTTCTATTTTACATTGCATTAATTTTGTTTTCTTTTGTTTTTGTTTATTCGTTTTTATAGATTCAGAGGATACAGGTGCAGTTTTGTGTTTTATCCTCATGTAATGTAAAACCTGACAAATGTTGTCAATACCATAGAATTCACACGTATAACAATATGAGCTTAAGGGTATAGTTTAATTACCTATACATTGACCTGAGCCTTTGTTCACAAAGCAATATAATCATTTTTCTTAACTGAACATTACTTAACAAACAGAGATTTTTTTCCTTATGTGTGTGTATAAGAGGTGAATAGGATATAAAGATAAAATTAAAGCCAGGCATAGTGGTTCAAATCTATAATCCCAGCATTTTGCAGGACTGAAGCAGGATCACTTAAGGCCAGGCATTTGAGACCAGCCTGGGTGACATAGCAAGATCCCGTCTCTACAAAAAAAAAAAAAAAAAAGTTAGCCAGGTGTGGTGGTGCATGCCTGTTCTCCAGAGGCTGAGACAGGAGGATCACTGGAGCCCAGGAGTCTGAGCCTGCAGTTAGCTATGATCATGTCACTGCACTCCAGACTGGGCAACAGAGCAACATCCTGTCTCAAAAAAACTAATAATGAAATTAACTTGTACTGAGTATCTGTAAATTACAGAAACTGTGATAGACATTGTAATTTTGTTTTTCCACACAGCGGGAATACTGGATCCTCACAACATGACTATCAACAGAAATTTTTAAGTTTATTTTAATCTCAAATTTATTGAATTGAAAAATTGTAAATATTATCTATTTATGGTAAACAACATGATGTTTTGATATAGGTGTACATTGTGGATTGGACAAAATTTCAGTTAGGAGGAATAACTTCAAGAGATCTACTATACATCATCAATGACTACAGTTATTGAGATACTATATATTTGAAAATTGCGAAGACAGTAGATTTTAAGTCTTCTCACCACAAAAAGAACAGCATTTATTTTTACAGTAAGGAAAATAAGATACAGAGGGATTGAACATCTTGCCCAATACCACACCTTGTAAATAAATTACTGGGATTCCGATGCAACCTATGATCTTTCCACCATCCCAGTTTAGAGGTGGAAATGGGGTGGCCCTGCTCCTGCCCATCATAAAGGGGCACAGCCAACACATCTATAACAAAAAACAGGTGGACAAAAGGAAAGCATAGCAAATGTATTAATGTAAGCACTTCAAACAAAAAATTATGGAAACTCAAAGAACGGTCAGATCATTGAAGCTTACATAGCCTCTTCATTGGAAAGAAGTAAGTGGAGAACCATAGATAATTTAGAGGGGTAGTCAATGATTATAGGAGCAATGAATGGATCCAAGAAACAGAAATTAGCTTGTCAATTATTCTCTGTAAATTGAATGGGATCGGAGAACAAACATGTCTGGGTTCTAGGTGTGGTGCTTAATTTTCAGGATCTTCCTCTGTGATACGAGTTTCAATCTTCTCTGGTTAATGGAATTTTAGGAAAGGGACCAAAAGCAACTGCGTTCCTCTCTGGAAGGTCCAGTTTCTAGGTAGATAAGGAACTTTCAGAGAATGACCTACCTCATCCTGTGTTTTAGGAGAGACAGAGGGTTGAGAGACAGGAGTGGGGGTGGGGGCAGTGGGTCAGTGAGAACTTCAGGCTGCTTCTTCAGTTCAGTATGCCTAAGTGCACATTTTAGGGTATCATTTTCTGTGCCCCAAAACACCAGGTTGCCACTGACATTGAAATTGCATCTCCAAGATCAAATTATTTGAATGCATTCGTCCCTCAGTTCCTTTTCAGACACTGCTACTAATGAGTTTTACCATTACAAACATTATTCTTCACATCAATCACAGACCTTTAAAAAAAATTTCAGGCTCCACTTGATAGAATTTTATCTTATCCATAGGCTAATAGAATACTTCATTAAAACCACATACTGTCTGGTTTTTGTGCTTAGTCTTGTATGTCCATCTCTCGCACTACTCGTCAGTTTCAGAGAAAGTGAGCCAGAGAGGAATTCAAACACATCAACTAAAGCAAATCAGAACACAAAATTGATCGGTGCGGCTTGATGCATTTCTGTTGGGAAAATCTGATCCCACCTTCTTATTTTATTCCATTTCTGCATGATTAATCTTGCACTGAATATTTCTCTTTGGAAATTCACATTGATTATTTATTTTTTACCCTACCACATCTCACCTTCATAATTATTCTTTCTTATTGGTGTTTCTCTCCGCCCATCACTTACTTTTAAAATCCTGGATAAACGTTTGACTTATCTTTCTTCATCCCTCTTTATCCAAAAGATTAATAAATTCTGTGGGTTCTTCAATTGTACTGTCCTGCCTCTCTCTCTCTCTGTCCCTCTCAGTGTTTCTCACTGGATGAAACTATCTGTTTATATACCAATTCTTCATTAACCTTACATCTTCTGGTCTATTATTTCTATTTCTCCTCTGCCTTAAGCTATTTCAGTTAATGATCCTGTTGCCATGGTCTTCTTCTGCTTAACTTCTAAAGATTCCTTCAAAAAAATAAATAAGTAAAAATAAAGTTCCTTCTGTTTTCCAGAAGGAAAGTCTAACCTTGGTCATCCAAGCTCTCCCTAATCTGGTTCATCTAGTCTTTAAGGCACAAGGATTCTAATTCTTACCTTTGTTGATCATGCATCTTCCCACAAATACCTTACATCCTCTTTCCCCTTTGTATGTAAAGAGAGGCCATGACATGATACTCAAAGCAACTTTACTGAGCATTTCAGCATTGTGCTGAACTAAGAACAACATAATAGGTATGCAAAAATTAGAAAGACTAGTGAGCTATATTAATATTTAATAGCATTCAAGATTTTCCTTAGAAGAACCAAAATTATATAATTAACTAAGTTATTTGTATACCCTCTTTTAAAAAAAACTATACTTTTATGAAAATCCATTTATTCTCCACCACCCAGAGGTTATTAAGTTTTCAATCTGAATGACAAGGCAGTTGCTTTAATATTAGGCCTGATTCCCCACTTTAAAAAACTCTCCAACCACATCTTGTTATATGCATAAAGTTCATCATTTTATTATCAAAAGCCTCAGTATTTTCCTTTTTTTTACTTTTTTTATTCTCAATATTAATTTCTTATTTCAGTTTTTTTCTTCCTTTTAGTATTTTTTATTCTCATTATTAATTTCTTGTTTCAAGCACATGTACTACTTTATTTCTACTTAATTTCTATCTGGCATTGTATTAGTTTCCTGTGGCTGCTGTAACAAATTACAAAATGATTTTTTCTTTTTTTCTCCTTTTTTTGTGTGGTACCCCAGCGTCTTCAAGAGTTGCCTAGCACATTGCAGATGCTCAATTAATATTTGCGAAATGAATGAATAGGTGTTGTCTCTATTTTTACCATGATGTATGCAGTTTTTTTCAAGGAATTATAGCTGGCCAACCACTGCATGTACTGCCTTAGAGACAGTGAGCTCACTGCCTCTAAAAGGATTCAGGTCCTTGATGATCAGTTAAAAGGGAGGTTATTGTACTAGAAGGGTTCCTATAGTAGGAACGGAAGTGAACAAATGAGTTTTTAACTCACCTCCAAACCTGATTCCACACTTCTATATATAATAGGGAATCGGCCTCATTCACATTCCTACATGAACCAATTAATGGAATATTCATTTTGTTGTCTTTATTCCCCTCTATTTCTTAAGAGATGTTTTCATGCCGTGTGGTAAATGTATACTAGTTTTCTGCAGTTACTGTAACAAATTACCACACATTTGGGACTTAACAAAAATTTGTTATCTCATTGTTCTGGAGAACGGAAATCTGAAATCAATATCACTAGACCAAAATCAGATGTCAACAGGGGCTGGGTGTGATGTCTCACACCCATAATCCCAGCACTTTGAGAGGCTGAAGCAGGAGGATGGCTTGAGCCCAGGAGTTTGAGAACAGCCTGTGCAACATGACGAAACCCTGCCTCTACAAAAAATACAAAAATATTAGCCAGACATGGTGACACATGCCTGTGGTCCCAGCTACTCATGAGGCTGAGGTGGGAGAATCACCAGAGCCATGGAGCTCAAGGCTGCAGTGAGCCATGATCATGTGAGATCCTGTCTCAAAAAAAAAATTTTTTTTTAAGTCAACAGGGCCACATTCCTTACAGGGGCTCTGAAAGAGAATCTGTTCTTTCAGCTTTTGGTGACTGCTGGCATTCCTTGGCTTGTGGTCACATCATTCCACTCTGCCTCCAGGGTCACACTGCTTTCTCCTTGTGTGCATGTGTCTTTTCCTCTTCTATCTGTATCACATCTCCCTCTATCTTGTAAGAACAAGTCTGATTGCACACTGATAATACAGGATAATCTCAAGATCCTTAACTGAATCACATCTGCAAAAACCCTTTTTCCTTATAGGTTCCAGGGATTAAACTTACTATCTTTGGGTAGCCATTAATCATCCTACTACGGACATATATAAAATTACTGTAAGCCACTATATCTTCACTGTTATTCCACACATGTACACATTTTAGGTCACAAATTTTTGTATAGCTGTGATTAAATAACCAATAGGTTTTGTTAAAAGTCAGAGTCTCTCAAGAGAGAAGAAAGAGTTTAGAAAATATGTTGCTTATAGAATGTAAGTACAGATGAAAATGGGGATTAAAATTATTTTAGAAATTATTTAAAATTTTTTAAAGTACAAACACTGTAAGCATCCTCTATATAGAGTATTTCATTGATGAATAATTTTAGTTAAGGTCCTTAAAGGAAAAAATATAAAAAGTAAAGACTACTCATATGTAAAAACGTCACAATTTTTTTAAGTTTAAAAGGAATGTGGGAGAAAAGTTACATTGCAGGAATCTGAAAAGCAGAGGGGAAAAAAGCCCTTCAATTCTAGAATGTAATGTCATGGAAATATGTTAGGTCAATGGGTTTTCCTATTTAACCATGAGCAGGCATAGGGAATTCTCATTGCACTTTTAGTTAACCATTTTTAGAAAAACGTGCTATTATTTAAAAAGTTAAGTGTCAGTGATTTTCAGTTACAGAGTTTGAGGTCCAGGACTCTGATTTCTGATGGCTTTTTAACATGATTTTTCTACCATGAGATTTCCAGCCTTTTCTGTTTGGGGAGTTTTTCCTGCAAAACTTGGAAGTATTTTAAGAACGGCTTTTGGTAGTAATTCAATGCTTTCCTGGCTGATATTGATTGAAATAATACACTTCAGAAAGGCATGAAAATTTAAAGAACTATTTTAAACTGCAAAACTGTTTCCATGTGATTTTAGGTTGATGGTTTAAAGTAGATCTCTTGTCTTTTTTTTTTTTTTTTTTTAACTTTTATTTTATATACAGGAGGTACATGGGCAGGTTTGTTACATGGATATATTCTACCCAGGTGTAGTAAGCATAGGACCCACTAGGTAGTTTTTGACCCACATCTCCCTTCCTCCCTCTCCCCTCATATATTCTGCAGTGTTTATTGTTCCTATGCTTATGTCCATGTGTGTTCAATGTTTAGCTCCCACTTACAAGTGAGAACATGCAGTATTTGGTTTTCTGTGTCTGTGTTAATTCACTCAGGATTATGACTTCCAACTCTATCCATGTTGCTGCAAAGCAAATGTTTTCGTTGTTTTATGGCTGTGTAGTATTCCGTGGTGTGTATGTACCACATTTTCTTTCCCTGGTTCACCACTGATGGGCACCTAGGTTGATTCCATGTTTTTATTATTGTGAATAGCACAATGATGAACATACAAGTATGTGTGTGTGTTTTTATATGGTGATCTATTTTCTTTTGCATATATACCCAGTAATGGGATTGCTGGGTCAAATGGTAACTCTGTTTTAAGTTCTTTGAGAACTCTCTAAATTGCTTTCCATTGTGGCTGAACTAATTTACAATCCCACCAGCAATATATAAGCATTCCTTTTTCTCTGCAGCCTTGCCAGCTTCTGTTGTTTTTGACTTTTTAATAATAGCCATGCTGACTGGCATGAAATGGTATCTCACTGTGGTTTTATTTTGCATTTCTCTGATGATTAGTGATGTTAAGCATTTTTTCATGTTTGTTGACCGCTTGTATGTCTTCTTTTGAGAAGTGTCTGTTCATGTCTTTTGCCCATTTTTTTTTAATAAGGTTGTTTTTTTCTTGTTGACTTAAGTTTCTTACAGGTTCTGGATATTAGGCCTCTTGGATGCATAATTTGCAAATGTTTTCCCCCACAATGTTGTCTGTTTATTGATAGTTTCTTTTGCTGTGCAGAAACTCTTTTAATTAGGTCCCACTGGTCAATTTTTGTTTTTGTGACAATTGCTTTTGGGGACTTATCATTTGTCAATGCCAATATCAAGAGAGTATTTCAGTTTTTCGTCTAAGATTTTTTATAGTTTGGGGTCTTGTGTTTAAATCTTTAATCCATCTTGAGTTAATTTTTGTATATGCTAATGGTAAGGGTCTAATTTCATTCTTCTGCATATGGCTATCCAGTAATCCCGCCACCATTTATTGAATGGGGATTCCTTTTCCTCATTGTTTGTTTTTGTTGGCCTTGTCAAAAATCAGACGGCCTTAAGTGTGCAGCCTTGCTTCTGAGTTTTCTATTCTGTTCCATTGTTCTATGTGTCTGTTTTTGTACTGTTAATGTGCTATTTTGATTTCTATAGCCTCATAGTATAGTTTGAAGTCAGGTAGAGTGATGCCTCTGGCTTTGCTCTTTTTGCTTATGATTGCTTTGGTTATTCAGGCTCTTTTTGTTGTTGTTGTTCCATGTGAATTTTAGAACAGTTTTTTACATTCTGTGAAAAATGGCATTGGTAGTTTGGTAGGAATAATGTTGAATCTGTAAATTGCTATGAGCAGTATAGCCATTTTAATGATATTCATTCTTCCAGTCCATGAGCATGGAATGTTTTTCCATTTATTTGTGTCATCTCTGATTTCTTTCAGCAGTGTCTTCTTGTAGTTCTCCTTATAGGGAGATCTTTCATCTCCTTGGTTAGTTGTCTTCCTAGATTTCGTTTTCTTTGTGGCTATTGTAAATGGCATTGTGTTCTTGATTTTACTCTCAGCCTGGACATTACTTGTGCATAGAAATGTTACTGATTTTTGCACATTTATTTTGTATCCTGAAACCTTACTAAAATCGTGTATCAGTGCTAGTAGCCTTTTGGTGGAGTCTTTA
>NW_012103920.1:7587077-7591158 GCF_000951045.1 Mandrillus leucophaeus
ATCCCCATTCCCTTCACCATCTCCCATCCAACTTGAAACTTTTATCTCCACACTGGAAAGTACTGCAACTGGTGGAAGTGCAGTCCTTGTCTTTATTATTGAACAAATGCTGTCTAATTATTTATATAATCATGCATACTTTATTCCTTTCCTATTTTTATTTATTCAGAAAAATATCAATTCAGCTGTTTCAAGCTTTAGACTTGATGCTGAAGACATAAAGTCAAATGAGACAGAGCCTGTGGACAATGGAAGCTCATAACCTAATGGTTGAGGCCAACTCATCCACATGAGGTTTTCTAGCCCCACCACTACTGATATGTGAAACCAGATAATTCTTTGTTTGGAAAGACTCTGTGTAGTATAGTATGGTTAGTAGCACCCCTGGCCTATACCCCCCACAAAGCCAGTAGCGTCACCTCGATTATTAACAACCAAAATGTCTCCAGACATTTTGTCTCCTTTGGAGTAAAATCACCCCTGGATGAAAACCACTGTTATAAGCCAATGTGCCAGATTCAATAATAACACACAGCCTAGGGTCAGAAGATGTGAAAAAAGTCCGAGAAGCCGATCTAGAAAAGGTGGGATTTGCACTGAATCTTAAAGGACCATGCAGCAATTAGCCAGTTTTATGTTGTTTCTGGAGAATTTCTAATAAGGAAAATATCACACACAAAGGCACAGAGATGAGATTCTGCATCATTCACTTGCAGGTAGGACAAGGGACTTATAAGGCATGGGTGCTTTGAAAGCTAAAATGTGAAAGCAGCAAATAGGGATATGTGAGGCTGAAGTTGTAGGGAAATGTCAGATCACGGAAGACCTTGTGTGACACGTCAGAGCAATTGGACTGTATCCTATGAAAAATGAGCAGCTGCCACAGCATGACGGGGAGAATTGGATTTGGAATAGATGGTTTTTGTAACCCTGTTAGAGTACTGTGTAAGATCTATACAGACAGAAATCATGCCTGTGCGTTTTACGTTTTCCTCCTTTTAAAATCTAACACACAGCAGGGTGATCATAGGTGTTCAACACATACTTGTTGAATGATTAATAATACTAATAATCACAAAATTAATAGCAAGTATTTATTACATTTTCACTGTATGTGTGGTACTTTTCCAAATGTTTACATGAATGACAGAGCTGGAGAGGATTTGTGTGATGGCAGGAATCCTGGAGTCGAAGAAATGGTTAGAAAGAATTGAATTATTATACATTTTAGAAGCAATTGGCAGGTAACAGCAACACTAGCAAATGCTAAGGTCCAAGGATACCAAGTGACATCATCTTTCTAGTTAGTGTCAAAAAACAGACAAGATCCCATCCGAGTTTATTACCTAGAGCTCTTTTAAATAATATCCTGTCTCTCTCATAAGCTTAACCATTTACCTCTGTTAAGCTCCAAATTTATTTTTAAGTGAACATCAATATTTACCTTGTCTTCCTTACTTAAGTACTATAGAAAGCAAATGAGATAATGTCTCATTTGCTTATTTGCCTAGGCAACATAAATAATCATTAAGACCCATGCTTATAATGTACATGGAAATTTATGTTCTACCCTAATATGGCATATATTTATGTGCTATCAATTCCTTCTTAAGAACATTCCCAATCTTCCTGCATAAATTAATTTATTGATTGAGTTTCAATATAAATCAATGGAATTGGGATATTATCAAAGTACAAAGAATGCACTGAATATAATACATGAAAAAGCAGGTGTTTCCTATCAAATAAATACTTTAGACAGTTAGATTATCTTTTCTTTTGCTCTCCAAAATGAAAGCAGAGATCTAAAAGTAAGAAATGCTAATTGCTTTAAATCTTTTGTAAAGTTATTGAAAATACGGTGATCTTTATCCTCAACACAAATGAGATAGTTAAAACTTTATGGAGTTTTAAAAGAATTTGATACACATGGCACTTAGAAGTGAATTGAGCATGTGTAGATTTTATGTTAATGATTTCCATGCTGCTAGTAACTATGTTGTGGGCAGAGGTTTTTGTCCTTTGTTTACAGAGACCTTATGTCTATTTCTTAGATGAGAAACTAATGGTGGAAATGCACAATGAGCCAATAGTGTCCTTCTTCAATTTCATTCTATTTTAATGGTTCATTCAATTTCTTCAATTTATAAAGGAAATTTTAAATCTTACTTCTGTGTTGCAGACTGTATGGTCTCACACCCAACATCATGCCATTTGTGATTTTAATGAGAAACATTTCCAATGCCTTCTTTTAAGTCACAGATATCTAGTTTAAAATAATACTGGCCTCCTGCAGAACAATACCAGAGAATTTTTTTTCACTCTGTTGACAAGTATCTGAATGAGATAATTTGGCCAATTGAATAGTTATCTCATAGTTATATGGTCTACACAGTGCTATAAACTGACCAATCATTTCTACAAAATAAATTAGTTTTGCTCCTTATCCCTTCTTTACCACCTCATCTGGTCAGTTCCAAGATTCTCAATATCAAAGGCATTTATTTTAACAAATAAAAAAGTCTATTGTAAGTTTAATTGTTATGTTACTGAGTCTGAAGGGAAAGTTCTCACACTGACTTAATAAATATTCCTTCCCTTTGTCTTTCACCTTTTCGCCTGGAATCCTAAAGTCTCTTTTATCCCTCAGGCTGGGAGCCAGATTTTCACACATCCCGGGTTCCAATTACATGCAAATTCTTACGAGCCTAGAGTCTCTGTGGGCATGTGCATGAAAATATATCCATCTATGCATTTCTTTCAGTTTTTTGTTATTAAAATGTATTAGTTTTACTTTTTGTTCAGGTATTAATTTACATAAAGTGAGATACAAATTTTCAGAGTAGGCATTGCAGACGTTCTGCCTTGAAAAGGTAAAAATTGTCAACGGAGCATTCATAGAATATCTAATTTGAAGAAAAAACAACTTCTTTTGAACACTATGGCATGAAATTATCAAAAGTATATTCCCCTGTAACTCATGACTGATATATAGTATAATTATAGCAGGCTTTAATTAAATAAATATTACATGCTGTGCATAATAAATAACAATATTGACAGCATGGCAAAATTTTTGTTTTATTTTTTAATTTTTGAAAATTATTTCTAAAAATTTTTGTGAGTACATACTAGGTATATATAATTATGGGGTACATGAATGTTTTGCTACAGGCATGCAATGTGAAATAAGCACATCATGGAGAATGGAGTTGCCATCCCCTCAAGTATTCATTGAGTTACAAACAATCCAATTACACTCTTTACGTTTTTTAAAACTATACAATTACATTATTATAGGCCATAGTCACCATATTGTGCTATCAGTAATTTTTTTTGGTTTGCAATAAGTACTTTATTAAGAGCCCTCCTACTACATACTGTATTAATCTTGGTTTTTTTTTATTTCTTAATTTTTGACGCTTTGACTTCTATAAGCTCTCACGTCCTGGTAGACACTGCCCCTTTTAGGGTTAGGTGATTCCTAGAAATAGCAAACATCTCATCTGGCAATGTGTCTATAATATGCAAACCAACCAGTCCAAAACCCATACCCCAGCCACCTCCTTTATCAGGCTCTCAAAGGGCTCTCACATTCAGGCCAGTATTCCCTAGGACCAGGTCCCAGACAACTAGGGGCCGCTCCTACACTCAGAGTGGAAACTATTCAAACTAGCCAATCCAAAGCCCACTTACCCTGTCTTAGCTGTCTTAGCTGTTCTTTTTCGCAGAAACCACAATGGGGACTCTTGCTCACGTTTTCCCCTCACTCCCTCTGCCACCTGATTGGCGCTGGGCCATATGCTTCTCCATGTGGCTTGATATGGAATTCCATGTGACCCTACATGAAATAGCATGCCCCCTCCGCTCAGGAACTATAGGAAACAAACTATTCAAAAGTAGTTATCTCCTATCAGTTGGCTTCATCCCATCTAATAATGAAACCTACCTTTTAAAATGATACCAATAAAATTTGACATTAACTTTTTTCTGTAGGCCAAAATGTACCTTTTCACAGTACAACTCAAGACAAGACATGCCTTTTTACAGCACAAATTCAAGCTCTGTTTCAAGGGAAAAA
>NW_012103920.1:7596688-7597937 GCF_000951045.1 Mandrillus leucophaeus
GTATATAGGCTATATCTAAAGGAAATAAAATCAGTATGTCAAAGAGACATCTGCACTCCCATGTTCATTGCAGCATGATTCACAAAAGCCAACATACAGAATAAACCTGTCTCCCAATGGATGAATGGATAAAATATGGAACATATGTGCATCATGGAATATTATTCTGCCATAAAAAAAAATCCTGTTATTTGTGACAGCATGGCTGAATCTGTAAGCCATTATGTAAAATGAAATAAGCCACGCATAGAAAGACAAATACCACATAATGTCACACATATGTGAAACCTAAAAAAGTTGATCTCAGAAGTTGAGGGCAGGGAATAGGTTCAAGAAATCTATTATACACCAAGGTGACTTTAGTTGATAATATGTTCTTGGAAAATGCTAAGAGAGTGGGTGTAAATTATTTTCACCACAAAAATGACAACTATGAGGGGTAACGTACATGCTAATTAGCAAGATTTAGTCATTTCACCATGTATATACATTTCAAAACATCATGTTGTACACAGCAAATACATACAATTTATCTCTCTGATTTAAAAAAATTAGTCAGTGAATGAATAATTATTCTAAAAGATGACACCTAAGTGAGATAAAATAATAAAAGTTCTTTATGCATGCAGTATGAATTTAGTGTTTTTTATTTTATTCGATTTTCACAATCACCTTATGAATCAGGCAAAGCGGGAGTTGCTATCTGCGTATCATAAATGAGTGAACCAAGCCTGAAAAGTAAACATATATATTGCTCTAGTGAGGATTAAAAGACAAATAATTCACATTCCAGTGTCATTTCTTCTCAATATCTCTGCTTCCTAAAATTTACACTGTGTACTGAATGCAGTAGGGGATATATTATTAATAGTTATTTGACCTCTAAGGGAAATTAAAAAGCAGAATCATTGTGTCTCAATCAGGATTCTCCTAGATAAAAGTGACAAAATCCCAATTCGAACCAGCTGAAGACAGATGTGGAAGGCTGAACAATGCTCCCCTAAGTATGTCCTTGTTCTTCAAATCTCTGGAACCTGTCATGGCAAAAGGGACTTTCAAACCCTGATTAAATTAAGGATCTTGAAATGACAAAATTATTCTGGATTAAATGAATGAACCCAAGATAATCACAATGCTCATATCACAAGAAGAATGTAGGAGGGTCAGAGTCAGGGAGGGAAATATAACATTGGAAGCAAAGAGAGAGAGAAATTTGAAGATGCTAAATGACTAATTTTGAAGGTGGAGG
>NW_012103920.1:7598397-7600606 GCF_000951045.1 Mandrillus leucophaeus
AAACTATTCAAAAGTAGTTATCTCCTATCAGTTGGCTTCATCCCATCTAATAATGAAACCTACCTTTTAAAATGATACCAATAAAATTTGACATTAACTTTTTTCTGTAGGCCAAAATGTACCTTTTCACAGTACAACTCAAGACAAGACATGCCTTTTTACAGCACAAATTCAAGCTCTGTTTCAAGGGAAAAAATGATGCTCAATGTTATGTTTGAGAATTACTTTGAGAGACAGAAAGATTGAATTCACCTCCAAAATATATTAATTGTTTCGTCAGTGTACTTTGTTTGTCACATAGCCTTTTCTTTAAATGTTTTGGTCTCTTCTTTAAGGAATTTATTTACGGAGATTTTGTTTATGTAAATTATTTTGATGACCTGTCCCTCTTCTTTGCTAAGCAATATTTTTATGGTGTACATTCTTTTTCTTCCTATATTTTAATTTCTCATCTCTTTTGGCTGGTGAGGGTGGGACAACTGTGCTCCACCATGCTAATTCTTTTCTGATTGCTTTTCACCAGATCATTTCTCATCTATATTCTCATACAGGCATCCATAACAAATTTGGATATGCTGTGTTACCATGTCAAACGCACTCTCATCAAAACTGTTATGTATTCTGTCTTTGGGGTATGTCTCCCTTCAGTTTTAGCATGCATGACACCAGTGTTCTCAGAGCAAATTTCTGTATATTAACTTTGTCCTGGCAACTGTTATCTACCTTCCCACCCTCTTAGGGCAAGCAGCCCTAGCCTTTTAGATTATAAAATAAGTTGTAGATTATAAAATGTGCTGCAGCACAATTTTCCTTCATCAGCATCTCTTCTTCTGTTAATCTCTACAGAGACATTTCCCATCTCATCTATAGTCTAGTCACATTCCTGTATCCCATTTCTCTGAAAGAAACAAAAAATAATCATCCTGAATTCAGTCACAGGATATGAAGGGAATCTTAAGCCTCCTGATATTGGGAAGAGAGTATTTTGGCTCCCCACATACTCACTTCTCTCTAAGCAAATTTCACAATATTCAATACATCTTCCTCATTTGTAGTGTTGGGATGTGTTCATTTTCCTACTTCCATGAAAAAGTGATTTTTTCCTCTATTTTCTCTTGTTTAGCTTTTTACCCCAATGGATTTTTAGGTAGAGGAAAGGAGGAAATTTCCTATTCTCTATTTTCTTTAACCTGAGGACACCTGCATATCTTTTTTTTTAATTAGGCAAAGGAAACACGTAAAAGCAATAATAGCAAGATCCATGTTCAAAAGCTGCAGTTAATATTAGTGTGTGTTTCAAAATATACTACAAAGCTATAGAAACCAAAACAGCATGGTACTGTCGTAAAAACAGACACGTATACCAATGGAACAGAATGGGAAGCCCAGAAATAAATCCATGCATTTACAGCCACCTGATTTTTCAACAAAAACATTAATAACATACAACAAGGAAAGACAGTCTCTTCAATAAATGGTGTTTGGAAAATTGGATTTCCAAAATCAGAAGAATGAAATTAGACCCTTATCCTACACCATATACAAAAATCAACTCAGAGTGGATTAACAACTTAAATGTAAGACCCAAAGCTATGAAACTACAAGAAATCATAGGGGGAAAGCTACCTGACATTAGTCTGGAGAGTGACATTTTGGATGACTCCAAAAGTATAGGTAACAAAAGGAAAAATAGATAAATGGGATTACATCAAATAAAAAAGCTTCTGTACAAAAAGGAGACAATCAACAAAGTGAAGAGACAACCTATAGAACAGATGAAAATATATGCAAAGTATATGTACATGTGATAAGGGGTTAATATCAAAAATCTATAAATAACTCAAAGGACTTAATAATAAGAAAACAAATAACCCAATTAAAAAATAGACAAAGGAACTGAATGGACTTTTTTCCAAAAGAAGGCATAAAAATGGTCAATAGGTACTTATATGCAAATATGCTCAACATCAGTGTGATCAAAGAAATGCAAATTAAAACCACAATGAGACTTCACCTCACACCTGTTAGAATGGCTATTATCAAATACATAAATGATAAGTGTTGGCAAAAATGTGGAGAAAAGAGAACACTTGCGCACTGCTGGTAGGAATGTATTCATCAATTAGCACTGCCATTATGGAAAGCACTATGGAGGTTCTTCAAACAATTAAAAATAGAATTACCATATTATTCAACAATCTCACTACGG
>NW_012103920.1:7601896-7631338 GCF_000951045.1 Mandrillus leucophaeus
GATTAAATTAAGGATCTTGAAATGACAAAATTATTCTGGATTAAATGAATGAACCCAAGATAATCACAATGCTCATATCACAAGAAGAATGTAGGAGGGTCAGAGTCAGGGAGGGAAATATAACATTGGAAGCAAAGAGAGAGAGAAATTTGAAGATGCTAAATGACTAATTTTGAAGGTGGAGGAAGGTCCATGAGCCCTAATCTCCAGAAACTACAAAAGCCAAGGAAATGGATTTTCCCTTAGACCCTCCAGAATGAACACAATTCTGCTGACACTTTGATTTTAGCCATGCAAGACCAATTTCAGACTTCCTACCTCCAGAACTGTAAGATAAATGTATGTTGTATTAAGTCACTAAGTTTGTGATAATGTGTTACAGCAGCAATAATGAAATAATATGGCAGATAATTTACTGGTGCATAACCCTGGAAATCTCAAGGCCTAGATAAGGCATGGAGTATGGCTAAATTTCTTGAACCTTTAAACCTCTCTTTCACTCTCAAGGCCATCTCTCTGCAGCTGGGAGATAATCCTGGCACCTTCCTGCTCCCATGTTCCCATGTCAGTCTCCTTAAGTCTGCGGATGGCTCTTCTTGTGCCCATCCACATATGGATCAATGTGTTCAGGGGTGGCATGCCATGATTTGCACAGTTGACCTCAGGGGCCCATGGGGCCAGTCCATGTGATGGACAGTCCCACAAATATCACATAAGAGTTCCCAAAGGGAAAAAAAAGTTCAGCAGCAGACAAAATTGCAATTCCATTTTATCCTTGCCTTCTTCACATCTACACACACATACCACACACAGACACACCATTCTCCTATATATGACATTAAAAATAATCCTGAAGTCTGAAGTTGAATCCTGAATTCGGAAGTTGAATCATGCAACTCCCCCACATGCATCAGCTACTAATCCTGCTGAGGTCTGGCCCATGCATTGTCCCATGTCTCTGTCCAAGACCCTGGGTGACGTGCATTTCTTTCTATGAGATCCACCATTGGCTCCTCATTGTTTAGTTACCTACAGCCAAATGATTACCTTATTGATGCCCCCACCTAACACATCTAATATACAATGACAATGGGACAAGTGATAAACCATGATGAATACTCCCATTTTTAATGGGAAGAAAGGAAAGACAGTGCAGTGTGTTCACTGTTTTATTGCTTATGATACATTCTGGGGACAGTGAGTACCTGAGTACTCAGAGTCCAGCCCACTCTGGCCTTCTCCTGGGGAAGATGGCTCTTGGCCCCTGTTCCATCTGATCATATATCAGAGGAACTGAGCTGCGTTATTTTTGCCTTTCACATCTTGTTAAATTGGCATAATAGGTGAGGGGAGGGCATTAGAACAAGATGAATCCCAGAATACCATTTTTCCAAAATGTTTTTTTTCTAATAATAAAACTTCCTTTAGTTAATTTGCAGTGCTTCACATTCAGAGTCTATAAGCCAAACCCTAGAATTTGCATCCAGATTTTTCTACCTCTCAGCTCTGCCTGTTCCCTGGAACCTCAGAATGAGCTGCTTTGATGATGGGTGCTCTTTTGTTCCCAAGCTGCATCTAGTAGTCAGCCTTTGCTAAATGGGTAACTGTTGCTTTTGTTGTATAGTAAGTCCACATAGGCAGTTAGAGCAGAGAAGCCCAGGAAATGAGGCCTTGATAAATTGTTGCCTTAAGAGCTTGTGTATAATCTTATTCCTTTTGTTAAGCTAATGATCTCTCCCTTAGCATTTTTCTCAAGAATAAGCATTTAACTTGAAGAAAAATAAAATTACTGAATTCTACCTGTGCTCTTTCAATTAAAGATTGAACCATTTCCAAAGCTGTATTATCTTACCTTATTAATTTATATAATATGGTTATCTATAACTTGTTATTTAATTCTCAGGCTGAGAAAGTATCAAATTTTACTGAACATTGCTTTGCTGTAATATAGATTTTCCTTTCTTGCACTTGTGATAAAGCAAGGCCAGCAAGGATGGGGGGGGGGTAAGTTTATAACCACACACACTAATATCTCCTCAGCAGCCAACATCATAGCAACCGGCTGTGTCTGTTTTCACCAATTGTCTTTAAAGATGAGTCCGTTAAGAGAATTTTCAAGAATGGCATAATGGAACATAACAAAAGGTAGTTTATTTAAAGGAAACTTAGGTTGAATTCACACAGGGGCTCTTTTAAGCAGTGCTAGTGACCCACTTGCTTAGCGAATGTCTAGAAATAATGAGAAACATGCACTGGCAGATGACAGTAGCTTCATAAGACAACAAACTATAACATATCTGAAGCATTTTGACAGTTTTTTATCTATCAATACATATTGTTAAATACCTATTCATGTATCTCAATAATGTGCATGTTAAATTTTTATGCAAATGACCTGGATAAAATTTCTTGGTGATGTGTATGTTTCATATTAGAAAGATGCATTATTTATACTGAATATATTAGGCTTATTTTTTGAAACTCCATTAAAACTTTATTAAAACAGGTAGGTTTTTTTTTAGAGCTATTGTGCATTTGGTTGTCCTATTTTTAGGTCTGCGCCACTCTTTTTCTTGCATTGTGTATGGGGATCAATTTCAGATTCTAGAAGGAATAAAGATGCAACTATTCTGCAGTTGTTAGGAATCTGTGCTAATGATATCCATACTCATTTTTTGTATTTATCACAATGCTTCTAATAGGAACACTTATTTGTCCTTCATATTTTTGAATGGAAGATAGTAAAATTAAAACAAAAGAGCAGCCAGGCATGGTGGCTCACGCCTGTAGTCCCAGCACTTTGGGAGGCCAAGACGTGTGGATCACCTGAGGTTAGGAGTTCAAGACCAGCCTGGCCAACATGGCGAAATCCCCTCTCTACAAAAAATACAAAAGTTAGCCGGGCGCAGTGACACATGTCTGTAATCCCAGCTACTCAGGAGACCGAGGAAGGAGAATCTTTTGAACCTGGGAGGTGCAGGTTGCAGTGAGCCACGGCACTCTAGCCTGGGAAACAAGAGCAAAACTCTGTCTCAAAAAATAAATAAAAAAAATAAAAGCAGCAATTGCAATAAAATGATAGAAAAAGAATTGGAGTGTGTGTGTTCTCACATGCATGCATACGCACACTACACAATTAAAACACATTTTTTTTAGTTCCACGCATATCTTCTTTAAGTGTTCACATTGTTTACCAAAGTGTTTAATAATGAAGAAAATATTGCAATGAGATTATTCCCAGAAAATGGAATTGTCAGATGCTATTTTTATTCTATTAATATATTCCATCCACTGTATGTTGTGGATCCAGGGCACTGAGGCCCATTTTATGATCTGTGACAAAATGTAATAGAGGTTCTGGCCACCAACCAGGTAAAATGCCTCCAACCAGTATCAGCAAGGACAGATTTTTGGATTTCAAGCTGTTAATCATTTGAGTTCTATCCGAAGATACAAACCTATTAATTGTTCCTTCAGTTTGGGATGCTAACATAAATTAATGCAGGAAATTTAGAAAGGTTATGAAAATATGATTCTCTTATGCCCTGTGTTAAAGAAACAGTGTTTCGGTTTTCATGCTTCTGATGCCCTCAGGGCCTCAACACTTGCCCAGAGAATATATCTTGGACCACAGAGCTACTTGTGACAACCCTATAGGATATATTCCACGTCCTCAGGATCTTTTCCTATTATCATCATCAACATGTGATTTTGAGAAAAAGGTACTTTATTCCTTTTAAGCCATTACTATATGAGAAAAAAAAATTTGGCTCAGAATATGCTTTGTGTGTCAGCCTAGCATACAAAAACCATTCATTTGTAGGATTTAGGCCTTGGGGATTTTACTATTTGCCCCATGAAGCACCCTAGTGAGTCCCCACTGCTTCTGTCATAAGACACAGACCTCCCCTCGCCCAGGAACAAAGACAGCAAATTGAGAATGTAGCCACAAAAGTCACAATAGCACACAATTGAGTTTTCTTCCCTGGTGTAATAAAATAGAGCATTGAAAGTGGGAGATGTTTAGAGGAAAGAACAGACTGAAGCATTTTGCATCCAGGCAAATTATGTTTTCTTTTCACCGGAGTCTCCAGAGTCTATCCCTACAAATGAAGAAGGCAACATTTACTTGAAAGAGTGCATTGTTTCTGAGTCTCTGCAGCTGAATTATATTACAAAATACTCTGACCACTTCCATAGGCCATAAATTCTTAGTAAGCACTCCCAGTGTTTAAGATGGTGAGGTTGTCTGCAAGAAAACAGCACAGAAGGCAGGCTGGGTCCTCTTTGCATACGGGGCCCCATTCGCTACTCAGAAAGTAAAACTATTTACAGAGGTCTTTTTTTTTTTTTTTTTTTCATTGATATAGTGTCTCCCTCTGTTACCTAGACTGCAGAGCAGTAGCACAATCATAGCTCACTGCAGCCTGGACCTCCCAGGCTCAAATGATCCTCCCACCTCAGCCTTCTGAGTAACTAGGACCATAGGTGTGCACACTATCATGCCCGGCTAACATTTTTAATTTTTTGTAGAGACGGGGGTTTGGCTATGTTGCCCAGGTTGGTCTTGAACTCCTGGACTCAAGCAAACCTCTCACCTTGGCCTCCAAAACTGCTGGGAGTACAGACGTGAGCCACTGCCCCCAGCCCTATCAGCCTTTATACAAGGAAGATGTGCTCTGTTTGCTGTTAATGTACCAAAGAAAGAGCTGATAGAGATGAACGATTGAAAAGTACTCACCCGCAGCCATAGAGATATAACTGATTTTCCAAGCAGTACACTGACAAAAAGCAGGAAATCCAAGAATGAAAGTGGAAGTTGGGGGCCCCAGTGAGGGAATAGGGGAGGGAAAAAAATCACAGCTTGCTTTTGTGGAGTGCTAACTCTGTGCACCAACCATAGCCTTGTATGTGCGAATGTGTGAAATCATTAAAGCCTCATAACAACCTAGAGGTTTAGATCTTTTTTTTTTATTCCTTTCTTTTTTTTTTTTTTTTTTTTGAGACGGAGTCCTGCTCTGTCGCCAGACTGGCGTGCAGTGGCACGATCTTGGCTCACTGCAACCTCCGCCCACTGGGTTGAAGCGATTCCCCTGCCTCAGCCTCCCGAGTAGCTGGGGCTACTGGTGCATGTCACCATGCCCAGCTAGTTTTTTGTATTTTAGTGAAAACGGGGTTTCACCATGTTAGTCAAGATGGTCTCGATCTCCTGACCTCGTGATCCGCCCACCTCGGCCTCCCAAAGTGCTAGGATTACAGGTGTGAGCCACCACGCCCAGCCGGAACAGAGTATTAAGTAATTTACTCAGGGCTACAAAGAGTGAGTGGTGGAGACTGGATCTGAATTCAGGTAACCTGATGCTGAAGCACCAAATTCTAACATCCACACAATCCTCTCTCTGCTTCTATCATAGGAGAGATGGTGTGAGGCTCTGCTATCTTGGCTTGGGAAATAGGGAGTTTCTTTTTATCTACAAACAATTTAGATGAGGGCTAGGAATAAAGGTTTTCCCAGGACTGTGCCCCAGTTAAATGTACCATGACCCAGCACCAGATAAAACAAGGACCAGAAGCGTGCCTGAGGAATTAGTTGATGCCATTTCTGATTAGCAATTAACAGTGGCAAATATTAAAAAGGGAACATTGGCTTCACTCCCTGAGATCTGGGCACAGTTTCTTGTAGCATATGTTTTTCACATTTGCAGCCCTAAAACAGTTCTTTAAAAACATTGCACTGTAGTCAAATCTAGGTATCCTATAAATGAAATGATATTTAATGATTTACTCGTTTGGGAAATAATTTCTGAGACTCTACAATGAACAAGACATTTTTTTAGGTCTTGAAATAGGTTGACTTCAAGGGAAGACACATCAAATGAATACAGGAAAAAGTGAATTTAAAAAAGGAAAATTTTGATTTTTTTTTAATTTGTGACTGATTTTGTATGGTGGTTTAAAAAAATGTTGCTGAAAAATTTCAATAGTATTAAAATTGAAATCTAGGACATACATCTTCTCTTATAGTTTTTAAAAAGGGAAATCAATTCAGTCTACATAAAAACAACTACCATGTCAAATATCTTTTGAAAAATATCACCCTTCTCAGCCTCTAAACATATCTACTTAAACACTCTCCAAAATGACATCAAGTTTTCATATTTCTCATATACTTCTATAAAAGTTAACTTAGATTTGATTTCTCTAGTGATACAGTATTATTCTTAAGGGTAGTGGCTGTCCCCTTCACATTTATATTTTTAGATCTAGAGAAAGCAGGTATTCAATAAATGTGTAATAAATAAGGTAGACTGATTAATGGAAACCAACACTGTGGATAATGTTATACCACAAATGCTCTGTGTAAACTTGCAAAATTTTGCTAAGGATGTACAAGCTACTGTGAAGGATAGCACTTTCAAATTCCTCATGGGATGAAATGAAATTGAATTGATTTTGGTACCATCTGAATATGTACATTCTAAAGAATCCTTCAGTAAAGGAAGGAGAGTAGTATTTCTCTGTTGCTAGTCATATCATAGCTACAGGGCAAATATTAGCTAAAATTTTTGCAGAAATATTATTAAACATATTGACAATGTTTGTATTTTAAAGGTAGTTCATGACTGTGGGTAGCAAACACATACATACTATATCAGTTCTCTATCCCCAAACATAATAGTTTTAAATAAGAATTATTTGCCTCATATTAATAGCTTATACATTTGTGGATTGACTGGGTGGTAGAGGTATCATCTCATCTAGACTGGGCTGGGCTCTGCAGATCTTGGCCAGCTTGCCAGTGTGTGGCTCAGGTGGAGCAGTGGGGATGAACAGCTTTGTTCCTTGTGTTTTTCATCTTTTTCCTGGAGCCAGTGGCCTCATCTGGACACATTCTCCTCAAGGCAGTGTCAGAGGCACAAGAAGGAAAGCAGAACTATATTAAGACCTATTGTATGTGCTTTCCCAGGTTTGGACAGGCAGTGACCCCCAGCTATTTCTCTTGGTTCTGTGGTAGAACCCAGAGTCAAAGGGTGGGAAAATATACTTCAATGTCCCTCCACTAAATGATGTAGATACTAGGACAAGTGAGGCAGTGGACCCAAGAATACTCATTCTGGGTGCTCATGTTTCATCAAAATGCAAGCTCGTTTCCAGTCTTTTATTTCTAAAACAACAATTAAGAAAAACAAGAAAGTAATCTTCCTATTAACTGGATAGGTGAGTTCTGCAGATTTTATGGACAATTAAGTCTTTAAATGAAGATTTAGGAGTACAAAATTGTTTGTTTGTTTTTTCATTTCTGCTACTGGATATATAAAGACATTCATCCTAAACTTTATTCAAATATGGTTTTAAAATCCTTTTATCTCTAACAATATGAGATGTATTTTGCAAAAGAAAATGTTAAAAAAGCACAAAAGATCTAACTAAAAGGCATTGTTATCAGACTTGAAAGAAATCAGTTGCTTGAATTTTACTGGAAGGCGATGCAAATCATTTGGTTATAATTTAATCAAGAATGTGAATTAATATTTCTACAGCAATATGGATTTACGTTTTAAATATCTAACAGCTAAATATTTCCTAAGATTCAGTCTATGCATAATTCACTTCCCTTTCAAACAAAAAACAATAAATAGCAGGAAAAACTGTAATAAAGAAAGCCAAATAAACTTGGCCCAATGTAATATTGCTTTTACTTACTTAATTGATTATTTTTTTTACATTCTGTTTGTCTATAGTAGCTTAGGGTTCTTAGTGAACCGTTTTAGATAAGAGTCCCTGAGGCAGCTCAATACAAAAAAGCACAGGTGGCTATTCTCTGAGCTATCTATCGAAAGTGGCTTCAAGCCCATATTAGATAACATCGCTCCATGTCTAGGACTTTGAGCTTAAACAAGCCAGACAAGTCAGACAGAAATGGACACACAGTCTCCAGCAATTTCTAAGTTGAAATGACAATTAAGAGCAGACTTCTTAAATAACCCCAGCATGTCAAAGACTAAACCTAATACTTTGCTTTATCATGCTATAGCAACTAGTGTCATAAAATATATTAGATTTATTCTTTTAAGGACTAAATTTGTAAGTTCTAGTGGTCCTAAAATGTAATTCACACATAGTCATTATTATTAAAAGTTGTGTTGAGCATTTGTTTTGTGGCAAACTTTATGTTTCATATTGGGAATGAAGAATGAAACATGTATGATCTGTTTTCTACTTGCTCAAACAGGATGGAATTAGCAATCTCTTAAAACGTAAGTACATAATCCCAAGACCATGTTTCCAAGACTATTTTGAGTCCTCAATTGCACAGACAAGTTTCACTTGTGCTTCTGCACAGACTGACAATTTATAGGAAGCAATTGCAATGTGCATTGGATTCATCTCAGGCAGCTCTTCAGATCCTCCAGGCTTCAACTGTCCTCTATTCCAGCTGCTGCAGTGACAACTAGCTCTGCATGAACTCTGGCTGGCTTCTTGCAGACATTCTCTGACAGCATCCCTACTTCAGCACAGGCCTTCCTTGCTGACTTCCCCAGGAGAACCAAGAAGATGCACATGTCCATACATGCATCACTACAAGTGAAATCTCCAAGGGGTGGGTGACCTTTGAACAATCAGAGATAGGACCCAGTGAACGAATTTTCCCCCTTTACTCAAGTTGGCTGCAAGCCACTTTCTTCAGCTTCTTGGGGGCTTGTTTCCGTGGCTCTAGCAACCAGTGACACTCAACAAACAGCAGTGTTGAATGCACCTTCACCTTAAGTCTTCCTGCTGTCCTACATCCCTCCCTTCTTGCTCCCTCATACATCCTTTAGTAATAGCACCTATTCCCTCTGCCTCAGGCTTTGCTTTCTGGGAAACTCAGAATCGGACACAGTCAAAGCAGAATTTGTCATGGGGTCGTGTGGAGACATGGAATGAGTCCGAAGTGAAAGAGGAGAAAATAAGTAAGAAATGAAATTTCTGCTATGGAAGGCAAAAGGAAATACTGGGAAAAAGGCAACTTAAAAGTCCAGCTAAAGAACTAGAGGATGTATAAGGATAACTCTCTGAAGAGCCAGACATCTTACTTTGAGGTTTCTTCCGTTGTGAATCTCTTTTACTGAAAAGCTCTTGAAAAACAAAACTCATTAGAGAGTCAAGGTAATGGTTCTCTTCCAAAACGTCTGCTGTTCACTGTTATTACCGTGTTACTGCCAGCAATACAGAGCACACTGCGTCACTCCAGTAGTAAATGGGTGGGTCCGTGTCTTTCCTCAGAGATCAATGAAGCAACAATGTGGTAAAAAGTGCTTGGTTTCAAGAGGTGAACAGTTGGATCTTTAATTACAAAGGACTGAAATCCATTACAACACGACGGGGAGTGTGTTTAATTTGCAGAGGGAGAGAGAAATTGCTGTTTTTTGTGACTTAAATGACCTTAATGCAAAAACCCAACAGTCCCTACTTCTGAAGGGCAACAACGTACAGCCTCTACCCTAAACATGTAGACACAACCAGAGACTAGGAATTGCTTTGTCTTTAAAACGGAAGAAAGAATGACACAGAGTTAAGCTTATGGTTGTCTGCCTGATTTACTATCACGAGCTCTGCTTTATAGTTTAGTGAAGTATTCAAACCTTTGACTCGTTTGTAGGAATAGAGCGATATTAGAAAGCAAGTGAGTATTGTGTGGAATTTGTAGTTTTAAACTTTACTTTCCTTTGGAGATACATCACCTCTCTGAATTTTTTTGAGGACAGCGATACTCTTTTATCTTATTCAAGTAGTTTCCAGAATCCCCTACCCTATTAACAACACAAAGAATGCCCTGAAAACATTGAACTCTCTTTGCTGCAAGTTCTGAATATGTCACTTTTACTGAAGTCTCTGATCAATGGTATTAAAGCTTTTGCCTCAGTAAGGTCTTGTTCCTCAGCTGAACAAATAGGAACACGCTCTTCTTCGTGAGCTCCCTAGTATTCAAAAACACCATTAACTAATTCTAAAGGATCCAAAATGGCACTCATTTTGCATTTTAATGTTTGCTTTTACGATATCATTGAAGGGTAGGAACGATCATTTCTAACTCTTAATGTGTCCTCCCACATGGAAAGTGGAGGGACCTCAATTAGTTTAACACTCAATCCAATGTCAATTCCTCATTCTCTTTCCCCTAAGAAAAGAGAAATGATAAGACTGATCAGGAGAAGTTGCCGAGGGAAAAGGTCTTGCAGGGCTCAACTCCTTTGCCTTCGTTCACTTGGGTGCAGACCGCTCAGGGAGAGTACCCATCTTACCCTAGTAGAACTCACTGGTAATTTAATGTTAAAGAGGGCCTGGGTTTTCCTTGAATCCAGTGAAAATGAAATTTTAAATTCTCCATCTGCTGAGAGTTTTCCCTAGAATCATCTCTCTTTTCTTTCAAGGAAATTTGATCTAAAAACTACTTTTAATTGGGGAACTATAAAGCATATTTTTGTTAAACACCTTCAATGATATTACTGATATCTACATACCATTTTTAATTTACAATTTTAAAGAAAATAAAGTTAGCACAGCAAAAGTCCATAGAAATTTACATTTGTATTCCAAAACAGAGACAAAGATCACACACACAAAAAACCATAGATAAGTGTTTATAGCAGCTTTATTTACAATACCAGAAGACTGGAAACAAATTACACGGTTTTCAACAGGTGAATGGTTTTAAGAAAACTATGATACATTCATACCATGGAATACTACCCAGCAATAAAAGGGAATGAATTACTAATTCGCAGAACGACGTGGATAAATCCTCAAGGGAAATGTGTCAATCTCAGGGTTACATATTATATGATTCTGTCTATTTAACCTTCTTCTTGATATAAAAAAATCACAGAGATGAAAAAGATATTAGGACTTGCCAGGGATTCAAAATGGGAGTGTAGGGTGGAATCAGATGGTTGTAGTTATAAAAGGCTAACATGAGGGACTCTTGGTAATGCAGTTGTTCTGTATCTTGACCTACACATGTGGATACACCAAACCACATATGTGATAAAAACTAAATACCCATACAAGTATATGTAAAAATGGGGAATTCTAAATAAAATTAGTAGATTGCATCAATGACATTTTCCTGATTGTGATGTTGCACTATAGTTTTCAACATGGTAACCACTGGCAAAACTAAGTAAAGCATACATGGGGTATTATGTTTCTACAACTGCATATAAATCTATAATTATCTTAAAATATAAGTTTAGTTAAAAAGAAGAAACACATAAAGTATGTTTTATTTTCTCATCAGACTGATTCATATCATGATCAGAAATCAATTTTGTAACCATAGAAAAAGAGGTTTGTAAAAGTGAAGGAAAGGCAGTACATTCAGTTCCACAGATAAAGCTCTATGTTGTGCAGTATAATACTTTACATATATCCAATTCCGTTTTTTAAATAAATCCTGTGAGATAGTAGCTGAGCTTTTTAAAAACCTTTCACTGAGCAGTTTATAACTGTGATTCTCAAGCCATTTCTTTGTTTTTATTTTATTTGAAATCAGTTAAAGAAAGTCACTTACATGATTTTACTATGGGCTTGGTGATAGCTTTTTTTTTTTCATCAATTACCTTTGTTTGAAGTTAAAGATGGCAAAAAGAAAGGTAGGATTCTTTCTTTACCCTATTAAACTGATCTTTAGTGCAAATTATTAAGGAAGAATTAAGAGTACCCTTCATGACACTATCAAGACACATACACTTTCTTTTATTTTAGAAAATGTTAGAAAGAGAGAAACCAGTCATTCGAAGCCCATTATTTAGCTCATGTATCTACCTTGAGCCTTGAGACTAGAGACCCAGGTTATTTTAATTACAAGAATGTGAGTTGATTTTAAGAAGATGTATTTTAACTTTTAGTGCCCAAAATCCTGTTTCTGAAACTCAAGTAAACACAGACTTTTATCTCAAATAGCCAATCATGATTATGTATTATACACTGAGTCTCTAATATTCAAAATAATCATTCAATTAGTGCTTTCTACTTCTTTTATCTAGTTGTGATGACTATATGATTATATTTCTAATTAACTAGAAGGAGGAACAATACTAAGCCCAGGTCAATTATCATGATTTATGTGCCTTCATTAGTGCATGGGAATAGATACTCTGCTAACAAAATTCTCTATGATCTCATTTCAAATAATAACAGAGCCAAGCAAGAGATAATCTAGAAAACATTCTAAGCAGAAAATAAACCTATTAGAAATTTAGGAATAAGACTCAACATTCTAATCTCGGTAGGCAATGCAAGTGATCAACATGTTGAAAAGACCATTTAATTTTACTTTCTATTTAACTCCAACTAAAATTACCTTTTTTCTGGAAATAAAATGTTAATAAAAACAGAAAAATTGAGAGGAAAAATGTCATATACATATCATTTTGGGGACGTGGAAAGAGGAGATGCACTATTTGCTTGCCAACACTGATATTATCCTCATCACTGTGCTAAAACTCTACCTACACTCTTTGCCCAGAAGTTCTTTTCTTTTTCAGTTGCTAAATTCTTTTTGTGTTTAATATTCCTGTCTTCCTGAAATTGATATGGCTCCAACCTGCTGCCTTGGCCCTCTCCAGTGTTGTTCTTGGAATTTCTATCTTATTTATCTTTGCCAGTTTCCTTTGGGTTGTTGCTTGTTTTTCTTACCAGTCAATCCAGATGGAATATCAACCTGTAGGATCCCCTCCCTCTTTATCAGCTAGCAGATCAATCTGCACACCTCATTTCAAAAGCAATGATTTACACAATCTGAGAGATGTCTGAGATAGACACAAACATAAATAGTTCAAAATCATAAACTAATTGGTCTCATTCAATCTTTAATTTTGGCAAAAGTATTTCCACCTTGGTTGCTTGTAACAAGTTCAACTGAGGTTGCTGTAGATATAGGTGTGCATCCAATATGGTAGTCACACGGCTGTTAAGAACTTAAAATGTGGCTAGTCCAAATTAACATGTGCTTTAAATGTAAAACACATGCTAGATTTCAAAGACTTAGTATGAGAAAGTTTCTAGCATATCTCATTAACCTTAATAATTTATTACATTCCTTGTAATTGGAAATAATAATAATCCATATAAGATCTCCATTACTTGATATTCAAGCATAGCTCTAATTCATCTTTTTCTTAGCAAGATTCCTCTTCCCACTAAGAAACATGTTGCAGGGTTGCCCATTAGAGTTAGTACCAAAATTCTTAACCCTTTACCTGGATTTCTTTATTTCTGGCTCTGTTAAAATAACCAGACAACGGCACTAGCCTCACTTAAAACCAAAATTACCAAATATTTACAGGTAAAAAAATTTCTGAGAGCACAGAATATATATTTCTTCCAGTAATAATTTTCCTAGCATAAAAGCCAGCTGTTTCAGCAATACAGCTATCCAGCCCAACCGAGAAAACACATTTCTTTTTATTGCCAAATATAACATTAAAAAGGTTTTAAATTGATACTGAACTTAGTAACAGGTTGAAATAGTAAACAAATTCATATTTTACTTCTCTTTATCAATTTTAAAATGAGTTTAATTGCAGAATTTATATTATTCACACAAATTTCTTTTTCCTTAAATTTTAAGAGATATATGATATTTGATACATATGAAAATACATGCCACAAATATGGAAGTTACCAAGTATAATAATAACCAACAATTCATGACCCCATCACACATTCCAAGAAGCAGGCTATTGACATTATCATTGCATCAACTGTGCGCCTCTTCATTTTCCTATCCCCTGATTCCCCAAAGAGGTAACCGCTATCTATAATTTTATCATTCTCTTGATTATTTTCTTAATACATGTTTCATACACGTACTTGTACTTAAATAGTATCTTGTTCAATTATGTGTGGTTTTGATATTTAATAGCCCTATGTGATTTTTTAAACTTCAAATAATTTTCAATGTCAGAACAATCTTGTATGCCTTCAAATGTACCTCACTTGGTCATGAAACAGTATTTTTTAAATACATTTCTGGATTTATACACCTCTGATTTGGTCCACAGAGTTAAAGGGGTAAAGAGGCTTATTAAAAGAATGATTTTTTAAAAAGAAGAAAATAAGTTTTAAGAACAATCATTTAGTTTAGTTTTTTTTTTTTTTTTAAATCTTTGTAAATGGCAGATTGTATGCTGCTTCCACAGCAAGTGAGTGGGTATGGATTTTTGTGTTTCAATTTCATGCAGTTCTTCTCTAATTTTAGTTATTTCTTTTCTTCTGCTAGTTTTGGCATTAGTTCCTTCTTTTTCTTCTAGTTCCTTTAGATACAAAGATAGATTGCTAATTTGAGACTTGTCCCGCTTCTTGATGAAGTTGTTTAGCAGTATAAACTTTCCTCTTAACACTGCTTTAGCTGCATTCCAGAGATTTGGTAAGTTGTGTCCCTATTTTCATTAATTTAAAATAATTTTTTGAAATGTGCATTAATTTTGATGTTTTCCTAGTAGTTATAGAGGAGTAATTTGTTTAATTTCCATGTATTTGTGTAGTTTTGAGAGACCTTCTTGATATCAATTTCTATTTTTATTGCACTGTGGTCCAAGAGCATGCTTGATGTCATTTTGATATTTTTAATTTATTGAGACTTATTTTATGACCCAACCAGTAGTCAATCTTAGAATATGCCCTGTGTGCAGATGAGAATGTATATAGTTGTTGGGCGAAGTGTTCTGTAGATGTCTCTTATGTCAAAATGGTCAAGTGTCAAGTTTAAGTCTATAGTTTCTTTGTTAGTTTTGTTGTTGTTGTTGTTGCTGTTGTTGTTTTGAGATGGTGTCTCCTTCTGTCGCCCAGGCTGGAGTGCAGAGGTGTGATCTCGGCTCACTGCAACCTCCACCTCCCGGGTTCATGCCAGTCTCCTGTCTCAGCCTTCCAAGTAACTGGGATTACAGGCGCCCGCCGCCACGCTCGGTTAATTTTTTGGATTTTTAGTAGAGACAGGGTTTCACCGTGTTAGCCAGGATAGTCTCAATCTCCTGACCTCCTGTTCCACCCACCTCGGCTTCCCAAAGTGCTAGGATTACAGGTGTGAGCCACCGTGCCCAGCTCTTTGTAAGTTTTCTGCCTCAATGATCTGTCTAACACTGTCAGGGGGGTGTTGAAGTCTCCCATTATTATTGTGTGGCTAAGTTTCTTTGTAAGTCACAAAGAACTTGTTTTATGAATCTGGGTGCTCCAATGTTGGATGTGTTTATATTTAAGACAACTAAGCCTTCTTATTGAATTGAACCCTTTATCATTACATAATGCCCTACTTTTTCATTCTTAGTTTTTAAAGGTTTAAAGCTCATTTTATCTGACATAATAGTGACTCTTAGTCTTTTTTTTTTCATTTGCATAGTATATCTTTCTTCAACCTTCATTTTGAGCCTGTTGGTGTTGCTATATGTGAAATGGTTCTCTTAAAGACAGTAGACAGTTGGATCTTGTCTTTTTATGCAACTTGTCACTTTGCGTTTTATAAATAGGGTGTTCATTTACATTTAGCATTAGTATTGATATGTAAGAGTTTGCCTGTGTCATCATGTTATAAGCCATTTTGTAGACTTGGTTGTGTAGTTGCTTTATGCTACAGTCTTTGCGCTTAAGTATTTACAGTAGCAGCTGCCATTCTTTTAATTCCATATTTAGCTCTCCCATAAAGACCTCTTGTAAGGCTGGTCTAGTTGAAACAAATTTCCTCATCATTTGCTTGTCTGAGAAGGATTTTATTTCTCTTTTACTTACGAAGCTGCGTTCGGCAGGGATATAAAATTTTTTATTAGAATTTATTTTCTTTGAGGATGGTAAAAATAGATCCCCAATCTCTTCTGGCTTATAAGATTTCTGTTGAGAAATTCGCTGCTGGTCTGATGGGGTTCCCTGTTTACATCCTGACCCTTCTCTCTAGCTACCTTTAAGGTTTTTTCTCTGTTGACCTTGGTGAATCTGATTAGTATGGACCTTGGGGATAGTCATCTTGTATAATATCTAGCTGGGGTTCTCTGTATTTCTAGAATTTGCATGTCAACCTCTCTAGCAAAATTAGAAAAATTTTCATGGACTCTTTCCTCAAATATATTTTCTAAGTTGTGTATTCTCTCTCCTTCTCTCTCACTTTCTCTCTCAGGGATGCCAGTGAGTCATGATTTGGTCTCGTTACATAACCCCATATTTCTCAGAGGTTTGTTCATTTTTCTTAATTCTTTTTTCTTTATTTTTGTCTGGAAGACTTGATTTCAACTAGTCTTCACATTCTGAGATTCTTTCCTCAACTTTGTCTATTCTGCTGTCAGTCCTTCTGATTATGAGATTCTTGTAGTAAATTTTTCAGCTCAAGAAGTTCAGTTTAGACCTTTCTTAAAATGGCTATTTTGTCTCTCAGCTCTTGAATTATTTCACTGGATTGCTTGGATTCCTTGGATTAGGTTTCAACTTTCTCCTGGATCTCAGTGAGCTTCCTTGCCATCCAGATGCTGGATTCTCTGTCTGTAATTTCAGTCATTTCAGACCTGTTAGGAACCATGGCTGGGGAGTGATTGGGCTAGTTTGAAAGTAAGAAGATATTCTGGGTTTTAGAATTTCCAGTTTTTGCACTGATTTTTTTCTTATCTAGGACAGTTGGTGTTCATTTAACTGTGGTGTAAATCAAGCAGTCAGTTGGTGGCTTCATTTCTGGGAGTTTTCAGAGGGCTAAGTCTCTATACAGGGTGTTTGCTCTTAGATTCTTGCCCTTGGTTTCACAGGGTAGAGAGTTAGCAGTTTTTTGGTGTCCCTAGCACCATGCCTGCTGAAGACCCATCTCTATCTAATCTCTAGGGAGATCCTACAAGCTCACATATGCATGGGGGGGGGGGGGTGGGTTCCCTGCAGCTAGGATCCCAGAGGTCCACAGTGAGAGTGGGAAGTCTACCCTAGTCTCTTCACTCATCTCTTCCGCAGGCACTGTTAAGGACTAGGAACCAGCCATAGTGTTCAAGTACCTCAGTTTCCTCCCTCTTCAGCCTTAGGTTTGCTTCTTTTCTCCATCCACATTTGGCATTTTCTCTCCAAAGATATGTTCAAATTATGTTGGTTTAGCCAAAATCCTGGTCTCTCTCAGTGGGAGTGGCACTTCCTAGATGCATCTAGTCAGCCATCTTGAAACTGTCTCCTCATATGGTAGATCTTAAATGTTCTCACCACAAAAAAATAAGTGTATGAGGTGACAGATATGTTAATTAGCATGATGTAATCATTGTACAAAGTATACATATAGCAAAACATCATGTTGTGCAACTTAAATATATACAAATTTTGTGTCAGTTAAACCTTAATAAATTGAAAGAAAAAAGGGCTGAACAATACAAACTGAAAGAAAAACCATAAATGCCAGTGAATATACCACTTTTTTCAGATACAATAAAAGAGATTTGATAACTAAATTATCTTATTTTCCTTTCACTTTAGTATATCACTTAAAACTATGTAAGTAAATATACATTTACTATAATATAGTTTTAGAAATGATGTATTAAAAAGATTTATTTTGGAAAATTCTATGTACCTAAAGTATTTCTGACAGATTTTTTTTCTATTCAGAATGCTTTCTCCCAAAAAGATTCTGTGTATTCTGTTACTACAATTGCATTTATATTTTCTTTTTTGAGACGGTCTTCTCACTCTGATGCTCAGGTTGGAATGCAATAGCATAATCTTGACTCACTGCAACCCCTACCTCCTGGACCCAAGTGATCCTCCTACCTCAGCCTTCCAAGTATCTGGGACTACAAGCATGTGCCACCACACCCAGTTAGTTTTTGTATTTTTTGTAGAGACAGGGTCTTACTATATTGCCCAGGCTGATCTTGAACTCCTAGGCTCAAGCAATCCACCTACCTCAGTCTTCCAAAGTGCTGGGATAACAGGTATGAGCTACTGTGTCAGCCTACAATTGTTTTCTTTATGGAAAACATACTTCAACTGATATATATATATAAAAATCATATAAATCAAATCAACCAATACATATATCATATATATTACATATATATTATTTTCAGATATTGATGGCCTTATGCATATTCATACATTCTGAATCTGAAAAACAAACTAAAATCCTGCCTGTAACCATATACTAATTTTTTTTTTTTTTTTTTTTTTTTTTTTGAGATGGAGTTTCGCTCTTGTTGCCCAGGCTGGAGTACAATGGTGCAATCTCAGCTCACTGCAACCTCTGCCGCCCAGGTTCAAGTGATTCTCCTGCCTCAGCCTCCCGAGTAGCTGGGATTATAGGTGCCCACCACCACACCCAGCTAATATTTGTACTTTTAGTACAGATGGGGTTTCACCATGTTGGCCAGGCTGGTCTTGAACTCCTGACCTCAGGGGATCCACCTGCCTTGGCCTCCCAAAGTGCTGGGATTACAGGTGTGAGCCAATGCGCCCGGCCCACTAATTTTTTTTTATAGTTTCTGCCTTTCAGTGTTTATGCCATGGTCTCTATTTCAGTTGGAATAATAATTTCATTAATAGCTCACTATTTAATTATTTTCTTACACATTCCTACAATATATAGTATAACTAAGTTTTCTTCATTACATTCTTTTTTGTTCTATCTATAAAAGATAAGGATAATCAAGAAAGGAAAACAGTACTAGCATAATATGTATTAAGCTCCTATTGTCCTCTAGGTACCATATGTAGTACTTTTATATAGTGACTGAAGATTGCATTAAAATTATTACTTTTACTTTTTCGCTAATGACTCAAGATTCCATTAAAATCATTAGTTTTACGTTTTTGCTAATGAAGAGACTAAGACTCAGAGATGTTAGAGGACTTAAGGTTATACAGATAATAAATATAGAGCTAGAAATATTCAATCAATTTTTAATATTATTTTACTAATATAGAGAGCTTGTTGTCCTAATCTTTATAAAAGCTCTTACTTCTTAAAGTACTTTGTTTTGTGTGTCATTACCAACTAAGACAAATTAGAGTGATTTTTGTTTTTAATTTCTCAACAAAGACTGTGGTTCATTAAATGTGTTATTCTTAACACGTCAGTAACCCAAACCCATCACCCTAGACCTTAATATCTTTTTTTCCTTTTCTTTTTCTTTTCTTTTCTTTTTTTTTTTTTTTTTTTTTGAGACAGGGTCTCACTCTGTCACCCAGGCTGGAGTGCAGTGGCGTCATCTTGGCTCACTGCAACCTCCGCCTCCCGGGTTCAAGTGATTCTTCTGCCTCAGCCACCAAAGTATCTGGGATTACAGGTGCATGCCGCAATGCCTGGCTGATTTTTGTAGGATGAGGTTTCACCATGTTGTCTGGGCTGGTCTTGAACTCCTGGCTTCAAGCAATACATCCTCCTTGCCCTCCCAAAGTGCTGGGACTACTGGCATGAGCTACTGCACCAAGCCATTTCTAATATTTTATACTCTCTTCCCTCCAATTACTCTTTCTCTAACATGTATCTTAAGAATTTATGCTATTGAAATTCTAAAACTTAAGTGTAGTTCATCTTAAGTGTAGCTCATCTTTGTCACATTTTCCTATATCTCTTTTAGTCTGCTCTACCAAAAGAGTATCTTCCCCAATTCAAGGATTCAAAGATCAGTGGGAATCAATAAGGAACCCACCATAGGAACTTCCAGGCAAACCAAACATTCTGCTTCTTCCCCCTTCAACATCCCCCTCCATCCACTCCCAACCCATCCACAATTGCCACAGGCTGTGAAAGAAGTGCTTCCCATCTGGCTAGACAAGTAGCTGTGGGAATGGGAAATAACTCCAATATAAATATATACAAACATATGTACACATAAAGATATGCAGATACATTTTTTTAAATGGAAAAAGAGCAAATGTACACAACAAGTCACACAAATAGAAAAACCAGAACAGCTGTTAAGGCATGGTAATACTACTTAAAATACAGTAATCTTTTACTGGATTCTAAGCACTTTACATGTGTATTTAATTTCATAATAAACCTGTGATAGATTATTAATGCTACTCTTATTTATAAAAAATGAAGAAACTGAGGAACAAAGACATTTTCAGTCACTCCAGGATTCAAGCGGCCTGCCAATTTTATACAGATAAAAAAAATGGCAGCTGGGTGCGGTGGCTCACGCCTGTAATCACAGCACTTTGGGAGGCCAAGGCAAGCAGATCATCTGAGGTCAGGAGTTCAGCCCAGCCAACATGGTGAAACCCCATCTCTACTAAAAACACAAAAATTAGCCGGGTGTGGTGGCTACTACAGTAGCCTGTAGTCCCAGCTACTCGGGAGGCTGAGGCAAGAGAATCATTTGAACCCGGGAGGCAAAGGTTACAGTGAGCTGAGGTCATGTCACTACACTCTAGCCCAGGTGACAGAGTGAGACTCCATCTAAAAATGGCAAAGACAGGCCACCCTTCCAGTCAAAGTGTTCATCACATACCGTGTGGCAGCAATACATTGCTTAACTTCTGTGCAAATAAGCTTGAAAATGTTGATGAAATGGATTATTATGTAGGAAAATATAATTACAACATAGTATATAATATTTAATAATAGAACACAATAATTGACACCATCAAAAAAGCTACCAAATCAATCTGTACTTTAAAAAAAAAAAAAAAAGGCAAGCCAACAGATAATTTCTGTTGGAGCCTGTGACTTGCATAGGTCACTTAAAATATCGTTCCTTCCAAATACTGAAACCACAGAAAACTCTGATGATGATAGAGGGAAGAAAATTTAAAATAAGTTCGAAATAACACTACACATAAAAAAAGTGATAAATAATATTAGACTAAATAATGATAATAAACTACATGCAGATTGATAAATTTTGCCTCTTGTTTATTTCTTCATAGTACAACTATTGTTTCAATTACCTGTGTTAGTCAAGGCAATCCCCTGCAACTCACATTGCAATTCAATGTGCATTGGTTGGCTATCCCCTTCTATATGATTTCTCAGTGATCCAGGCTTCTTTCACCTATGCCCACCTTAAAGGACATGGACAACAGAAACAGGAGAAAGGAAGTACTTGCATAGGCTCACACAAAATATTTCAGGGCCGAAGCCTAGAAATGATACTTATTACCTCTTGCTACATTCCGCTGTCCAGAACTAGTCCCATGGCTACAATCTACCTGCATAGGAGATTGCAACATGCTGCTCTTCACATATTTTTAGAAACAAGAATGTGATTGGGGATTATCTTACCAGTTTTTGCCACAGTCCACATTTTTCACATTCAAATACCCACTTGGCTCTTCCTCACAAACACTTAAAAAAAAGCCTCATTCTTTCCAAAGGGGTCGACATAAAGGTCACTCAGCCCCTAGATTCAGCTCCTATCCATGTAATACAGTCTTTTCCTGCATAGAAAACAGTCAATTCTTCCCTGAGCTCATATTTTCCTTGTAATACTTAGCCAACATGCATTACTGAGGTTCTTTTTGCCAATCCCTTCCCTCATAGTACATTAGAAACATGGTCTGCCTTCCAAGTGTTCCCTAGAACCAATTATTTTACCTAACAACTTTTTGGTAATATGCCATCTCCTGACTGAGTGATGTTATAAGAAATAAAAATAAAAGAAAGTCAGGATGCTCTCAGTATTCATAGATAAGAATGCTATTGATGATGCTATTCACTACATAACACAATGGTTTCTTCATGATGAATTTCTTTCCAGTGGCAATATTACATATTGTGTTTTTCCTGTCATCTGGTTGTTTTTGTCACAAAGACAGTATGAATCATTTCTATCCTTGCCTTTGTTGCTGTAAAATCATGTCAGTTTATGGCAAACTTTCTAAAATATAATTTGAAAACAGAAAATATACACAACTTTGGTTAATAAATTTATCAACTAACCTCCTTGGTTTCATCCATTTTTTCTACCTATATGTTTCCATCTTTCCTAAAATAAATATTTAAGATAGAATATGTATTGCCATCATCCCTAAAATATGTATTTGTTTAGTTATATTTTTAATCAGTTTCTTATGTTCTTAGAATCAAGGCTGAAATATAAAAGTAAGCAAACAAATATAGGAAAATAAAGAATAAAGGTCTATGATGAGTTGTAGAATCTCCTATGTTTAAGCCCTGTTTTCCCTAAAATGCTTCAGTTACAGAATATGAGAAAATATGGAGGGCAAAGGCTCTAAAACCTTGATTGGTTTTAAAGATAATGCACATGTATTATCTAAGCTAATCTTCCCTTAAAAAAAGATCTGCAATACATAAATACAGAATATGACAGGTTGTTTTTAATTTGCCAATGATTGACAAGGTAGGCCAATAGGTCTCTCACTTTCTTTCTGGAAGGGACATTAGAACAGCTGCTCACATACAGATTAATGGTCCATATATTCCAGTCTCTTGTTGCTGACCAGCTGATAAGGCATATAATTGCCCTTAACAATTGGGCATAATTTATTACTGCCTTTGGTGGCTGTTACCTTCAACAATTAAAGCATAGTGACTGATGGGCCCTGTTATGTTATCCTAGCAAGAATTTAGCTGAATCTGCTATTCTTACTCATTGTATACAGCATATCTATACATAAGAGAAAATTGACAGAAAATTGCATACAAAATAGTTTCAGCTCAGGAAAATGTTCTTCTATTCTTATAGAATTCTAACAAACTTCATAAAATAGATGTACTACCCAATTTCGATAATGTGCCCTTTCACTATAAAGTTAAGGTATATTTACCTGTCAATTTTTTAAGGAATATGTATTGTTGATGTTATAAAGTCACCAAAGCACACACATTTGACTTGCAAGCTCATCAGCTTAAGGAAAGGATGTTAGGGGAAGCAGTGATATGTGGAGGCATAGACTGTACCATGTGGAATACTCAATCCTAGAAGTATTTCAATAGATCATACATTTCTAGGGTATTTCTGGATTGCCATTATAACCAGAAAACAATGGGACTTTTCTCCCAAGGGGAATAATGAAATGTTCCTGATAAGATGGATTATTTTCACCTTTTGAAAAATTAGATAAGCAGAGATAGAGTGGTGGTTGCACAGGGAAAGCATAGTTTATGAGAGGTGTTAAATTACATTCTGATATGATTCGACTGTGTCCCCACCCAAATCTCATCTTGAATTGTAATTCCTGTCATCCCCACATGCCATGGGAGGGGCCAGGTGGGGGTAATTGAATCATGTGGGCAGTTTCTCCCATCCTGTTCTCATGATAGTGAGTTAGTTCTCAGGAGATCTAATGGTTTCATAAGGAGCTTCCCCCTTCACTAGGCACTCGTTCTTCTCTTTCCTGTTACCATGTGAAGAAGGACGTGTTTGCTTCCCCTTCCACAGTGATTGTAAGTTTCCTGAGGACTCCCCAGCCCTGTGGAACTATGAGTCAACTAAACCTCTTTCCTTTATAAATTACCCAGTCTCAGGCATGTCCTTATAGCAGTGGGAGAACTAATATACATGCCTCCTCCATAGTCTTCTGACACACAAGCACAGGCACTGTAGGTATGAGTTCTCCACATGGCTCAAGATGGGGCTCTCAGCATCAGATCCTTTCTCCTCACCTTGAGAATGACCTCTAAACCCTTCCAAAGCAGTCTCTTGGGTCTCAGAAAATCACTAAGATTACACTTTTCTTACACATGTCAACTCTTAGCTATTCTTGACATCTCACAGGGATTAATTTCGGAAGTAAAATACAATTCAAGGAAAAAGAATACTTAATTCTGAACACAATTTCTTTCCAATTTTTATCCTTCTTATCATTAACAATAAAGAATAAAAGAAAAATGAGAAATCTCATTTTGATAAACAGGTATTTATTATTTTTTAATTTTTTTCTATTTTATTTTTGGGGGTACATAGTTGGTGTATATAGATACTTTTTAAAAAATAATAGAAATTACTTAACTCTTAACCCTGAAAAGATGCTCAGGAGGATGCTTAATTGATCATTCTACCAACCCAACGGTTATATGGCAAGGATGGTAAGTGGTCAATACTGTGATATAAGATCTCCTGAATTCATTACTTTAAAAATAACTCACTCTAGTTTGTAATTATTCTTAAGAGGTTTTCCATTATTTAGCCAGCAGTACTACTGTAGAAATGTATAAGTAATAGCACATTAGCATAAAACTATTAATCATACACACACTTACACATATACAGAGAGAGATTTTTGAATTACAGTGAAGTTTTCTTCATTAAACAATCCCATTTTATCCTTCTAAATACCTACAAAATTAAAGGATGAATACTTTTCCTGGTAAATGTTTTAAATAATTATTCCAGATTATTTTTATTTCCTTTCTTATTTTGAAAACATCTCTATTAAAGTGTCATTTACCTGCTGTTAAATTTCACATATTTTAAATGCATAATTTAATTATTCTTCATAAATTTCCAGAGATATACAACCAATCACGCTATCCAGTTTTAGAACATTTCCGTCACCCAAAAATGATCACTTATGCCCATATGCATTCAATCTCTATTTCCACTCAAGCCCAGGTAGTCACTAATCAGATTTTGTCTATATAAATTTGACTTTTCTAGGTATTTTATGCATGGAATCACATAACACATACTCTTTTGGGACCTGGTTTTATTATTACTTAAAATGTTTTGAGGTTCACTCATGTTTTAGTATGAATCAGTATTCAGTTTTCATTATTTTGTGTATCCATTCATTTGTTAATGGAAATTTTTATTGTTCTCACCTTTTGTCTATTAGGAATAATGCTGCTATGGACATTCAAATACAAATCTTTAGTGAACACGTTTTAATTTCTCTGGGGCAGATACCTAGGATGGAATCACTGGGCTATATCATATGTTCATATTTCACTTTTTTTTTTTGAGACGGGGTCTTGCTCTGTCACCCAGGCTAGAGTACAGTGTCATGATCACAGCTCACTGCAATCTTGATCTCCTGGCTGAAGCAATCCCCTGCCTTAGCTTCCCAAGTAGCTGGGACTACAGGTGCCAGGCTAATTTTTGTATTTTTTGTAGAGGGAGGGCTTCACCATTTTGCCCAAGCTGGTCTCAAACTCCTGGGTTCAAGTGATCGACCCACTTCTGCCTCCAAAAGTGTTGGGAATTACAGGCATGAGCCACTGTGCTAAACCTCATATTTAACTTTTTAAAAAATATTAAACTATTTTACTAAATAGTTGCACCATTTTACATTTTCAAAAGTAATGTTTCAAAGTTCCATTTTCTCCACATGCTTGTCAATGCTTGTTATAATGAATATAAAGTGTTATTTCATTGCAGTTTTAATTTGCAATTTTCTAATGACTAATTTGTTGAACATCTTTTCATATTTATTTGTCATTCATGTATCTTTTTGGTGAAATGTCTATTCAAATATTTTGCCCATTTCTAACAGTTTACTGAAATGCTATTTACATAAGATAAAGTTCATCCATTAAGTATGCAACTCATTTACATACTAGTGCAACCATCGCCATAATCTATTTTCAGAACATGTTAACATCTCACCAAAAAGCCATGTACCTATTAACAGTCACTCTCCATTTCCTTTCTCCCCTAATTTTTAAATGGAATATTTTGGTTTTTTGATTGTTGAGTTGTGACAGTTCTTTAGATACTCTTGATACAAATCATTTATCAGATAAACAATTTACAAATAGTTTATGCCTACCTGTTACTTGTCCTACTCCTTAAAGTCTGAAGTCAGATTTAGTCATTTTTCTTCTATGGATTGTGTTTTTAGTGTCATATCTGAGAACTCTGCCTAATACAGCCCTCTGAACAAACTATTAGGCTATTCTTGTGCAAAAAATAAATTGAATCTCATAGAGTTAACTACCTTGTGGTTTACCAATTAATAACTGAGCTGATACATTTTGTCCCCCATTTACAGGAAGACATTAAGAGGGACTTTCTTACCTTAAAATTGCTTCAATAAATACTTATTGAATACTGAATATTTTAATTGAAGCCTAAGGGTCTAAAATCGATATCCCCATAGCTGCTTCAGATGGAAGGCAAGAAGTACATATAATTAATGCATCACCTTCACCATGAAGGAATGTTTTTCTACGGGCTTTTTCAGAACTCTGTGAGTGACTTATTAACCATATACCTAATAATAAGGAAGAAAAAAACCACTTGATTTTGTTTAAATGAATAAAAAGAGATTAACTAGGAAGTTTATGGACTGGGTAATATTAGTGCTTTTCGTTTCTTTTGAATTAACATTTTTGTATTGTGTGATAATTTTGCAATGGTTTGTAAGAAAAAGTTTTAACAACAATGCAATAATCTACAGAAATCATATAAAACTGGCATGTTGCATATGGAAAAAAAAGAGAAGAAAATCTGTCACACATTTTTCTTTCTAGCCTCTACAGTAGGTAGTAATAGTAGTTTCTTCTCTTTGTAATTGTGGAAAAATAAAGTAAAAACATAGCAACAGAAAGCATAGTCAAAATGCTTTAATGGGCTCTTTTATAACCCAAAAGAAATTTGCTATTATATTAGTGATGTTTTATTGTGTCTTTGTGGTTTCACATTAATAATATTTTTCTATATGTATTCTATAACACTGGAATCTATTGAGATTTTACAGTAAGTCAGATGCCAGGAGTATTTTATGGTAATATGATAGTAAAAAAAATAACATCAAGGGGGTGTCATGCATTCATATATTCATCATAAGTTTCTAATGTTTAAGAATAGCCAGAACTGGCACACTCGGTGTATGATTCTTCATAATCCCTGGCACCTTGATTTTATAATTTTCAGCAGCCATCTGTGCTCTTACCGATACTCACACATTGCTTCCATCACTCTTCACAGCTCAGCATCTTTACCTGTCAAACTCAGGAATTACTATCTGAATGAGATCAACAAAGCAATTTACATTGTGCCACCAAGCTGTCTTGGGAGAATGCAATATCCGGGTAATATTATCCCATAGAAGGCTTTGATTTCGTTATTAGTGAAAAGGAATTTAAACCCATCAACACTAGTTATTCTGGGTCAGACCTTGGGGGGAAAATCACTCCCAGATTCAGTTTTCTCAATTGGAAAATGAAAATGAAAATGAAAACAGTAGGCATTCCTTCCCAGAAATGGCATATGCCTAAATAAAATTATACATAACAGGCCTCCAAGTTTGAGGCTGAATGGAAATCACTCCTGATATTCAGGTAAATCCATGCAAGAGTTATAAGGATTTCAGAGTTTCCGGTGAACCGAGTGGCAGGCACAATGGAATACAACTCTAGAACCGATGGCCTTTAAGTGGCTAGACAAGACAGGAAACATCAGCAAGGTAGACCAAGAGGACAAAGAGGGAAGCAAGAGAGCAGTTCCTGCAAAGACAGCCTCAGGGTATACAGGGTGCTGGGTACATGACATTGTCTATAAGCTTTTGAGTTTTTGTATAGTCCTTTTCAACATTCTTCTTCATGAATTTTAGCAGATTTTTTGTGATAAGCATCACTTCATTGTTTTATATGGTTGTTACCATTAAAAAAATCACTTTTTAAATTGGTCTAGATCAGTTGCTTATAAAGCATCCCATCAACATCTACAGCTTAGTTACTGAATTTTGATAATGTATAATCAAGTCTTTCTTAATTTACATTGGTCCTCTGCCTTGTGGTCTAGTGATGACAGAACTGGTTACATGAACTATTTCTGTTATGTTTAATCCTACTTTTTATGTGGTAAATGAGTAAACTGTATGTTACTGTGACTAAGAGCAGGGGCTTAAGGAGTTTACTTTCTAGGTATATGACCCTTGGCAGTATTAATATTCCTAGCCCATAAGGCTTGTGATAAAAATTAAATGAGATAATAATTGTAGAGTACTTGGCAGAGTGTCTAGTACATGGTGATATGGTTTGACTGTGTCCCCACCCAAATCTCATCTGTAATTGTAGCCCCCAAAATCCCTACATATAGGAGGGACCTAGTGGGAGGTAACCGAATAATAGGGGCAGGTTTTACCTGTACTGTTCCTATGATAGTAAATTAGTCTCACAGGATCAAATGGTTTTGTAAAGGGCAGTTCCCCTGCACACACTCTTTTGCCTGCCTCCATGTAAAGACATGCTTTCGTTCCTCCTTTATATTCTGCCATGACTGTAAGCCCTCCCCAGTCAGGTGGGACTGTGAGTCCATTAACCCCTTTGCCTTTACAAATTACCCAGTCTCAGGTATGTTTTTATTAGCAGCATGACAACAGACTAATACACATGGCATGCATTAAAAAATTGCCAGCTATTATTTTAAATTTTCTCAGTGAACATTGTTGAAGGCCTTAATCTGATTATCCATGACATTACAGCTTCTATGACCTGTTAGACTCCCACATCTGTTGATTTTTGTGCTGAAACTAATCTTCCTCTATATCTCCCACCTAATCTTTGCAATTTCTGATTTTCTTCTCTTAATGCGATGCCTCAAAACATTTTTAATGTCAAAAATGGTACAGATATACAACAGTTACTTGTGTTTCTATTCACTAACAATGAATAGTCTGAAAAGGAAATTATGACAACAATCTCAAATGCAAATTAGAACTACAGTAAGATACCATCTTATGCCAGCCAGAATGGCCACTATTAAAGTAAAAAAACAATAGATGTTGGCATAGATATGGTGAAAAGGAACCCTTGTACATGCTGGTGGGAATGTAAATTAGTACAAACTCTATGGAAAACAGTATGGAGAAACTTTTAGTAAGAACTAAAAGTAATCTACCATTCAATTCAGCAAACCCACTACTGGGTATCCACCCAAAGGAAAAGAAGTCACTATATCAAAAAGACACCTGCACATATATGTTTACTGCAGCACAATTCACAATTGCAAAGATATGGAATTAATCTAAGAGCACGTCAATCTATGAGTGGGTAAAGAAAATGTGATATGTATACATATATACATACACACATACCATAGAATACTACTCAGCCATAAAAAGGTTGAAACAATGTCTTTTGCAGCAACTTGGATGGAACTACAGGCTATTATTCTTTTTTAAAAAATTACACTTTAAGTTCTAGGGTACATGTGCACAACGTGCAGGTTTGTTACATAGGTATACATGTGCCATGTTGGTATGCTGCACCCATCAACTTGTCATTTACATTAGGTATTTCTCCTAATGCTACCCCTCCCCTAGGCCCCCACCCCCTGACAAGCCCTAGTGTGTGATGTTCCCTGCCCTGTGTCCAAGGGTTCTCACTGTTCAGTTCCCACCTATGAATAAGAACATGCAGTGTTTGGTTTTCTGTCCTTGTGATAGTTTGCTGAGAATGATGGTTTCCAGCTACATCCATATATCTACAAAGGACATGAACTCATCCTCTTTATGGCTGCATAGTATTCCATGGTGTATATGTGCCACATTTTCTTAATCCAGTCTATCATTGATGGACATTTGGGTTGGTTCCAA
>NW_012103920.1:7631475-7641981 GCF_000951045.1 Mandrillus leucophaeus
GTCTGTTCATATCCTTTGCCCACTTTTTGATGGGGTTGTTTTTTTCCTGTAAATTTGTTTAAGTTCTTTGTAGATTCTGGATATTAGCCCTTTGTCAGATGGGTAGATTGGGAAAAATTTCTTCCATTCTGTAGGTTGTCTGTTCACTCCAATGATAGTTTCTTTTGCCATGCAGAAGCTCTTTAGTTTAATTAGATCCCATTTGTCAATTTTGGCTTTTGTTGCCATTGCTTTTGGAGTTTTAGTCACAAAGTCCTTGCCCATGCCTATGTCCTGAATGGTGTTGCCTAGGTTTTCTTCTAGGGTTTTTATGGTTTTAGGTCTAACATTTAAGTCTTTAATCCATCTTGAATTAATTTTTGTATAAGGTGTAAGGAAGGGATCCAGTTTCAGTTTTCTATATATGGCTAGCCAGTTTTCCCAGCACTATTTATTAAATAGGGAATCCTTTTCCCATTTCTTGTTTTTGTCAGGTTTGTAAAAGATCAGATGATTGTGGATTGTGGCGTTATTTCTGAACTAGAGGCTATTCTTCTAAGTGAAGTAATTCAGGAACAAGAAACCAAATACCACATATGCTCACTTATAAGTAGGAGCTAAGCTATGAGTACACACAAACATATGAACTGGTATAATAAACACTGAACCATAAAACGGATGAAATAACATATTTTGCAGCAACTTGGATGGAACTAGAAGCTACTATTCTAAGTGAAGTAATTCAGGAACAAGAAACCAAAAAGCACATATGCTCACTTATAAGTGGGAGCTAAGTTATCAGTAAGCACAGACATACAAACTGGTATAATAAACACTGGAGTCTCAGAAGGGGAAACAGTGGGACAGCGTGAGGGATAATGTTGAGTTATTGAGTACATTGTACACTACTTGGGTGACAGATGCACTAAAATCATAGACTTCACTACTATACAATTCATCCACGTAACCCAAAACCACTTGAATTACTACAGTTATCGAGATAAAAAAAAATTTTAAAGGAAAGAAGACAATACCGTTTACAATAACATCAAAAGAAATAAAATATTTAGGAATAAACTTAACCAAGAGGTGAAAGACTTGTATACTGAAAACCAAAAAACAATGCTGAAAGAAATTTAAAAAAACATAAATAAACATCATGACATGCCATGTTCATGAGTAGGAATACTTAATATTCTTAAAATGTCCATACTACCTACAGTGATTTACAGATTCAATGCAATTTCTATCAAAATATCAATGGTGCTTTTTACAGAAATAGAAAAAAATTCTAAAACTCATGTGGAACCACAAAGAACTCCAAATAGCCAAAACCATTTCCTTATTTCAAAACATATTACAGATCTACAAAAATCAAAACAGTATGTCACTGGAATAAAGACAGATATGAAGACCAATGAAACAGAATAAAGAGCCCAAAAGTAAAAACACATGTATATGGTTAAATGATATTTGACAAAGGTGCCAAGACTACACAATGGGAAAGGACATTCTCTTCAACAAATGGTGTTAGGAAAATGCATATTCACATGCAAAAGTATGAATTGAACCCTTATCTTATACCATCCACAAAATCAACTCAAAATGGATTAAAGATTGAAACACGAAACCAAAATTTCTAAAAGAAAACCTAGGGCAAAAGCTTTAGCATTGGTCTTGGCAATGATTTCTTGGCTATAACACCAAATGCACAACTAATAAAAGCAAAAATAGACAAGTGGTACCACATCAAACTAAGTTTCCTACACAGCAAAGGAAATCAGCAACAGAATGAAAAGGTACCCTACAGAATGGGAGAAAATATTTGCAAACCATGTATCTGATAAAGGGTTAATATCTAAAATATATAAGAAACTCTTACAACTCAATAGCAAAACAATTTATTTTAAAATGGGCAAAGGACTTGAATAGACATTTCTTCAAAGAAGACATACAAATGACCAACAGGTATATGAAGAGATACTCAACATGACTAATCATCCTGGAAATGCCAATCAAAACCACAGTGAAGCATCACCTCACACCCATTAGGATGACCATTATCAAAAACAAACATCAAAAAACAGAAATTAGAAAATAACAAGCACTGGCAAGGATGTGGAGATACTGGAATCTTTGTTCACTGTTGTTGGGAATGTAAAATGGTGCAGCTGCTATGGAAAACAGGATGGAAATCACTCAAAAAATTAAAAATAGAATTACAATGTAATTCAGCAATCTCATATCTCAGTATTATCCAAAAGTACTCAAAGCAGGATTTCAAAGAGTTATTTACACACTCAGGTTTATTGCATCACTGTTCACTATCATCAAGAGACAGAAGCATCTCAAATATCCACTGACAAATGAATGGATTTTTTAAGAATATGGTAGATATGGTTGTCCCTCAGTATTCAAAGATACCAAAATCTGAGAATGTTCAAGTCCCTGTTGTAAAATGGTGCAGTATTTGCATATAACCTATACACATCCTCCCATGTACTTTAAATCATCTCTAGATTAATTATGAAACCTATTAATACAATGTAAATACTATGTTAATAATTGTTCTACTGAATTGTTTAGGGAATAATGACATGAAAGAAAGTTACTATACACAACTTTTTCCTGAATATTTTTGATCCAAGTTTGGTTAAATCCATGAATGTGGAAACCATGGATACAGAGAACCAGCTGTAACACAATGGAACATTATTCAGGCATAAAAAAGAAGATAATCTTGTCATATGCTACAACATGGATGAATCTGGCGGATATTAGGCTAAGTGAAATAAGTCAGTGACAGGAAGGTAAAAACTGCATGAATCCACTTACATGAGGTATCTAAAATAGTCAACTTCATAGAAAAAGTAAGCTGAATAGTGGTTCCAGGGAGTGAGGGAAAGGAGAAATATGCTTGCAGTCATGATGAAAACGTTGTAGAAATCTGCTATGTAACATTCTGCTTCTCATCAACAATAGAGTACTTAGCTCAAAGACTTAAAATTTAAGTGGGTAGATCTCATATTATATGTCTTTTATCATAATAAAAAATCACAGAGAATGGTAATTTTACAAATATATGCTCTAACTTTCCTGAACCTTTATTTCTCTTGTAACTCTTTATTAGTGTATTTTATATTCTTTAATGTACCTGAAAGCAACTACTTCTTATCCTCTTTTTTATATGTTAGTCTATAACCTGAAGCCCTCAAGAAGGCTTCATTCTTTTACTTGAAAAGGCAGAGCCATAAACTATGATCCTTTCTCTCCCTGTATCAACCTTCACTATTTCAATAACCTTTCTTTCCTTCCTACCCACATCACTGAACCCATACTACTTTCCATCATTCCGTGAGATTTCTCTATAATAATTACATCTCTGTCTACATGCTTTGAGGATACCTTACTGACCATTTTCCTCATCTTCATAGGTGGACAAATCTCCCTTTCTTGAAAAGTCAGCTAGATGTTCAGTCGATCCAATGTCTACTACATTTATTCTCCCATTTCTTGCCTTATTTAACTGCCAGTCACTAAGAAAGGGTGGGCTTCACTTGTCATTCTCACTTCCTCAACATGTAGTCCTTCCTGAATTCTTTAACAATTGGTTTTTATCCATATGTTTACTCATATATTATTCCCTTGAAGGACATTAATAACATCTTACTTAACTGATTTCTCACCATTGACTTGTTTGTATTCCTGTGGTTGGTTTATAACTGATCATCTTGGTATATAACTACTCAGTCTGAGAAACATTAAGCAACGACATGTGTCTTTAGTAGAGACAGATAAACAGTAATTTGGATCATAGTCTATAACCAGTTTCTAGAAATAAATCTCTGAAATCCCAAAGGGATTTAAAAGCAGAAGCAAATCACTGTTGCATGTAAATAGAAGCTCATTTAATGTACAGCCTAATAATTTGAATGATAAAAGTGGATAATTCAAGACAGAGCGGCATGCTGACACCTAAATTATGGCAGTGAGTAAATACATCAGAGAAACATAAAAAGCACCAGATGGATTTAAACACATGGGAGAATTGAGCTGCCTATGAGTAGATGATATCTGACTTGGAAGACTGTAAGCAAAATGTGTATGTTTATGTATTTCTAGTATTGGCCTGATGATATAATCCCCACAGGATATTCAGGAGGAAGTAAAATAAGCCAGAAGAAATCCAGGGTCTATTAATACCAAATTTTTCCGTAATTTTTTACAACAAGCATTACTTCTCAACTTTTTTAAGAAAATAAAAAGGAAAAGAGAGTATGCCAGGTTAAAATGTTTCCGTTCCATTTTTAAATAGGAAACATATAAAATGGCTCATTTTTTATAACAAAAAAATTAAGGTTTTTATAATAATTGCTATAGAGTGAGGAGAATATAAAAAAGAAAGAAGAACAATTAGGTGTCACATAGCTCACTCCTACTTTATCAGATCTGTAATTGAAACAAGAATTAGTCTATTTTAGAAAATAAGTAAAGCAGGCCGGGCACAGTGACTCACACCTGTAATCCTAGCACTTTGGGAGGCCAAGGTGGGTGGATCACCTGAGGTCAGGAGTTCGAGACCAGCTTGGCCAACATGGTGAAACCCCATCTCTATTAAAAATACAAAAATTAGCCAGGTGTGGTGGCGGGTGCCTGTAATCCCAGTTACTTCGGAGGCTGAGGCAGGAGAATCACTTGAACTTGGGAGGCGGAGGTTGCAGTAAGCGTGGGTCATACCACTGCACTCCAGCCTGGGTGACACAGTGAGATTTTGTCTCAAAAAAAATAAAATAAAATAAATAAAGCATTGATAATAAAGTATTTCTGAGTGGAATACCAGGCTCCTCATTCCTCATTAGTTTCAATGTTTAGTAACCTATTTAAGAAAATATATGATTTCTCAAAATTTAACATGTAGTTATTAATCTGTTACAAAACTACCAAGAACTTTTGTTGATTTTGTTACAATAAGAAATGGGATGTCTTTTGTCATCATTCTTTAGAAACATTGTTTTCCCAAATGATTGAAAGAGCTAAGAATCAAAGTCTTGCAAAATACACTGCAATCTTCTTTTTCCATTTGAATAACTTCTCCTTTTCACACCAACACTCTTCTTTGCTCCTACTTGTCTGTTGGCCACTTTATTTCTAATTCTGCCTTGCCTATCATTGTTCCTATTTTCTTGCAAGTAATTTAATTTACTGAGTGCAAGGAAGAATCTTATTGTGTGCACATATCTTATTAAGTGCACATATCTTATTGTGGAGTGCAAGTAACTTCTTGCACTTCAATTCTGATTCATCCAAATTCCCCCCAAATCTCCTTAAGCTGATAATCAACTTCAGCAAAGTCTTATGATACAAAATCAATATGCAAAAATCACGAGCATTCCTATACACCAGTAACAGACAAACAAGAGAGCCAAATCATAAGTGAACTCCCATTCACAATTACTACAAAGAGAATAAAATACCTAGGAATCCAACTTACAAGGGATGTGAAGGACCTCTTCAAGGAGAAGTACAAACCACTGCTCAAAGAAATAAGCAATTGTTCAATCCTAAGCCAAAAGAACAAAGCTGGAGGCATCATGCTACCTGACTTCAAACTATACTACAAGGCTACATTCTTCAATATTTACATCAATTTTCTGTCTTCTATCCGTCTTTTCCATTAGCTTATGGGAAAGCCTTCCAAAATTTGCCTCATCCTTAAAAAAAGCAAAAAAACTATTTTTATTTTCTGTCCTTGCTAGATGTTTCATCAAACCTTAGAGTGTCTATATTACTTGGGTATTCTTTAAAAGCAGGTATTTGCCACATATCTTATTTTAATCCTTCCTTGCACTCAGTAAATTATATACATACATGCAAGAAGAACTCAATATTTATTGAAAAATGAAAATGTGAATATGTAAGTGAACATAAGCTGAGATGGATATGTTGATTTTTCTTTGGAGATAGAAAAATAATATTTACTTTTATTTCTATAGAGTCACCTATGAAAAGAAGAATTATTGAGGGATGTTAGTAGAGCAATTATAGCAAAAAAGAGGCAGAATAAATATAGACCACATTTTTGCACAAATTTTAGGAATTAATTACAAAGGAAAATGCCATCTACAGATTAAATAGAAATAACACATCAATATAAATAAGTAAGGGGGTCCAGGAAAACCACATTTCCAATTATATACCTTTCCTTCCTATGATATGAAATGCAGGTACTCTTTAAAGTGCATATGTTTAAGCATTTCTTCACATCAACCAAGGCAGTGAATTTAGAGTCCCATGCATAGCAAGTGGTCAGTACATAATTGCAAATGCCATTCAACTTAGGTAGTTTCACAATCCCTCTGTTGCCAAGGAATAAAGCAAAAAGGACTCTTAGCCTCCATTCAAAATATACCTTAAAATTGCCATTAAATTGAATATAATTAGAATTACAATGAAATGTTATATCATTTTTGGAAGAAAATGATTTCTCCATCAAGTTTTACAATGGCTTTTGGCATAGCACAGCAAAATTGGACCTTAAAATAAAATCTCAGTTAAATGAAAAGCTCAGATTCACGATTTTCATACTTCAGAATTTCCCTATATATATTTCTCTGGTGACCTTTCTAATGACAAAGCTTGAGATGATAGGCAATTAAATTTATATCCCAAGGCACACTGTAAATTTGTCAGGCCCAAAATAAATGCGCTGTGAAGTTCATAAAATCAGTTCCTGATATCAGGGAGTAGCTAAAGAAGAGGTAGCAGTTCAGTCCTTGGTCCTTCCATGGACTTTGGCTTAACAATGCTCAGCTCTGCGTGAGGGTGAAGGACCAAGGAAGTCCTTCAATGCTCCCTAATATCGGGCATTTAATCACCCCAAATTTTTTTAGTATCAGTACCCACAAGCAGAATATGGCCCCATTTCTAGTCATCAAGTTCACAAATTCACCCGCACGCGTCTCTCCTTGGTAAGCTAGGTGAGGCACAGGCACCGATGATAATGATAAACAGCTAATGCACGCGGGGCTTACTACCTAGGTGACGGGTTGACAGCTGCAGCAAATCACCATGGTGCTCATTTACTTATGTAACAAACCTGCATGTCCTGCACATGTATCCTGGAACTTAAAATAAAATTGAATTGAATTAAATTAAATTAAAAGAAAATGCTCATGACTTTTTTGATGCCGGCAGATCTAATACAGGATTGAGGAATCTCAGTGCTTGTTTTCTCTCTGATTCTGACACTATGATTTGCTCTCGGCCAGCTCAAACGATCATTTCAAGTGGACCATTTTTCTCCCCAAAGCAGTGAAATGATAAATAATAAACAAAAAGTTCCCAGGTTGTACCTTGAGCGGTGTCTAATAATGTCCTCTGTTATGTAAGCCTTCTACTATTAATTTTAAGCCTTTTTTTTTTTTTTTTTTTTTTTTTTTTTGAGACGGAGTCTCGCTCTCGTTGCCCTGGCTGGAGTGCAATGGCATGATCTCGGCTTACAGCAACCTCTGCCTCACGGGTTCAAGCGATTCTCCTGCCTCGGCCTCCTGAGTAGCTAGGATTGCAGGCTTGTGCCACCACGCCCAGCTAATTTTGTATTTTTAGTAGAGACGGAGTTTCTCCATGTTGTCAGGCTGGTCTTTAACTCCTGACCTCAGGTGATCTGCCCACGTTGGCTTCCCAAAGTGCTGGAATTACAGGTGTGAGTCACCATGCCCAGTCTAATTTTAAGCTTTTATTACTCTGAAGAAGTACAACTATAGAATATGGTCAATAACTAAGTGTACCTAAAGTCTGGTAAGGCCTAGGCTCGCTCATTATTTTTCGGTTACAAAAGAGCCATCAGATTCTGTTCTTCAAAGAATAGATGCGTGTCCAGTCTTTAGGGGAACTCCTGCCAGGGGAAAGTTTGATATCATAAGAGTCCTTAGCTTTTCATATATTTAAGTAACTATCCAATGGACAGCCCATGCCTTCTATGTTGACCAAAACTCTGTACAGTAGGGAAATTTCACACGGGAATTTTTAAGGTAGCAAATCAGCTCTAGACTCAAAGGAACTGGAAGCTGTTCTCTAAAACTGAAAAAGTATTTATCAAAAGTAGGTGCTTACTCTAGTTCTCACTTCCTGTGCTAAACTCATATCCAGTAGCAATTTTGTATGGTAAAGAGTTTTAAAAGCAGATTCATTGGCAATAGGAAAATATTTTGAGAAATAAAATACTTTTAGAAACTTAAAATTTTTTCTTTCCCTAGTTTTTAAAGATTTCTCCCACGTTTATGTTCAAAATATATGCCTATTTTCCATTAACATTAAATATTTATCATCATGTGAAAACATGATGGTGTATTAGAATGTCTAAGCTAAACTTTAAAACCATTAGAAAAAGCAAAAAGGTTGTGGTTACTCTTTTTATGCAAGTGGAAATAGAAGAAAGCTCTTTAAAAATTACTAAAGTGCTTAAAACGTAATATTTTCAAATACAGCAATAGAGAATTTAGATGCAGCATGTTTCCATTATATTTCCTGGAGAAAATAATTGAGACCTGTGTAAACTTTTATCTCAATAATATCTTGACCCATTTATAGAAACACATCTGTAAGCAATAGTGTAAATCTCTCTGCAAACCACTATCGCAGTCCAGAAAAATATAACAAACCAATCAGAATCATCAAATAAACATAAAAGGTAATCTCTGAGATTTAATCTGAAATGAATACAAAAATATTTGTTCAAGTAGGAGCTAATTCAAGCCTGTCTCTTTTGTTCTCAAAGAAGGTATTTATTTGACATCCCATTATTAAGCATCCACTATTTGCAAAGTCCTACCAAGAAAACAAAGAAGACTCAGCCATGGTCTACTGTTTTCTTGGAGTTCTCTTGGAGAGATAAAGACGGTGCAATTTCTACTGCAGTGTAAACTGTCATATTATCATAACAAAGGCAGTAATTACTACAGAAATAGGGAAGAGAGAAATTGATTAGAACAGGATGGGAAAGGGCAGTAAAGAAATAAGTGTTACCTTGGGAGTGTTTAATTAGTGTTGATAGATGGCTATAGAGAAACAGGCAAGAAAAGGTGCTTTTCGAGTAGAGAGAACCGTATTATAAAAAGCAAGAAAGAATAAAGTGCAGGAGACTTTGGTTCATGGGGTGTGTTTAAAATTTCTGAGCAGGAGAATGGCACCATTGATATCTCTTTCGGAAAGATAACACTGACAGCTGTTTAGTTTTAGTTTCTTAAATGAAATACGTACACCCTGGTCAGAGATGGGGAGAGTGTAAGAAAATCAACCTGAGTTGATTTATTTTTACTTTATAATTTCAAATGTATTGTTATTTTGTAATATGCACAATATTTAGGGCAATAGAATTTGTGCATAATTTATAATGAAACAGGTAGGTAGGTAGGTAGGAAGGTAGGTCGGTCTGTCAGTAAGTAAGTAGGTAAGTAGGTAGGTAGATGGTACACGCACCTTCCTTTGACTCTTCAATTTTTTCCAAATACCTCAAACCTAAAACCAAGAATAATATCACCACCACCAGCATCAACTGTCCTATCTTTGTCTTAGTTGAGATTAGAGATAACTGATGTAGAAAATGTCTTGGAAAGGAATAGACTGAATAACATTAAGTTAAATAAATGCTACTATTAATTTTAAGCTTGTATTACGCTGAAGAAGTACAACTCTAGAATACAGCCAGTAACTAAGTATACTTACTCAGTGGAGAAGATGGAGACTCTGAAATGATTTTAAGTCTGGGACATGAATCAAGTTGGTATGACATGAATCAGTAAATGGAATTCAAACAAAAGAGAGAAGGAAGTCAAGGGAGAAAATATGAATCACTAAGCTAAGAATCTCAAAAAATAAATAATCTATGTATTATCTCTAGTCTCTTCATCATGGTGATTGGCAGGACAAAGTAAATTTAATTAGCTATGAGAATAGTATTATGTTTCAATCCAAGGCCCAGGCATTTCTGATCAAGTGGCATAGATGGATGAACATTGATAACTCTCAGTACAATATATACTGCCAGTGTTTTAACTTTTTCTTATTCCACTTAACACATATAGCTGACAAACAGTAGTTTTCTATCAGTAAATGGGGATAGTACCAGTACCTCAGTTTCCTGTGAGAATTAAATAAGTTAATACACATACAACATTTAGGTGAATCCACAATACATTAAGACCTAGGCTGGGCATGGTAGCTCATGCCTGTAATCCCAGCACTTTGGGAGGCCAAGGCGGGTGAATCACTTGAGGCCAGGAGTTCGACAGCAGCTTAGCCAACATGGCAAAATCCCGTCTCTACTAAAAATACAAAAATTAGTTGGGCATGGGGGCGGACACCTGTAGTGCCAGCTATTCGGGAGACTGAGGCGGGAGAATTGCTTGAACGTGGGCCAAGATCAGACCAGTGCACTGCAGCCTGGGCAACAGAGTGAGACTCCGTCAAGGAAGGAAGGAAAGGGAAGGGAAGGGAAGGGAAGGGAAGGGAAGGGAAGGGAGGAAAGGG
>NW_012103920.1:7642031-7654735 GCF_000951045.1 Mandrillus leucophaeus
AGGGAAGGGAAGGGAGGAAAGGGAAGGGAAGGGAGGAAAGGGAAGGGAAGGGAAGGGAAGGGAAGGGAAGGGAAGGAAGGAAGGAAGGAAGGAAAGGTAAGGGAAGGGAAGGGAAGGGAAGGGAGGAAGGAAGGAAAGGCAAGGGAAGGGAAGGGAAGGGAAGGGAAGGAAAGGAAGGAAGGAAAGAAAGGGAAGGGAAGGGAAGGAAGGAAAGGAAAGGAAGGAAGGAAGGAAGGAAGGAAGGAAGGAAGGAAGGAAGGAGAAAGAGAGAGACAGAGAGAAAGGAAAGAAGGAAGGAAAGAAGGAAGGAAAGAAGGAAGGAAGGAGAAAGAGAGAGACAGAAAGGAAAGAAGGAAGGAAGGAAGGAAGGAGGAAACAAAGACCCAATACATGGCAGCAGCAACTACTATTAATGACTGACATTCAAATTCCCCTGTATTGAAATCCTGGAACCACCATTTATAAATCATTTTACCTAAAATAAGTTACGTACCTTTTCTAAAGGTCAGTTTTCTCAATGCATAGTGAACATGATAATACTATTATTTAAAACTTGGAAATAAGGCAAAAAGATGACTTCGTGTCATTTTATTGTCATGTTGAAACAATAACAGGTCACAAAGCAACAATTATGAATTATAAAGAAGACTGTACTCCTGTTTTATGCTTTACTTTTTATTTATTTTGGTCAAGATTCCATGGAATTTCACGTTAACTTATAAATTTTTATCTGTTAGAACTTCCAGGGATTTTTGTTTAGTAGTCCCCAAAACAAAAGATTGGATTGTGTTGTAGGAGACTGACCAGTTTTGTCCTACTATTTAGCGATCTTATGCCAACGCTCTTTATTTCTGTTTGTGTGTATGCTCCATCTCTTGAATTCTTTTCAGTGAGTTTTAACATTTTGCTTTCTCTCTCATTAATAGAATAAATAAATCTTTGGCATGTGCTTACTCTATATTTGTGTGAGAGTTATTTTTAAACATGTTTGGAAATTATTTTTTAAATAACTAATATTTATTGAGTACTAACTAAATGTTATGTATAATTATTGACTCACTCGTTTCTAGGAATAACAATATGAGATGAGAAATAGTATAATCCGTTATTTTACAAATAAGGAAATACTTTTGGGTGATTATCCGTTATTGATTCAGTAAATATCAAAATATGGTAAGTGTACCAGGCCCTAAGAATTACCATTCTTCAACTACCTCCATCTCTTGATTAAAGGAACTTAGGATGCAATACCACAGAGCTAAATTATCCTTTTATGATCCAAAACTCTATGGTTAGCAGATTAAGGAGAATATATAGCACATTTACTCTTTGAAATCCTTACTTTATGATTCATTATTTTCTCCTTTGATTTATTTTTATTCTGTATTCTGTGTTTTAATTCAAGTTATACCATCATTCATTAAGGTTTCAAGATTCCACATCCCCCAGACACAGAGTCCAAAGAATAACATATAATTATTCACAGAATTCTGTAGCTTTCACCTGTATAAAGTTGTAGAAGATATAAAATAATCAGATTTCAAACTTCTGTTACAGTTTCTAATTGAACCGTTCTCCCCAATCTGAGGCATATCCTGAACTAGTCACGCCTAACCTCAATAGGGCAATGCATTGCTATTGTTATTGTTTGGGTGAAGGCATTTAGACATAAGTTGAAGTTAAAAAAATACATGTACTGTGTATGTATATTATTATGTATAATTTTTTTGTAAATATGTATAACATGTATAAATATGTTACTGATGTTTTTCTATACTTCAAATTTTACACCTTATAAAGTAAACATGATTTCAAATTGAAATGAACGTAACGATGAATAAAAGAAAAAATTAAAAATGTTCTTTTTTCAACCCCAGTTGATTGTGTGTCATCTCATATGCCCCATCGGGATGAGTACGTCTCACCTAACTGTATTACTGCCAACGTTATCTTCCCAAAAGAGGGATCTGATGAACTCAATCTCCTGTTCAACATCTTCACAAACATACTATATCTTAGACGTGACCTGAATCTTTCATGTCCTTGCTTTGGGTAGTATAGTTCCCTCCATTAGTGATGTCTGTTGTCTACAGACTTCTCTTCATATGCCCTTAGCAAGCCCTAAACATTCAAAGAATGCTAAATGTTCCAGGGTACCACCTCTCTCAGCTCTTGCTTCTCTCATCCCTCTGTTCCAATCCATCTTCCACCTTCAGATATCTCTATATCCATTTCTGTCTGTGCTCTAGCTCTGTTGGACAGCTTATCTCATGTCCTAGGCAGAACATTCCTTCCGCCACCAGAAGTATTCCCTGTGTTACGTTACTCACATGGCAAAGGGACTTTCCACATGTGATTACGTTAAAGCTGGTGAGATGAGGGGATTCTCCTGGCTGATCTGGACAGGTCCAGTGTAATCACAAGGGTCAGCAGAAGAGGGAGGCAGGAGGGTAAGAGTCAGGGAATGAGATGCGACAACAGAAACAGAGATAAAAGACGATATGCTGCTGATTTTGAAGACAGAGAAAGAGACCATGAGTCAAGGAATGGAGGAAAACTGTAGAAGCTAGAAATGGCAAGGAAATGAATAGTTCCTTAGAGCCTCCAGAAGGAATACAGACCTGCGGATCCATTTATAATGTATTTCTGATTTCCAAAACTTTAAGACAATAAGCTTGTGCTGCTTTAAGCCATTAAGTTTGTGGCAATTTATTACAACATCAGCAGGAAATGAACATATCTTGTATTGACATGCTTGAGTTCTCCCTCCTTACATGAAAAGTTCTAAGATAATAAACTGTGGCTTAGACTACTTTGTTTTCCACAGACTTCTTTAAAATAGAAGCTCAATTAATACGTATAGAAGGGATGGCTATGAGAGCAAAATACACAGAGTTTAATTAGTCCTCCCCACATGAACAGAATATTTATCCTTAATTTGATTAGTCCAAAGGGACACTATTTATGATCTTAATGATGCTGAATATTTTCTTATATTTTTGTTATACTGAGAGGGTGATTGCAAAATTCATCCGTATACTGGGTGGTGGGTAAGTTTATTTATGGGCCAAGGCATTTAGATAGCAAATGGAAAAACATAACTCCGCATGCCTCCCTGTATTCTTTTTTTGCAGGAAATAAAATTGAGATATATTTCCACAGTAAATCTAAATGTCTTCTATATTACCAGGTTTTAAAAGGTTATGTACATTAGATATTACATCATTGTTTGAAGTACATTAGTGCTTTTGAAAACAGCTGCCTTCAATCTCCATTCTCATCAAAAGAGCAACCACACAGTCTGTGCTTTTTCTAATGGCTTTAAAATGTATATTAACTTAGAAATTTGATCCACACTAATGTTTGTGTACCATAATATAGAATATTAATGGAAAACATAAACGAGGAAAAGTCTTTACAAAATAGGGCAGAAGGAGAAACTTAACGTTTCTCAAAGTGTTTTTGGTCTCAAAATTGTTTTTCTTTGGCAATGAATATGTTTTTATAAAAGCTTCATGAGGCAAAATTACCAATAAATGTGCGTATTTAGTACATTATGTCAGAAGAGAGTAGAGCCATTGATTTTGAGAAACTTTTCCAGATGAAGAAAGTTTTGACCTTTGTTTTTATATGGAGCTGATCTGTCCTCTATGACGTCACGTTAAAGACTGTTCATCTATACACGGAGAGTTGTGGGCATAGGTGGTGCAGGGTAAATGTCAGGGTGTTACCTAAATATACCAAATATAAGGATTCCTGGGGCTTCAAAACCAGCTTTATTCCAGGACCAGTTTCCTAAAATATCGGGTGCACATTTTTCCCTCTCTGAAGAACATGATCTCCATCGTCTTGGTTCTAACTGGGAACTCTTCTATGCCGTACAGAGCAGGGGAAACGGAAAATCAATTACCATCGCAAAGCGCATCTTTAGTATCACTCAAGATCCATGAATGGAAATGTACAGAGAGCTATTGCTATTGCTATCAGTAGTAGTAGTTATTCATCTTTTACTCACTTTTACAGGGTAAATACAAAAGGAACTCCAATTCTCCGAAATGAAAGGACAAACTGCCCAACAGCATCAAGAAGCTCCTCCGCTATTTCAACCAGAGAGCACACTTAGCCCAAGAGTCACAAACACCGTGTCACACTTTGCCTATAATAAAGAGGCGATGAGCATTTCTTGAATGGCCATTTCCTACCTGAAGCGGCAGGGAGAGGACATATACATGCATACTTGTGTACTTAATGACTAGAAAGGGGGTTAAAAGTTGCATGTGACTTGCTCAAGGCTGAGGGGAACTTGAAGACTTTATAAAGATCAAAGATGATGTTTGGGAGGTTTGTGGCTGTCTTGATCCTTTGCCCTGCTGCAGAGCTGAGCAACACAATCTCAGTGTCTGTGTCAACAGCAAGCCACCTGTTGGCAACAAGGAGTACGGTGTGTTTGTCTTGTGTTTGACAAGTTCACAATTTACCTTGTGATGCAAATTTAATCAACAGCATTTAAAGACTTTGAATATGAAAAGGAAAATGCTGAGCCATGAAAATTGCCTGTTGATCTGAGCTAATCTTTTACTACATAGGTTAGTGTGGGAAAAATATGTTTATCTGCTAAAATGATCTACATTCGAATCACAGGGGAAAAGGACATTGAATTTAAAGGTGGTTTTCTTTGGTCTTTTTATTTATTTGAATTGGTTGAACTTTTTTCCTTGATACTGTGCATTTGCCTTCACACTCACTTCTAAAAATTTATCCAAAATATTCTCAATATTGATTCTCAACCTCTCCTGCAATGTTTCCTGAACATTCCTCAACTATTCACTATATCTTCATTGATATTAAAGTATTAATATGTACAAATATTTAAAACATCTTACTGTGTTGGTGATTACCAACAGAGACATAAAAACATTTATTCCATTACTTCATTTATTTGTATTATATTATTTTCAGGTCCAATTGTAGGACTTTTGGACGAAGGCCTTTAAAAGTCTCAACGTTCAAAGAGACTTTTAAATATATGCCTTGGAATTACATTAAAAAGATATATTTTGACCAGGCCTAAGGGTCATGCTTGCTTTAGTTCTTGGCTATAGTAGTATGTGAAGCTATTGAAGTAGAATATGATTCTCCAAATACAAACTGAGCAGCCAGTACACACAAATTCTAAAACTAGTTTCAAGATTGTACCTAATAACCTACAGCCTGAAGTACTTGCAAAATGACAGAATTGATAAAGACAAGGTTCCAGAACCTTTTTTTTATATTCAAATAGAAATAATTGATGTTTCTGAAAAGAAAGACTAAAAGACATTGTGTGGCTTCTATTGATCTAGATTAATGTTTTCCTGACTTAGTGGTAACACTGTTATGACTTGAGACTTTTCATTAAGAAAAACATAGGTTCTGGATTCTTCTTCCTCCAGGCCTGGAGTAGAAGGGCCCCTTCTGTCGGCCAAAGAGCACAAGGAGCATCTCAGGTCTGAAATATTCCTGGGAGTCAGCCTGTGTTGCAGCACTGAGATAACACCAGGAATTTGGTTTGAGGCTACTCTTTGTCACAAGCTGAAGGATCTTGAATATGTGACTTAGGAGGTTTCGTTTAGATTTTTAGATCTGTTTAAACTTTAAAGAATTCTTATTCATTCATTCAGTCAGTAAAGATGGCAGGCTTTTGGTAGCTAAAGCACCATGCTAGACATGGGGTACACACTGAGGAGTGACATGGACCCTCTCAAGGACCAAAGGGAGCCAGGAGTGTCCTTGGGGAGACAGATGTTGATTACATCATCACATCACACATGGATGCTGGGAACGGCCATAGGCATTCAGACACATGGAAAATCTGCCTCCGCCTTTTTAAAAAGGCAACAATGAGGTTAAGACATAAGGAATATGATGATATTAGTGAGACTAAACATGGGGAAAGAACATTTTAGGCAGAATGAACAGCTGTGGTGGCCAAATACATCTTATTTTATATACGATCATCTCAACATATAAAGATAAAAGTGACTCAAACTCCTGACCTCAGGTGATCCACCTGTCTTGGCCTCTCAAAGTGCTGGGATTAACTAATATGGTGAAACCCCATCTCTATTAAAAATACAAAAATTAGCCAGATATGGTGGCATATGCCTGTAATCCCAGCTAGTCGGGAGGCTGAGATGGCGGAAGTGCTTGAACCCAGGAGGCAGAGGCTGCAGTGAGCCAAGATCACGCCACTGCACTTCAGCCTGAGCGACAGAGCGAGACTCTGTCTCCAAAAAAAAAAAAAAAAAAAAAAGATAAAAGTGACCATAGAGTTGTGGCACAGCCTTTCTAATCTCAAGACTTTGACCATTTAATGAGCTATGACATTATGAAAAGAACAGGTTTGGAGAAGAAAAAAAAAGTCTCTAGTGAAGCTCTCACAGACCTAATCAATGTTGAATCATTAGTAGCAGAAAACATAAGGTCAACACATGAAATAAACAGATATCAATGGCATTATGTTTGTATTATACAGGTAATCAGCCATGTTAATCAACCATGATTCTGGCATCTTCACTCAATATTCTTCCCCCAAAATTTTAAGGAGAAAACATGCTACATTTTTTGCAAATAAAATTTCCTTTCCTATATCTTACATCTATAATTTCAGTCTTTTGCTGTTATTTTAGAATGTAACTTGTTACAAAATTATACACAAATATTATGGAAAATTCTGGAAATACAGATGAGCAAAAAAGGTTAAAAGATGTCATGAACAATTTCTCTACACACAAAGATAACTGTGTGTAAAAGTGTGTGTTCCACATAGTTTTTGAATCAAAAGACGTAACCATTGAATGGCTTCACCATATGGCACAGGATGACCTTGCAGAATGACCGCATCAATTACACTCACATCAGCATTGGATGGAGTTGCATATTTCCATTTTCTCAAAAATCATCCCAGAAATCATACGGTTGGAAAATATGAAGGTAAAAATGTGGAAAATTATCTTTTATATCATGGTAGTTCCTCAGATATAAGGCATTTTTACATTTGGTGGACATAAAATATCTTGTTTGAATAGAATCGTTTTACATATTTTTGTTTAATTAGAAATACTAATTAATCCTTTGCTTGGCTTCTTGGTCTTTGAATTTATCAATTTTGAAAATATCAGTCTGTTATAAACTGATTTCATTGTTTTGCAATTTGAAGGAATTTGCGTTTTTTTCAAGAAAATAGTATATCACATGGGTAATATTCCTTAAAATGCAAGTATGTTATTTACAATGAATATTTCAAAAGATGAATAATATTCTTTTTTTCTCAAGTTGCTCAAATTGAGATCCAGACTTCCATTTGAGCAAGAGATTTTTACACTCAAATCATTTAATATTTGGAGGGTAATATTTAAATTTAACATTTTTTATTGAGATAACTCCTAGGAATTTTGCATCAAATTTTTAAACTTTATGACAATGAAAATACATGGTATATTTTTGTGCTTTGCAAATTAGGCTAAACTTCAAACTTAATTTTTAGGATTACATACAGTATTTTGCATATATTCTTTTGTTAAAATAAATAGTGGTTTCTTATTATTTTAAAATAATGTTACGTGATTTAACCACAATGTTATTACGTGTATGCTAGTTACAATTTGAATCTTGTGATTTTCTCAACAGCGCATTTTCTAATTGCATATAAACAAAAGTCTATTATGATAATAGTATTAAATGCCTGTACTTAAGAGCCAATTAAAGCAAGCATATATAATACTAAAATTAATTATATTCTAGATTTTATAAATTATTCATCATTGATAAAATTACACTTATTTTTAAAGTCTCTGAATTTGCTGACTTGATAAAAGAGGAAAACAACTCTTTCTTAATGTTATTTTATTTGTAAACTCAATTTGAATTGAAGGCTTGGTATGTAGTGCCCACTGAATCCACAGGGTAGATCATTAGTAAAATCCACTTTAATCTCATGAGTTTGAGCTATCTACAAGCATCTGCATTCTATAGGTTTAAGGGTTTAGATGTCTTATTTGAATAAGTTTGGGTTATATCCACACAAGTATTTGGTTGACATGATGTACCTCAATATCATGTTTTGCTATCCTGATTAGGACAGGTTTACTGAATCCATAGAAAGGCTCTATGAGGCTATTCCTTTGTCTTTTCTCTAGTAGAAAATATATGAGACCTAAAGGAACATCTGGCCATTAAACAATACTCTATTAAAAATTGAGATGTGAAAAAGATGTGCAAGACCACTAAAAAGGAAAGGAACTGAAATATAACTTCTTTCACTGAGTCTAAGATTCAATTTTGTAAAATATTTTGAATGTAACTGCTTGTAAGCATCAATATAAACTAATTATAGTGTACTCTTCTTTTCCTTAGAGTTATAAAGGAATACTTATTTCCACTATTTTTCCAAGAGTAGTGCTGACAAATTATAGCCATATATCCTAAAGAGGTTTTTGAGACATGATTTTCCATCATCAATATCCATCATAGAAAACCACATAGAAGCATTAATGTGTCCAATACAGAGTACCCACTAATTCTCACACACCATTGGGGAGAAAACAGGGTCACCAGTATTTACACAGACTATTAATATTGTCAGTGTCCTAAGGGTCTACTCAGAACCCTTTGGTTTCTACTAATTATTATTAATTTTATAAGATCTAGGAGCAAGCTGCTGCCCCTTAACTAGGTTAGCCCATAAACCTCTGTGAGCCAATGACCTTCACAGTTGAAGAAGTTAATTATTGCCACAGTGTTGTCGATCAGAGGAAGATATTTGATGAACTATTAAGACAACCTCTCAGCAGCTGAGATATTTTAAACAAATGTGGTCTTTTTCCAACGTTACACAGGAAAACAGTCACACTGCAATATCTTAGGGCTCCTCTGGGGAAGGTACATCATTTGAAAACACTGAGGACCCCTTAGAATAACTCAATAGCTCACTGGATGAAGTTGTGAAATGAATGCAGAAATAATAAGACTTTTATAGATGCCTAATTAATCGTTGCGTTTGTAAAAGATAAACACAAATGGAATATCCTCTTGTGAAGTTGCTAAGAAGCCTAGAAAAAAGTTTGAAGGTTAAAGAGTGTGATTACACATAATAGTTAACATTTTCTAAGAATACATTTTAAGGAATACTTATTTTTATAGAATAGATTTTGCTCTAAGATCATATAATGAGGTTGTGAATTAATATCAAAAAGAATATATTATTCCTAAGCAATCCTTACATTTCCTAAATAGTTACAATACACTACAGGAAGGAATTTCTTTGCAACTAACAAGTGTGTATATCATGCATAAGACATTTAAACAAATCAAAAATATTGTTTATATTTATAACTAGGGGGTCCTTGCCTGTGTTTTGAAGAACCTCAGCTAGCTAGTGTCAACATAAAAAACATTTGTACAGTCATGACTCATTTTATTGCATTTTGCTTTATTGTGCTTTGCAGATACTACACTTTTTACAAATTGAGGGTGCATGAAAATCCTGGGTCAAGTTAGTCTATTGGTGCCATTTTCCCAACACTATTGTAAACTTTGTGTTCCTATGTCACATTTTGCCAATATTTTACAATATCTCAGACTTTTTCATGGTTACTATATCTGTTATTGTGATCTGTTATCAGTGATCTTTGATGTTACCATTGTAATTGGGGGCACCATGTACCATGCCCATATAAGACAGCAAACTTAATCAATGTTGTATCTTGATTGCTCCACTGACCTACTGTTCCTCCATATCTCTTTTTCTCCTTGGACCTCCCTATTCCCTGAGACACAACAATATTGAGATTAGCCAGTTAACAACCCTACGATGGTATTTAAGTGTTCAGGTGAAAGGAAGAGTCGCACATCTCTAACTTCAAATCAAAAGCTAGAAACGATTAAGCTTAGTGAGGATGGCATGTCAAATGCCATTATAGGCTGAAAGCTAGGCCTCTTATTCCAAACAGTTGTGAATGCAAAGGAAAAGTTCTTGAAGGAAATCAAAAGTGTTATTTCAGTGAATACACGAATGATAAGAAAGCAAAACAGCTTTATTGCTGATGTGGAAAAAGTTTGAGTGGTCTGGATAGAAGATCAAACAACCACAACGTTCCCTTAAACCAAAGCCTAATCCAGAGCAAGGTCTCAACTCTCTTCAATTCTATGAAGGCTGAGAGAGATGAGGAAGCTGCAGCAGAAAAGTTTGAAGCTAGCAGAGGTTGTTTCATGAGGTCTAAGGAAAGAAGCCATTTTCACAACATAAAATTGCAGGGTGAAGCAGCAAGTGCTATTGTAGAAGCTGCATCAAGTTATCCAGAAGATCTAGCTAAGATAATTGTTAAAGGTGGCTGCACTAAACAACAGATATTCACTGTAGAGGAAACATCCTTCTATTGGAAGATGATGCCATCTAGGACTTTCATAGCTAGAAAGGAAAAGTCAATGTCTGCCTTTGAAGCTTCAAAGGGCAGACTGACTATCTTGTTAAGGACTAACACAACTGTTGATTTAAAGTTGAAGCCAATGCTCGTTGACCATTCTGAAAATCCTAAGGACCTTAAGAATTACGTTAAATCCACTCTGTCTGTGTTCTATAAAGGGAAAAACAAAGCCTGGATGACCTTACATTTGTTTGCACCATGGGTTATTGAATATTTTAAGCCCACTGTTGAGACCTATTGCTCAGGAAAAATGATTTCTTTCAAAATGTTACTGTTCATTGACAGTACACCAAGTCACCCAAGAGCTTTGATGGAGATGTACAAGATTAATGTTGTTTTTGTGCCTGTTAACCCAAGATCTGTTATGCACCCATGTATCAAGGAGTAATTTTGATTTGCAAGTCCTATTATTTAAAATCATTATTTAAGACTTGTATTATTCAAGACTTGTAAGTTAAAATTATTATTATTTACAAGTCTTATTATTTAACACTTGTAAAGCCATAGTTGCTGTAGATAATGGTTACCCTGAAGGATTTTGAAAAGGTGAACTGAAAAACTTCTGGGAAGGAGCCATCATTCTGGATGTCATTAAGAATATTCACGATTCTGGGAAAAGATCAAAATATCAACATTTACAGTGTGGGCAAAAGAAAGAGAAATCAGACTGTTACTGTGTCTATATAGAAAGAAGTAGACATAAGAGACTTCATTTTGTTCTGTATTTGAGATGCTGTTAATCTGTGACCCTACCCCCAACCCTGTCCTTGCAAGAGACATGTGCTGTGGTGACTCAAGGTTTAATGGATTTGGGGCTGTGCACGGTGTGCTTTGTTAAACAAGTGCCTGAAGGCAGTATGCTTGTTAAAAGTCATCACCATTCTCTTAATCTCAAGTACCCAGGGACACATACACTGCGGAAGGTTGCAGGGACCTCTGCCTAGGAAAGCTAGGTATTGTCCAAGGTTTCTCCCCATGATAGTCTGAAATATGGCCTGGTGGGAAGAGAAAGACCTGATTGTACCCCAGCCTGACACCCGTGAAGGGTCTGTGCTGAGGAGGACCAGTACAAGAGGAAAGAAGGCCTCTGGGTAGTTGAGATAGAGAAAGGTATCTGTCTCCTGCCTGTCCCTGGACAAAGGAATGTCTCAGTGTAAAACCCGATTGTATGTTCTATTTACTGAGATAGGAGAAAACCGCCTTAGGGCTGAAGGTGGGACTTGCTAGCGCAATGCTGCTCTTTATGCACTAAAAAGGTTTATGGAGATGTTTGCATATGCATATCAAGGCACTGCACTTTTCCTTAAACTTATTTATGTTGCAGAGATCTTTATTCATATGTCTTTCTGCTGACCTTCTCCCTACTATGATCCTATTGTCCTGCCACTTCCCCTTTTCCGAGATGGTAAAGATAATGATCAATAAATACTGAGGGAACTCAGAGACTGGTGCCGGTGTGGGTCCTCTGTATGCTGAGCGCCAGTCCCCTGGGCCCACTTTTTTTCTTTCTCTATACTTTGTCTCTGTGTCTCATTTCTTTTCTCAAGTCTCTCGTTCCACCTAAGGAGAAACGCCCACAGGTGTGGAGGGGCAGGCCACCCGTTCATACAGGAGTTTACAAGACATTTGTTCCAACCCTCATGAATAACTTTGAGGGGTTCAAGACTTCAACAGAGGAAGGAGCAACAGATGTTGTGTGTTTTAATTTAATTTAATGTAACTTAATTTAGGAGAGCTGTTTTAATTTAATTTAATGTAACTTAATTTAGGAGAGCTAAGTAATTAAACATGAGGCCAAAGTAAATAAGAAAGTGGCAGTCTTTTATTGCAAATATGCATACACTCTCGGACGAGGTTCTCTGGTCCTCAGGTGTGAGGGGCCAAGGAAGTCGCGCCGGCGCTCTCGGGTGATGTTCTCCGGTCCATAAATGCGGGGGCTGAAGAAGTCACACCGGCTCCTGCCGGCAGCGGACTTTTATGCCTGGGAGCTGGAAGGGGAGGAGTTTGGGGCGTTTGTGTAGGAGTGGCTTCTTGAATTTCAGTGTCCCCAGCTTGACGTCATTCTGCGCATGCTCAGTTGATTTGGTTCTGAAAGGACACAAAGATGGATGTGTACCTGCCCCCCACCTGCTACACCCTTGTTCTACTCTCTAATCTTTGCACATACCAGAGATTTCGTAAGTTCTGTGAGTACCTGGTTTTCTGCACGTACCAGAGATTTTGTTTTGCACATACCAGAGA
>NW_012103920.1:7655630-7657562 GCF_000951045.1 Mandrillus leucophaeus
TAAATACATATATTTATTTTTATCAGTGATTTGTATTCACCTTAAAATTAATACTCCTAATAGAAAAATGTGAAGAATTATTTTGATAAATTAAAAATCACTCATTTATTTTTATGACCATATTTTAAAAATAAATTACTATCATATATAAAATGGTACCAAATAAGATTATCATGCCATACGGACAAAATTAGCTACAGACAGTCCCTGACTTATGATGGTCCAACTTAACTATGTTTCAACTTTATGATGGGCGAAAGCAATGAACATTCACTACACGTCTCAACTTACAATGCTGTTGCAACTGGATAAACCTATCATAAGTTAAAAATTAAAAACACACCTTCAACTTACGATACTTTCAACATGATAGGTTTATCAGAGTGTAACCCCACTGTAAATCCAGGAGCATCTGTATATACTATGAAGCCTTTTGGAGGTAGGGGCATGAAAACATAAACCACACCTTTGGCAAAATGACGAACAATAAGAAGCTGTGGCCCTTCCCGCAACTTACCAGGGGCTATGTAGTAGCTTGAAATGGTCACTAATTAAATGGTTTCATAAAACCAACTATAGCCTGGAGGCTTTTGCTTTCTATTGATAAATTATTCTTTGTAAAAATGTATTACATCATTCATTCAAAAAATCTCCAAATATTTTATTTTTTAAATTTAAAATAGAAAGATTTTATTTGATCCAGCAATCTGATTACTGAGTATATATCTGTAAGAAAATAAATTTTCTGCCCAAAAGACACTGGCACTTGCATGCTCATCGCTGTGCTATTGACAATAGCAAAGACATGAAATCAACTGAAGTGCTGATCAACGGTGGATTGGATAAAGAAAACGTGATACTTATACACCATGGAATACCACACAGCCATAAAAAAAGAATGAAATTATGTCCATTGCAGCAGTATGGATGCAGCTGTAGGTCATAATCCTAAGCAAATTAACTCAGGAACAGAAAACCAAATACCACATGTTCTCACTTATAAGTGAGACTTAAACATTGAGCACACATGGACATAAATATGGGAACAACAGGGACTGTGGACTCATAGAAGGTTAAGGCAGGAGGTTGAAAAACTACCATTTGGTCCTATGCTCACTGCATGGGTGACAGGCTCCATCGTACTCCAAACCTTGGCATTGCACAATAAATCTGTACATGTACCCTCTGTATCTAAAATTAAAAGTTATATCTTTTTTTAAAAAAAGAAAGCTTTTAGAAGTTTTAAACCCACTCAGATTAAATAGCAGTTGTGGGGGGTGGGAAGATGGGAAAGAGGACAAAAGAAAATGGCAAGAACACAATGGAAAGAATGGGGATGAGCCAGTGAACAGAATGCAACGCAGTGGGCCTTTGGCTAATAAAGTGCACTTTCAAACCAGCTAAAACTGTTATAAAATGGTAAAAACAGTATTTTTGTGGCCCAACCTCATTACTGAATCAATGAAGTATGGTACAATATCTAACTGTTGTGCATCAGACTGATCAATACACATAAATTCAACGTGTATTTTTAAACAAATGGATCGAGGAATAAATGAATGGATATGAAATTTACATTTCAAGTCTTTTGGACATTTTATGATGGTACTTTATATTTTCTTTTCCAAGTTATTATTTTCTAAAACATTTGTGTTTTTAAGAATATTTGACGCCTTCTGGGGATAGTAGGATGGAACATTTAAGAATAGTATTGTTTCAAATATGCCTTCCATCTTGCGCATAGAACCAGTTAAAATTTCTGTTTTCCAAAGTAGAATTTGAAATTGTTTGTAGAAAGGTATTGTTTCAAATGTATCAGGTAAGTTTTCTGTAAATTTTCATCTCTCTTTCTAATCTTTTCAAGACTAATTGTATTAAACTCTTATTTACTTCTGAATAGAAACAGGCTGAAAAATAGCTTAAAAATTAAGG
>NW_012103920.1:7659227-7661679 GCF_000951045.1 Mandrillus leucophaeus
TAAAATGTAAAAAGCACTTATATATTTTGGGGGCTTTTTAGATTTAAAATGCATTATTGATCACATCTGCTAATATTTCATATTTACGAAGGCAAAGCCACCATCTAAATTAATGGTCGTAATTAGCAGATTGAGTTTTTCACCACAGGCAAATATCTGTCTTCTAGAGTTGTAAATGAGCATTTAAGGATTGAAGCAGCAGGTAGTATATTCTCTAAGAACAAAATGATTATTTAACATAATTTATAAAGAATGAGATATTCATACTAATTAATTCTTAAATACCGATTTTATACATGAATTCTTAATATTCCATTTTATTTAAATTTTATTTAATATTAATTTAGCCAGTGAGAAGCATTTGTGCAAGTTTTATTTGGTAATTTTGCTTGATTTCTATCCTGTTTATATAGTGTTTCTGAGTCTTATTCTCAATAATTTAGATGAAAAAGTTTTTAAATTAATTATTACATATAGATTTAGAAAATCACTTTAACATGAAAGATAGCTTTAATATTTTAATAGTTAATGTATTAATTGACATACTTCCTGACAATTATTTTAATAATTATCTATGGATTACATAGATAAGCAAAAGAGTGAGTGAAAAATCAACACATGGAAAAATACTTGACATTTAATATATTATACTGAGAAAACTACCCTTGGGATTGTATTATATGGATCTTGCTAAGCTGCAATACCTTAGACAAATTAATTAGTTCTATTGACCCTCAGTATAATAGACATAGTAATTATTACTTAACATGGCTATTTGATTTGTAAAACAATACGCAAATATATTTTATTCTGGGAAACCTAAAAATTGTGCCTCCTTTATTCCTGCACCTCACCTTGTAAAACACATAAATTAGTTCACAGGAGTTAAAAATTTAAAAACTCCGATTATTACAACTTTTTATTTTGAAATAATTTTAAACATCAAAGAGTCTGTAAGGATATTAAAGAAACTGCTTATCACGTCAGGTAACATTTCATATTTACAAAGACAAAGCCACCATCAAAATTAACGGTAGTATGTAGGGCTGTACGTCTTGTTAAACCGTCTTCTCAGTCTTTTGATACGTTCTATAAATTTTTTAAGGAATGTTTTGTTTTCTGATACAAAAACACATTGCATGGCTCATTCTTCATGGTGCACTTGTTCTCATTTTGTTGGAATTGTGTTTAAATACTAATATCTGGATGCTAGATATGCTCTTTGCAACTTGGGTGAGATCTCATATTCTTAGCACTTTGCATGCCCCCCAAACAACAACAAAATGTCCAAATGGTAATTAAATTTCTACTTTACATCATTTTTAAAAATTGAAAAATAAATTATAATTGAAACATAGTAGAATCAATTGCAAAAAAAATGTTTAATCATATAATTTGACCACTTATGTTAACCAATAAATTAAATGCAAAAGTAACTCAGAAAATCTTAGTCATTTTGGGCTGCTATAACAAAATACCATAGACTGCGTGGCGTATAAACTATAAACATTTATTTCTCATAGTTCTAGAGGCTGGAAGTTCAAGACCAGGGTGCAAGCATGGCCAGGTTCTGGTAAGGGTCCTTTTGGTCCTTTTTCAGATTGTAGACTGCCAACTTCTTTTTGTATCTTCACATATCCTCAGAAAGAGAAAGAGCTAGCTCTCTGACCTCTCCTTACAAGGGCACTAATCTCATTCATGAGGGCTCCACCCTCATTACCTAATCACCTCTCAAATGTTCTACCTCCAAGTACCATCACACAGAGATTAGGGTTTCAACATATAAATCTGGGGATGACACAAACATTCAGTTCATTGCATTACCTTAATGTACTACTGGCTCCATATAAGCTCAAAGGCTGCAAATTAAGTATATTTTCTTCCTTTTTTCCTAGCTTTATCTTGAGTCAAAGGCATTGTGATCTTTTATTTTATGGATTAAATGTGCACTAATATAAATCAAAATCACTGTGATATGGTTTGTCCGTGTCCCCAACCAAATATCACTTTGAATTGTAATAATCCCTATGTGTAAAGAGCAGGGCCAGGTGGAGATAATTGAATCGTGGGGGCAGCTCCCCCATACTGTTCTTATGATAGTGAACAAGTCTCATGAGATCTGATGGTTTTATAAAGAAGAGTTTCCCTGCACACACTGTCTTGCCTACCACCATGTAAGATGTGGCCCTGCTCCTCTTTCACTTTCTGCCATGATTGTGAGGCCTCCTCAGCCATGTGGAACTGTGAGCCAATTAAACCTCTTTTCTTTATAAATTACCCAGTCTCAGGTATGTCTTTATTAGCAGCATGAGAATAGACTAATACACACTGAAATATAATGTTATAGAAATATGGTATTATACTGACCACATGTCTCAGTTTAGGGAGAACAGTCCAGGTTAATTGCCATACCCTGAACATAAATATTAATGTTGAACTATTTCAACTCTCA
>NW_012103920.1:7664499-7666448 GCF_000951045.1 Mandrillus leucophaeus
TCCCAAAGTGCTGGGATTACAAGCATGAGCCACCATGCCTGGCCCATAACCGTTGTATTTTTAAATAATATATGTCAATCTATTTGTCTGCAGTTCATGGATACTAAACTGTACTCATTTATTTCTGCATAAAGCCATATCAGTGACTGTCCAATCCCCTATCAACTAAGATGAAAAGCAATTTAATAATTTTTCAAAAATTACTATTAAGAATTTAAATCCTCTTTGGAATTATTTTAGAAGAGTGATCTCTATTTAGTTTGTTTTTGCCTAATCTTTCAGCAGAAATCTAATGAAAAGAAAGCTCCTTAATTGTATTTAACATTTAAAAATTCCAATAAGTTTTCAGATTGATAGTTTGCAGCTAAACCCTGTCTTATTTTCTTTTTTAGTCATACTAACATCCTTCAATTTCAAATCGTGTTAGGGAACCCAGAAAATAAAAGAAGGTTGTCCATATTCGTTTTCTATTGCTGGGTAACAAACTACCACAAAATTAACGTTAAAAAAAAACACACACTTATTATCTCATGGTTTCTGTGGATAAGCTTAGCTGGGTACTCTGCTACTTAGGGTTTCACAAAGCTAAAATCAAGGTGGAAGCTGGGCTGTGTTCTCATCTGGAGGTTAGAACGGGAAAGAATCAACTTCTACTCTTACTTAGATCATAAGACATAATTAATTTCCTAGTGTCTACAGAACTGAAGGCCTGGGCTTCTTGCTTTCTATCAGCTGAAGGCTTCCTTCATCTTTTAGTGACTGCCTAGAGTTACCAGAGGCCACCCTGCTTCCTAGAGGCTGCCCACAGTTCTTTGCCATTGGACTTTACTAACATAGTGGCTTACTTCATCAAGACAGCAAGGAGAGTCTCTAGAACAAGTCTGCTAACAGTAGAGTGTTTTACATAATGTGATGCCATCCCACGTATGACATTACATCCACCACCTTTGCCATTTCCATGGCTTAGAAGCAAGTCACAGGTCCTAACTCACACTCAAGGGGAGAGGCCACACAAAGCAATGACCATCGGGAGAAGAGATTAGAGGTGCCACCTTAGCATTTGTCTGCCACACAGTCTTCCTGAGAAAACCAAGATCTAGAATTTCTAGTAGAATTTTCTTTTGTTCATCTAAGAATCAATTGATTCTTAATTCTAAGCTTGAAGTGTAACTGCTTTTTTATGGGTAAGTTAAATGTATCCATTTTTAAGCCTGTGAAAATATTTTGAAAGAAAATTACTACATTACCCTATAGGAGAGAGAATATATATATATAAGTAACAATATAGAAAGAAAATACATTGAGAAAATACATATTTGTTCACAAAGGTATACAAATGAACATTTTGATATACAGACACATTTAAATAAAATGTAAAAAGCACTTATATATTTTGGGGGCTTTTTAGATTTAAAATGCATTATTGATCACATCTGCTAATATTTCATATTTACGAAGGCAAAGCCACCATCTAAATTAATGGTCGTAATTAGCAGATTGAGTTTTTCACCACAGGCAAATATCTGTCTTCTAGAGTTGTAAATGAGCATTTAAGGATTGAAGCAGCAGGTAGTATATTCTCTAAGAACAAAATGATTATTTAACATAATTTATAAAGAATGAGATATTCATACTAATTAATTCTTAAATACCGATTTTATACATGAATTCTTAATATTCCATTTTATTTAAATTTTATTTAATATTAATTTAGCCAGTGAGAAGCATTTGTGCAAGTTTTATTTGGTAATTTTGCTTGATTTCTATCCTGTTTATATAGTGTTTCTGAGTCTTATTCTCAATAATTTAGATGAAAAAGTTTTTAAATTAATTATTACATATAGATTTAGAAAATCACTTTAACATGAAAGATAGCTTTAATATTTTAATAGTTAATGTATTAATTGACATACTTCCTGACAATTATTTTAATAATTATCTATGGATTA
>NW_012103920.1:7671893-7679575 GCF_000951045.1 Mandrillus leucophaeus
ATAGTGCTCAAATAATAGATTAAGTAACTTGAAGGGATTTCCACAAAATAGCAAAGTGGTTATCTCTTTTTAGAGGAACTATGGGTAATTTTTACATATTTCCTTATGTACTTACTATATTTTTAATAGCTACATTTAAGTTGAATGGATTTATAATCAGAAATATATATATATTTATTCAGTCATAAACATAATACACCTTAACATTTATCTTGTGAAAATTATTTTATCATAAGTCTAAAAATAATATCCTCCAAAAGAAATTTAAAGTCACTTATATTCTTCTTTATTAAATTGTATTTTATCATACTTTTAACAGGAACATGAATAATAGAGGGATTTCATATAACATTGACTTTATTCAATTTTGACATATTTGACATATTTTAGAATATGCTTTCATTTTTATATGCATAATATGCATGAAATATATAAATATGTCTGTTTGTACACATACTTCATAAGTTATACATATCATTTCTACCAAATGGCACTTTAAATCTTAATGAAAATGGAAAGTTATTTCACTTTTACTGTAAGTGTAGGTAGCACCCAACACAGCGCAGATGCAAAGTTCTATGCTTATCTATTAAATATAGGGTATTAATAATGTTCAAAAGATCTTTATCCTTGGTTATTTTTAACTGTCTGTTCTATCAGTTTTTAATGATGATAAATTTGACTATCTCTCTAGAAATTTTGTTTTTTCTTCACAGATTTGTGCCTATAATATTACATAGCAAAGTTTACTTCCTGACTTTCTTTAACAGTTACCAGTAAGCAACAGCATTCTCTTTCTTTCGTGATATTGTATACTAAATTATATGCTATGTGACATTATCATTTGTTCTTTATGCTATTTTGATTTATATTTTTGGGGAATAGTGCATTTCACTGTTAATTATGGAATTAATTCTATCTGTTTGTAACTGCCTACTAAGTTTTCAAGCACCATTTATTATAAGTTCATCTGCAGCCCTTATCATACACTAAATTTCCATACGTATCTGAGTTTGCTTCTTGGCTCTCCATTCTATTTTACAATTTCATTTGTCATTCCACGCACCAGTGCCAAATTACTTGAGGTTTAGAGAATTTATAGTAATGTCTGGAAAAGCTTGTTCCCGCCTACTTTACCGTTTTCATTATTTTTATTGCTATTCTTACAGTTATTTTTTTCCACATGAACTTTAGAATGACCTAGCCTAATTCCATTAAAAATAATTGCTATTTTTTGGAAGGTATGAGTTAAAATTTAGAGAAAAACTTAGGCAGTACTAACATCTTTATGATTTTGGATTGCCCTATCTGAAACGTCTTTCCATTTGTTTAAGTCTACTCTACTGTTTTTCGGAAATGTTTTAAACTTTTCTTCAAATAATCCTACGAACTGTGTGTTAATTATATATCTAAATAACTTACTGAATTTTAAAAGTTTGTTTCATCATTGATTTTTAAGAGTTTTCCAGGTATATGTTCCTGTCAGCTACAAATAAAGACAGTTTTACTTCTTTACCTATTCTTATGCCTCAGCCATTTCTCTTGATTAATTGCATTGATTAATACTTGCATTAATGTACTGAATAGAAGCAGATGTTGTGGGCATACTGCCCTAATTCTTGGAAACATTACTACTCTTTCTCATTAAATAAGATGTTACTGACTTTAGAAGATATGTGGGTGTCTGTGCATGCAGGTAAATGTATGTGTGTAGATATGTCTATGTGTGTGTGTATATATATAATACACATATATAAAAAACGTATGTATTATATACATATACATAATACATATGTGCATTATTTATGCATGTAAGTGTTTATACATGTATACACATATACACACACATGTATATATGTAATACACATGTGTATAAATATAATACATGTGTACATAGTGTGTATATGTACATATATGTATATTATGTAACATGTAATGTGTACACAATACATGTGTATATATGTATATATGTAATACATATGTGTATACATGTATACACAATATGAACACATATATGCAACACATTTATCCATGTATGTAGAAAGTTTTGTTAGATTATAAATTTAAATATTTCTTTTCTACTTTTTTTGCTGTTCTTCAGTAAGTAAAATACTATGAACGTTATTCTTTCTTTTTCTGTCTCCTATTTCTACTACTTTCCATTTTTGCTTTTTCACTCCTTTTTTAAAGTCCCATTTTTATGCTATCCTGCTAAAGACTGCTATCCTGCCTTTTATCAATATTCAAAGTTAAAATTCAATTTATCCTCCGTTGGATATTGTATAAATTGTTATTAATTTCTGACACCATTTCGTCTTTTTCTTTCTTTTTTGTTCCATCAACTGTCTTTATTCCTGGGTTTGGTTTTGTTGTTGATGTTGATTTCTATTCTTAGTTTCTGAATTTACGAATCAAGGTTGTTTCTCATATTCTTAAATGCCTCTATTAATACATTTATTTCATCTTAATGGTCATTATATAGTTTTCTGTTTTATACTTATTTTTTCAGGGAGAATTTTCCTCAAGTGAGGTATGCCAGCAATATTTTTCTTGTTCAGTAAGAAATATCCCTCAGAAGCTTGTTCTAAACACTTGCTTACAGAGATCTCTTTTTGAGAAACAGTTCCACTCACTGAGAGAAAACAGCACACAATGCACAGGCTTAGGGTTAGGGTCAGGGTTAGGGTTCATCAGTGTTTCTACAACATTCCTAGTTTAATGGTGCTCTTCTCTGTCACTGTTGCAAAGTTCAATTTCTTAGCTTATGTTTCTGTTTGTTCTGTCAGTGTTAGTGAAAAAAATTAAACATATATTAAATATAACATATTATAAAAATTAAACATGTTAAATATAACATATATTAAAATTTCTTTTTATTTTAGGGCTGGCCAACGTATGATTTTCATAGCATAATGTCAAGTTTCCATAAGAAAAACAATTTTTAAGGTTGTCTTATTTAGCATGATATATTTTCATGGGAAACTGATGCCCAACTTGATAGGGCAATTGAGGCACTCTGTACAAACCTGCAGGTGAATATCAAGCACACGGACAGGGCACGGGGCAGAGTTCTGAGGCCAGCAGCACGAGAAAGCTTCACCATCTCTTTTCTAGAGGGACAAAAGGCCAAGCGGTTGTCTGAAACCTGGGGAAGATGCCAAATAGAATGGCAGCCAGCAGGAGCTCTGGCCATCTATAGATGGACACAAGTGAAACTGAGAGGTTAATTTGATCAGGTCTGCCTGCCCTGCTTGCTTCTGGTCATTTGCTTTTTGTTTTTTTTTTTTTTTTCCTTTTTCCATGAAGCTGAAGGCCATGGTCACTGAAGCCTGCACTGATGAACACTAAAACTTAACCTTCCCTGGCTACGTTATAGATAACATTCATAGGTCACCCTGGTAATGGTCACTTTAGTTGTTTTTCAGGAACTTGGACCAGCCCCTGTCCAGCTCAAACCAGCTGAGACCATGAACCCTTCAATTGTACAAATGCCCAAGAAATGATCTTTTGACTATAGAAGACCAAAAACTCCACCCTCAGATCACCATTGAAACCACACACAATATATCTTCCGTGTATCAGACATCATGAAAAAGTATGAAGATCAATGATAAACTAAAAAAAAATTTACAACATTTAGGACAGCATAATAGTTAATAGAGAGATATTTAAAATATACATGTCATACAAATCTTGAGAAAGAACACAGAAACAAAATCTCATTTAAAAAGATAGACATGGATATTTTAAGGGAAATTGAAATACCGATTACTATCAAACTTAAGATAAATTCACCAGTATTTAAAAAAAAAAAAAAAAAAATCAATTAAATACCAGGCTACAGTGAGCTAGCGTCACCACTTTCTGTACATATGTCCTAGGAAATACCATCAACCCTGACTATGCTTGCCCAGAACTAACTTGTTACTTAACTTTTCCCATTTTTCTCCACTGCCGATAGCATTTCCCCATTCCTTAAACCACCCCACTTCCCTAACCCATGATAAACCTTATCTTCAGGGCAGAGGATGTGAAAATTTTTCTTCCACCTCCTCACTCAGCAGCCTTGCAAATAAATCTTTTCTCTTTTGCAAAACCCAGGTCAAAATGATTGATTCACCTTGTGCAGGCAAAACAATCCTGGACCAGGCCAGTAACCCAACCAAACCTGGTGAGCTCACAAGAATGGAGCCTGTTTAGTAAGCATGCTCCTCCCCTCTCTGTCTCATCATACCCTCAATCAATTGGCATAGTTTGAGTGCTCACTATAGCCTGGTATTTAATTGATTTTTTAAAAATTACTGGTGAATTTGTCCTAAGTTTAGTCATAATCAGATGTCATTTTCCTTTAAAATACCCGTCCGTATCTTTTTCTGATTTTGTTTTTATTTTCTTTCTCAAGATTTGTATGACATGTATATTTTAAATATCTATTAACTATTATTTTGTCATAAATGTTTAATTTCTTTTAGTTTGTTATGGATCTTTACACTTTTTTGTAGTGCCTTTGATATACAGAAGATATATTGTGTGTGACTTAGTATACTAGGGTTTACTATATTATTTCTTCTGAAGACTATTTCTTCTGGAGAAATCAGAAATACCTTTATTTAGGCATCTAATACATTTGTAGATTTTATTGTAATATCGACTATTTCAGTACAAATTTTAAAACAGTTCAAAATTTGTTCATGTTTGGTTTGATAAAAATTCCAAGATGTGTGTGTGTGTGTATGTATGTGTATGTGTGTGTCTGTTTTGTTAAAAAGGTAAACTGAGGCACAACAAAATTCTAAAGAGTTGCCTTGAGCAAACATTAATTCACAAATTAGGCAGCTCCAAATCAGAAGTGTTTCAGAATCTCCATCAGGAAAACTCAAGAGAAAGGACCTTATAGAATTAACAAGGAAGTAAAGCAAAGGAAATATTTGATTGGTTACAGTTATACAGTTGCCTTATTTGGTCTAACCAAATAAGGTTTCTAGTTATGTAAGTTCTCTAGTTATGTAAGTTTATTGGCCACTTCTGATTGGCTGCAATTAAGTTATGTTTTTCTTTAATATAGGTGCTACGGTCTGAATGTTCATATGTTGAAAACGTAACCCTTAATGCCACAGTGTTGGGAGGTGGGGAGTAATGGGAGGTGCTTAGGTCATAAGGGCTCTGCCTTCATTAATGAATTAATGCCTCTATAAAAAGGGCTTGTGAAGGCTGGGCTTGGTGGCTCACACCTGTAGTTCCAGCATTTTGGGAGGCTGAGGCGGGTGGATCACCTGAGGTCAGGAGTTCGAGACCAACCTGGGCAACATGGTGAACCCCCATCTCTACTAAAAATACAAAAATTACCTGGGCTGGTGGTGCAAGCCTGTAGTCCCAGCTACTCAGGAGGCTGAGGCAGGAGAATTGCTTGAACCTGGGAGGCAGAGGTTGCATTGAGCTGAGATCACACCATTGCACTTCAGCCTGGGTGACAGAGCGACATCCTGTCTCAAAAATTAAATAAATAAATGAATAGGGCTTGCAGGAGTGAGTTCACTCTCTTGCATTCTTTTGCCATGAGGACATAGCAAGAAGACTCTCACCAGATACCAGATGCTGGCACCTTGATCTTACACTTCCCAGCCCCAGAACTATGAGAAATAAATTTTTGTTCTCTATAAATTACCCAGTCTCAGGTATTCTGTTAGAGAAGCACAAAGGGATTAGGACAATATGCATTTATAGTAAATCGCTCAAATTAAGTTTTGATTATATTTACAAATCAAACAAGGTTAAGATCGCCTGTAAGGTCTAACTAGCTTACATGATTAATCTTTTTTTTTTTTTTAAGAGACACAGTCTCACTATGTTGCCCAGGTTGAAATGCAGTGGCTACTCACAAGTGCAATCATAGTGCACTGAAGCCCTAAAGGGATCTCAAGCAATCTGCCTGCCTCAGCCCCCTGGAGTGGCAGGGACTAAAGAATGAGCCACTGCATTCAGCTTAATTATCCCAGTAATTTTTTAAATAATCCATTCCTTTTCATTTTAATTATATGCATCACATTAGAGTCTCTTTAATGGCTATGTAAATTGTTTCATTGATCTATTTATGCCAGTATCACATGATTTTAACTCTTATAGATTTAATCATTTCTGGCTTCTGATAAGGCAAGTCACTTTGAAGCCTGCTTCTGTTCAGTGATTCCCACATTTTACACTGAGTCCTTTATTTAGGTCTTTCCATCGGTTTCCCACTCAGAGACAATAAATCCAGTAGAGACCCTGTGTCGAGAAAACTGGGGTTGAGAGTAAGAAGACAACAGTTTGCAGGATGCTTTAAGAAAACTCAAAAATTTACCCTGTCCAATTTGGCAACATCAATCTCTCTTTACATTGCATTTATGTAAATTGGATAAGGTGATCAAATCATCTGTGAACCTCTGTGAATTGTCATTCATAAAGTATAAAATGGCTTTATTCCTGTCAGAAAAAAAGATATATGCATAATTGTTTGGTTTGATATCTGTACTTTCTAGTCAATGTAATACAGTTTTGAATTGGGAGTTAAAGGTAACCTCAACCAGGGAGGAAAATTATTACCCAGCTTCAGTTCTGATTCAGAGGAAAGTTAAGAGTTGTTTCCACACTTAAAAAAAAAATAAGTGCTAACACGTCCAAAAGCTATGCCTGCTTTCAGTGATGAACATGTCTTCTTACTGCACCTTGGGAAACTGGGCCCATGAAAGTGCATCGCCTCTCTCATTCTCTGAATCACCTGCTAATTTGCTGTAAGCAACAGAATTGATGATAGTATTTTTGTTTCTTAACCCACTAAATTACCTTCATGCCCCAAATGGTCTAATCAGTATTCTGTTCTTCAAAGCATCAGTAGCTGATTTTCATAAGGAAATGAAAATGACAGGCGAAGTTCTTGGCCTGAGCTCCTTGCAGGCAGAGCAGTCATGTGACAGGCTCGCTGTCTACAGCCTCTGCAGAAGGTGAAGCCTTGCTCGGCATTACCTGATGGGGTCCTATATTAAGGCTTAGAAACCCCAATTTAATTTGATTAACGATTCCGCCGGCAAGTTGTTAGCTGTTGCTCTTCCAACCCCAGACTTCAGAGAGCTTTTACGGAGCCTGTTGTAAATAAATGCATTTGACAATCTACAGGATATGATTTGTCATTCTAATAATATTGACAAAAACAACTGGATTTAAAGATGAAAGTGTCTGGCATGAGGAGTACGGGGACAGGAGGAATGAAAAGGAATATTTAAGAATGCAAAAACCAGTCAGACAGCACAGCTCTGAGCCTGGCAGTGCCCCCGCAGGGGCACTGGTTCACATGCTGATTGTGAGCAAGGAAAATCTCATTTAAACCAAGTGGGAAATTATAGTTACCAAATTGGCAATTACTTCATTCATATATATATCTTTCACTGCTACGTCCCCATGACTGCATGGGTCACTTCTGACCTTAGGGCTCTTTACAATTGTTGATTTCATTAGTATAAAAAATATGAACTCTGAACACTGTCGGGTGTGACTTCCAGGCAGAAAGATCAACTGTGTGAACCAAGCTGAGTGTCTTCAGCAGCCCCTGAGTTGCTGCGCTGTGAACTGGGTGTACAGACTGCTAATGCTTTGGTGGGAGTTCTTTCAACAAGGAAATTACTCGATGCACCAGCTTTGAAGCGACG
>NW_012103920.1:7679625-7684170 GCF_000951045.1 Mandrillus leucophaeus
GTATTCTGTTCTTCAAAGCATCAGTAGCTGATTTTCATAAGGAAATGAAAATGACAGGCGAAGTTCTTGGCCTGAGCTCCTTGCAGGCAGAGCAGTCATGTGACAGGCTCGCTGTCTACAGCCTCTGCAGAAGGTGAAGCCTTGCTCGGCATTACCTGATGGGGTCCTATATTAAGGCTTAGAAACCCCAATTTAATTTGATTAACGATTCCGCCGGCAAGTTGTTAGCTGTTGCTCTTCCAACCCCAGACTTCAGAGAGCTTTTACGGAGCCTGTTGTAAATAAATGCATTTGACAATCTACAGGATATGATTTGTCATTCTAATAATATTGACAAAAACAACTGGATTTAAAGATGAAAGTGTCTGGCATGAGGAGTACGGGGACAGCAGGAATGAAAAGGAATATTTAAGAATGCAAAAACCAGTCAGACAGCACAGCTCTGAGCCTGGCAGTGCCCCCGCAGGGGCACTGGTTCACATGCTGATTGTGAGCAAGGAAAATCTCATTTAAACCAAGTGGGAAATTATAGTTACCAAATTGGCAATTACTTCATTCATATATATATCTTTCACTGCTACGTCCCCATGACTGCATGGGTCACTTCTGACCTTAGGGCTCTTTACAATTGTTGATTTCATTAGTATAAAAAATATGAACTCTGAACACTGTCGGGTGTGACTTCCAGGCAGAAAGATCAACTGTGTGAACCAAGCTGAGTGTCTTCAGCAGCCCCTGAGTTGCTGCGCTGTGAACTGGGTGTACAGACTGCTAATGCTTTGGTGGGAGTTCTTTCAACAAGGAAATTACTCGATGCACCAGCTTTGAAGCGACGTGGCATATGCATGCTCTAGAAAGGTAAAATGCTAAGGCCTGTCCTGCTGAAGAGTCCAGTGGCCACACCAGCTTCACATGACGTAGGAACACAGCTTCTCCACAACCTCTGACCATCTCCACCCTCTGAAGTGGTCCTCTGGATCTAATGTCCCAATATGCTGTGTTATTTGTAACATGCTGAGGGCTCTGCCCCACTTACATTCCTTACCTCTTCTAGATGATGCATTAAAATATTTTGTGATCCATAATGAGTCTGATTTGTGAAATGATTCATTTACCCAAATGTTTATGAGCATCTATTACAGGGCAGTCTTGGTGACAGGTGGCAGAATTTAAAGGAGAAACATGATAGTCATTGCTTTGCCTCCTCTGAGCTAAATATCCTGCAAGGGAGACAGGTGCATTAAATAAGAAATTACAGTAATAATTATTAAAAAGCCAAGAAACAACAGATGCTGGTGAGGCTGTTGAGAAATAGGAATGCTTTTACATTGTTGGTGGGAATGTAAATTAGTTCAACTATTATGGAAGACATTGTGACGATTCCTCAAGGATCTAGAACCAGAAACACCATTTGGCCCAGCAATCCCACTACTGGGTATATACCCAAAGGCATATGCATCATTCCGTTATAAAGATACATGCACACTTATGTTTGCTGCAACAGTATTCGCAATAGCAAAGACATGGAACCAACCGAAATGCCCATCAATGATAGACAGGATAAAGAAAATGTAGTACACACACACCACTCTATGTGTATGATATACACTATGTGTATATCATATGTGGTACTATGCAGCCACAAAAAGGAATGAGATCATGTCCTTTGCAGGCACAACGATGAAGCTGGAAGCCATCATCCTCAGTAAACTAACACAGGAACAGAAAACCAACACCGCATGTTCTCACTCATAAGTGGGAATTGAACAATAATAACACATGGACACAGGTAGGGGAACAACACACACTGGGGCCTGTCGGGCGGTGCCGGGGGAGGGGAGGGAGAGCATCACGACAAATAGCTAATGCATGCGGGCCTTAAAACTTAGGTGACGAGACGATAGGTGCGGTAAACCACCACAGCACATGTATACCTATATAACAACTCTGCACGTTCTGCACATGTATTCCAGAACTTAAAGTTAAAATAAATGAATAAATAAATAGGAATAAAAATACATTTTAAAAAATTTAAAAACAAATTACAGTAATAGTTGACGAGCGCTGTCTTAGCATTTGAAGGGGCAATAAGAACATATATGTAGCCAGATAGCCTACCCTAGTCGAGTGGGACCAGATAATGCATTTAATAAACAGTTGTTGGGCATCATTAAATGCATAAGATGACCTGTAGACTGGTGCTGGAAGATTATTTGGACTTGGTTCAATGAAAAGGTGGCAATGTAGGGGCAGGAACGGCAGTCAAGATAGGGAGAAGAACAAGCATGCAAGAAGACCAGAAACCAAAAAGAGGAAGGCATTTGGAGAAATTCAGGTAAGATCAGCACAGCTGTCAAAGAGTAGTGATCAGAGTAGGACTGGAGGAGGAGGCCATGAGAGGTCTTTCAAGCCAAGGTAAAGAATCTGAAATGTGTGCTGATATAGCCCAATGGTTACATTGCTCACAAGGTGCCTACTAAATAAGAGTAGACTTCTTTTGTATTATTAACATCAAATTTCTACATTTCTGAGCACAAATTGAAGTTATCTTGTGCCACACAGGTCTTCATTTAGAAATACTCAATAAAGGTCTAATGATTATAAAACTGAATGATTTTGCCAAATACAAATTATAATGTCATCTCCTTATAGTGATTTTGTAATCCACGTATTTGCACATTTCCTTACTGAGCATCTTAGCAAATAATATTTTATCTTTAAAAACAGTTCTTTAACCTTTATCAAAAGCTTAATTCCAAAAAAAAAAAACTTTAAAGGCACTGAAATAGATGATTGCAAATTTCCAGTGCACTGAAATATAATCATAAGCACATTGAATGGAAACGCTATAAATAAAAATAACTCATCAGGTTGTTTTTCTAACCAGAGGAATGCAGAGTAATTAAATCGAGAAATTAAAATCTGTAAAAATAAAAATGTAATGCTATACATCAGATTTACTGATGATTTGCAAGGAACTGATTGATCTCACAGTTTTTAAAAAGGCTGATTTGGTCAAATTGTAGTCAATGCCTTGTTTTGCTTATCTCAAAGATTGTCTTTCATTAGCAAATTTACAAAGTACATTTTCATGTCAACTTAAATTGAATAATCCATACAGTTAAAAAGTGTGTGTTTGTGTGTGTGTGTTTCTGGCAAAGAGCTTCACAGGAGTGATTCTCATCAAAAACATCTGATAGTATGATTTAGTTAAAAATAATCTTCATAGTTACAAAAAATACAGGCTAATGCCAATGACAAATTATTCATGCCATTCTACTTAGTATTATTGAACAATTATAAATGGTTGAAATACACAATGGGTATTTTTTTCTGTGTGTACATGTACAGCACAATTCAAAGACAGGTCTTTATATAGAAATAGAGAATCACAAATCTATTATAATTATCCATGAGAAAATATAAAATTTTTCATAATATTCCAGGTATGCTATGAAATATCTTCTTACAGATTTCTGAGCATGTACCAATAATCAACTTATGTTATTTTCTATATGCAAATGATAATTTCATTAATTTAGCCACTTCTCAACGTCTCACTGTTTCTTGACAAATGCTTACATTTTTATTTTTATTTCGGTGTTTATAGGGAGAGCTGAAAACTGCTGAAAAAGTTAGTTTTTGAAAATGCAGTCAGGTGTCGCTTAACAACAGGGATATGTTCCAAGAAATGCATCGTTAGGCAATTCTGTTGTTGTGCCAACATCATCGAGTGCACTTACACAAGCACAGTATCACCTACTGCACCCCTAGGCTATATGATATAGACCATTGTTCCCATGCTGCAAACCTGTACAGCATGCTACTGTACTGAATACTATTGGCAATTGTAACACAATGGCAAGTATCTGTGTATCTAAACACATCAAAACACAGTAAAAATATGGATTTTTTTAAATGGTACATCTCTATAGCATTGTTACCATGAATTGAGCTTGCATGACAGGAAATTTCTCTGAGTAAAGGTGAATGCCTAGGACATTACTGTACACTACTATAGACTTCATCAATGCTGTACATTTAGGCTACAATAAATTTATTAAAAATAAAGTGTGCTACAACATTACAACAGCTATGATGTCACTAGGCAATAGGATTTTTTCAGCTCCATTATAATCTTATGGAACCACCATTATATATGTGGTCCATCATTGGCCCAAATGTCATTATGCAGCACCAGACTGTATATATACATATATATACCTACAGACATACACACTCACACACACACACACACACACACACACACAAAAGAATAACAATCTATTTCTATGGACAAAGACAAAAGGAAAAGGTCTGTCCTCCTCCTCCACTCCTTTTGATTAAAAGAGATGGGCTTCTGTCACATGAAAAACTGGGAGCAAAGAAAGGAAGTAGCTCTTTACATACAGCCACCCTCTCTTGGAAGCAGCTGCCACAGCTCTTTCAGAAGAGAAAAGCCAGTCGGGCGTGGTGGCTCACACCTGTAATCCCAGCACTTTGGGAGGCCAAGGCGGGTGGATCACCTGAGGTCAGGAGTTTGAG
>NW_012103920.1:7684220-7716404 GCF_000951045.1 Mandrillus leucophaeus
GAGGTCAGGAGTTTGAGACCAGCCTGACCAATATGGCGAAACTCAGTCTCTACTAAAAGTACAAAAATGAGCCGGGTGTGGTGGCATGCGCCTGTAGTCCCAGCTACTCGGGAGGCTGAGGAGGGAGAATCGCTTAAACCCAGGAGGTAGAGGTTGCAGTGAGCTGAGATAGCGTCACCGCACTCCAGCCTGGGAGAAAGAGTGAGACAGAGTGAGATTCTGTCTCAAAAAAAAAAAAAAGAAGAAGAAAAAAATGAAAAAGCAGAGTAAAGCCTAGAGAGGTAAGAAAGAGTAAAGCCCTATATCCTTTTTTGGTGCCATTAAGTCCTGTCCACACTTCTGTGAACAGTCCCTTTATCAAATGCTCTAAGGAGCAGAGAGCACACAATGGTGTTGCTAATATTTTAGATTTACAGAGGGGAATATGTTCTAATTGATATTTCCCTAAAAATGTTACATTATCTAATCAGCCTTGGGAATTCATCACATTGAGTGCATAAATTTCCCACCCATATAAAAAATCAAGAGTGGATATAAACGACAAAAGTGATGGATTATGCTACATATCTCCTGTTAATCTCTGCAACAGTGCGCATTAGCAGGAGTCAGAGGCAGGAGAAGAGGAGGCTGGTGGCTTAATTTTTGGCTGCTTTCTTGCTGGGTCGCTTCAACTGGTCCATCACAAAAGGCCATGTCTTCCATATGGCTTCATTCCCTGGGTTTCCTTAAGTATAAAGGAGGCAGAGGCTCCCTCACTGTCAACAGATCTGTGGCACTGCATTACTCTTTGTTGGTTTCTCTAAGCCCTCCTCACCCTTTGTGAATATTTTGCTCATTAACTTTCCCAAATTTTCCTGTTTTTTTTTTTTTTAACTAAAAAAGATAGCTGAAGGTAAAAGTATGAAATAGTCATATACTTTAAATATTTTATCCTAACTTGCATCCTAACTTTATCCTAACTGCAAACACAAAAGATTTTTCAGTCTTTCAAAATAGGTTTACTGCCTTTTGTTTTCCATTATCTTTCTTGTGTGGAGTTTATTCCTAATACATCATTTCATTGTTTCTGGCTTTTTTTTTTTTTTAAGTAAAACGAGAACATAAAAACACTTGTGAAAAATATATTCATGCAGAATTGTGGATTTTTATTTTTCTTCCCTACCTTTTTATATCTTTAAATCAACAGCAAGAGCAGCCTGAGCAACACAGTGAGACTCTGTCTGTATAAAATTTATACAGTTAGCTGGGTGTGGTGGTAGTAGTCCCAGCACCTGTAGTCCCAGCTACTAGGGAAGCAGAGATGGGAGGATCACTTGAGCCCAGGAGTTGAAGGTTGCAATGAGCTCTGATCACACCACCGCATTCCAGCCTGTATAACAGACTAAGACCCTGTCTCTAAAAAAGAGAAAGAAAAAAATCAACAGAAAAATTTTTAAGTGACTTTCTATATCAAATTTTTCCAATCCATTCCACTTGGTTTTTATAGAAACAACTATCTTTGCATGAATTTTTCTTTTTTATTTATTTATTTTTGAGATGGAGTCTCATTCCGTCTCCCAGCCTGGAGTACAGTAGCATGATCTCAGCTCACTGCAACCTCTGCCGCCCAGGTTCAAGTGATTCTCCTGCCTCAGCCTCCCAAGTAGCTGGGGCTACATGTGCCTGCCAGCAAGCCCGGCTAATTTTTGCATTTTTAGTAGAGACAGGGTCTCACCATGTTGGCCAGGCTGGTCTCGAACTCCTGGCCTCACCTGCCTTGGCCTCCCAAAGTTCTGGGATTACAGGTGAATTTATTTTCAATTACCAAAATACACAACAAAAATACACAATATAGTAACATATGCAACTGGCCTAAACAGGTTTGGGAACAAAAACCACTGACAAAGACAAGCACACAGCTCTACTGGAAGAAGGAAAAGTGAAAAATGCAGGCAACCAGGCACAGTGGCTCAACATGCTATGGGAATCAATGAATATATTTTACCATGGAATAGTGAGTATCAGTGAAGCCAGCACATTGGTTAGGCAGAGTTTGGTTAAGAGAGTTACTATTAGGTTGATGCAAACGTAATTGCGTTTGCACCAATCTAATATAACTCTCTTAGTTTCGCACCAACCTAATATAATGGCATTTTTGCCATTACTTTTAATGGCAAAGCCGCCATTACTTTTGCACTAACTTAATATAAGTGTATCTGTGGAAGGGATGAGAGTGCTGGGGAAGAATGTGTAGAATATGATCTGAAAGATCGAGGATCGAGTTACAAGGAATACCAGCATGTCAGAGTTGAATCAAGAGGGGGATCATCTGAGAAACAGGATGAAGGGAGCAAGGTCAGGAATGCTGGAGGTTTACCAGGAATTATTTGTTAGTTAAAAGAGCATATTTCATATCCTAATGTAGTTAAGTTCACAAGTCATTTTTAGTTATATTGTAGCTTGGCTGCTTTCTGCTGAGATGTAGGGGAGTGTTTGCTTCTTGAGAAACACGGTATTTTGAATTGAGCACAGGAGAGTCCTGGCTGTGAATTCTGCCTCTGACTCTGATGTGGCCCAATTACTCAGGGTCTCTGAGCCTCACTTACCTTAACTGTAAATATGAACAGTGAGGACTCATACAGCAGCCATGAAGCTCAATAGAAGGGGTCTTGCACAAAACTTACTCTTCAAAAGTGCTCAAAAACATGTTTCCTTCTTTCTTCTCCAGGCTATCATATCTAGGATGCATTGTAAGGCGGTTGAATACCAAAAAGGAACTCCCAACCATTCTTTCACAACATATGTGTGAATTGCTACCTTTGCTCATATTGTAAGTGGCTCAGTTTAATTTCTCTACAGCTGAGGGCAAATGTCCTGCTTCATAGTCCAGAATATATGCTTAGTGATGTCTTGATGGATTTTATTGATTTTATTTCACATCACTTTTGGTCACATTTCTGAATTCAGGTGTTCTTCCATGCCATGCCATTTTAATGGTTCAGTTGAGCTTATGGTTTTTGCAATGTAGCAGCCCTGTTGAGACCCAGATCTCCTCAGTAAGACATCTTCCTGTGGGGAGTCATAGCACTAACCTCCACGTCCATAAAAGTATCTTCTATAGCAACAGCACCCCTCCAAAGTGTAATGAAAGGTCCATCATTTCCAGATACCCTAACCAATGCTTCCTCTCACTGTTAGGCTGATTAACAGTATACTGAATGCATATATAGAAAGACATGCACACATATGTTCATGGCAGCACTATTCACAATAGTAAACATGTGGAGTCAACCTAGATGCCCATAAGTGGTTTTTGACTACATAAAGAAAATGTGGTACATCTACACCATGGAATACTATGCAGCCTTCAAAACGAATGAAACTGTATCCTTTGCAGCAACATGGATGGAGCTGGAGGCCACTATGCTAACCAAACTAATGCAGGAACATAAAACCAAATACTACATGTTCTCACTAATAAGTGGGAGCTAAACACTGAGTACAAATGGACACAAAGAAGGGAACAACAGACACCAGGACCTACCTGAGAGCAGAGGGTAGGAGGAGAGAGAGGACTGAAAAAACAACCTATCGGGTTGTTGACTACCTGAGTGACAAAATTATCTGTATACCAAACCCCCACGACACACAATTTACTCATGTAACAAACCTGCACATGCACTTCTTGAACCTAAAATAAAAGCTGGAAGGGAAAAAAATTGTTTAAAAGAAAATTCAGCTTCATTAATCTATAGTCTCATTCCATTTTGCATGTATTCTTACACTTTTATTTTGTCAACTTGTTACATGTTTCATGTTATCTATAGACCATAATTACTATCAAGGAGAGATTCATACACTCTGTTCTTTAATAGCATTCTAGTAAATAGTGGGGCCCTGAGAACAGGTTAAAATATGAATGTAATGGATTAATAAATGGATAAAACTAATGTAATCCTTTATGTCATCTAACAGCTAATTTTAGGCACAAACTATAAAAATAGTAGAAGGAAGATACAAAATTGCAATTTTTCTTTCTCTCCTATCATCATAAATCTAGAAGTTTTAAAAATAACTTTCAAAGTACTATGGGATCAAAATTTTCCAAAGATAAAACCCAACACAGTTCCAGAGATTCATCTGTTCATGACTTGCTCACAGTAATTTGTCCACCCACCTGACCTGCAGAATTTCAGCTATCACATCAGACGACCTTTAGAGTCAGCAATTGTGGCAAAATGCAACTGTAGCCAGCACTGAGAATATGGATTGTCCACATCAAAAACTCAGAGAGTTCGCTACTGAAATCTACCAATGTAGACTTTTTATATTCAATTACTACTGTTCTTGGCTGGGCTCAGTGACTCACGCCTGTAATCCCAGCACTTTAGGAGACTGAGGCGGGAGGATCACGAGGTCAGGAGTTCAAGACCAGCCTAACTGACATGGTAAAACCCCGTCTCTACTAAAAAAACAAAAATTAGCCGGGTATGGTGGCACGCGCCTGTAATCCCAGCTACTCAGGAGGCTGAGGCAGGAGAATTGCTTGAACCAGGAATGGGGAGGTTGCAGTGAGCTGAGATCACGCCACTGCACCCCAGCCAGGGTGACAGAGTGAGACTCTATCCAAAAAAAAAAAAAAAAAAGATAATTATTACTGTTCTTAAGGAGATAGGATGAATAGTGCATGATGATTATTATCATGACAGATTCTGAGATATTTACTTCAACCTGTTTTGAAACTTTATCTATTAAAATATGTTCAAAATTACAATACAAATTCGAAAGTTTACTCTTGATGTTGTGAATAGCATTATTAAACTCCAAGCCCCAGCTACCCACCTAACAACAAATAGAAAAATAATGAAGGCAGCTGTTTTTATCTAAATTTATAGTCTTCCACATGCTAACTTTTTTTTTCATAATAGAAAATACTTTCTCTATAATACATGATAGAATATTATATGTATTAATTTTCTTTGACATGACAATAATCTGACAGGTCAAGCATATATCTCATTTACCATCTTACTATGAAGTTAGTCATCTTTGACTATGCCAAATGATTGCATAAAATAAGAAAAACACATAAAATTATTTGACAATAGTTCAGCCTTGTTTCCCTCTATTGTACCAAACTTAGAAAGCACACTGATTTAAAAAAAAAAAAAAAAAAAAAAAAGCACAGCACAATTAGTAGGGTAGAAAAATTTTGTAGTAATCACTGTGGATGTCCAGCTTTGAATAGAACTGAAATTTGCTAAGGTTCTAATATGATGCAGACCCTGTGCTAAGTACTCTGTATAATTATCTAACGAAAATAAATTAGAAGTGAATGTTATAGTCACACTCACTAGGGGAAGAACAGATTTACCTGTTTATCTAAGGTCACACAACTGGCTCATTAAATCCAGATGGATTAATTCCTAAGTATTTGCATCCTCAAGTACCAAGACACTAAATAGTGACTCAAGTTGGTACAGAGTTGAGCAATGGAAGACGACTCCTCCAATTAGTGTTTAAAGTAAACAATGCAACGACAGCAATATAGAGGCACAGATATATGAAAAGAATTTGAAAATCCCCACATCACCCTACAATCAACCCAATGGTCCCCTTTCCTCTACTTGATACCCAAGACCCTGCAGGAAGGATGTTATGCTTGTGTAGATTCTTTTCACCTTAAATGGTTCCTCAGTGTTGGTGGTAGTGGTGGTTGTTGTTGTTGTTGTTGTTGTTTGAGACAGCGTCTCTTTCTGTCATCCAGGCTGGAGCTGGAGTGCAGTGACACAATCTCGGCTCACTGCAACCTCTGCCACCTGAGTTCAAGCGAATCTTCTGCCTCAGCCTCCAGAATAGCCAGGACTACAGGTGCATGCCACCACATCCGGCTAATTTTTTGTATTTTTAGTAGAGACAGGGTTTTCCCATGTTGGCCAGGCTGGTCTTGAACTCCTGACTTCAGGTAATCCGCCTGCCTCGGCCTTCCAAAGTGCTGGGATTACAGGCATGAACCACTGCGACTGGCCTCCCCAGTGCTCATTTTTAAGCTGATTGTAATCTGCAAAATTTGTAGTACAAGTTTCCTGCCTCAAGAATACTAGCATATTGGGTCCTGGAATAGATAAAATAAGCTATCTATTTGGATTTTTCTTCTTACATTTGTGAAATATTAATAATAAATCTCACACAGAAGTGTAAAATGAAGAATCACAAACAGACCATAGTGTCTTTTACAGAAAGAGTCTTTTGGTGCTAAATATTTGTCTCTGCTATTTAACTTGGCTGTACCTATTATAAGCAAATGTAAGATTAGCATAAGAAAAAATGGGCAATTAAACATTGCAAATAACTTTTGTGTTATGACTTGCAACAAACTAAGTATTTGCAAGAAATTTCCTGTACCCAAAAGGTATAATTCTGAACCAGTATTAATGTAAAATAAATCTTATATAGTATGTTAATTTATTTGCTCACATTATATCACATTAGTAAAACGAATTAATTTGACTTACAGAAAAATTGATGACATCTTAATAAAATGTATCTCAGAAAATGAGGAGGACATTATTAAATATGAAGTACCATTGTCAAGTAATAGTCCCTTTAGCATATTGTCACCAAGAGACTGTTCTCTCTTTCTCTAATGGACATTAGAGCTTTATGCTGGTAATGAAAAGGAAATTTGTATAGTATGTCATTTGAAGAATAATATTTTGAAAAGTATTTGGAAATTTTTTCAAAATATTTTTACTATTTTCCATCAGTCAGTTAAATATTTTCAATCTTGTCTCTTGGATTATATCTATTATAAATATCCAAAATAATCTCGCATGTATGTGCATAGATATGTGCAAAATCTTGTTACTTCTGGTCTTTTTGGCTTGAGACACCAAGGTGATTAAAAAACAGGAAAAATACATGCAAGAGAAATCTTAATAATAGAAAATAAAATAATCTCCTATATCTCACTAGTTATTCCTTTTATGAGCACAGATTATATGCTCTGCCGTTATCTCCTCCCACCATAAGTATGAGATCAGAGAGATTCAGTTCTTGACTATTATCTGGGCTTGGACATCGGTCTAGGAACCGGAAACCCTGTACTTAGAGTTTTCACCATTCAGGTTTTGTTTGTTTATTTGTTTGTTTCTACCAAATAATTCAATCGGAAAATTCAACCAGAATTCTAAACAAAGATCATTTTTTAAAAGAATTATTTAATGACTCTCTAGGTAAACTTCTAAACAAACGCACTGAGTAAATGAAAAGTAGGCAAGAATTCACAGGCATATGATAATGGTGGAAATTTATTTTAGGAGCTGGAAGAATCTCTTAGCTCAAGTTAGCTGGGTCAGCATTCTTATACCCTGTTGCCATCTTGACTGACTCCATACGCCATTATACAAGAGCTCACCCTGGTACTTTAGCTCATATTCACTTTGAACGCTCTCTTTTCTGCAGCTCCCCTTGCCCACATTTTCCTGCATACTCTTCCACGGACTTTATTTCTCTTGCTTCTTTGCTCAGCTCCTGAAATCTACTATGAATAATGTATATAGGGGACACTGGATGCCTTTACTGGTTTTCTGTGCTAAGCTCTCTCCAACATGAAATTTACTATTTTGTTTTCTGATAGCATCCAAATTACAGTTTGTGTACTTCTTAAAAGTCTGGTCATCTGAACTTTGCCCCTGACTGATAGCCTTTCTGCATAGTGAAAAGAAACCATTTCCCTTGGTTTATTGTAGTTCTTGCAGAAAGTCAGGAGTAGGGTCACTCCTGTTTCCTGCCCTCAAAGTTAAAGAATAACCTTCCAACAAAATCTTTGCTTCTGTGGTGCATTAATTTTTTACACTTTTAAACATCCTCTAGTTGCAGAAAGGGGATATCAGAAATGTTAGCGGTTAGCAGAAGTGCTGCATAGGTCCTTTGAAAAGTGCATTCCTGAAACATATGGGTATTTGAATTTCACCAAGACATTTGACAAAAACCTTCATTTTGAACTGGTAAAATGGTGAAATGTGGACTTCATACTCTTTAATGACTTTGAATTTTAGTTCATTCATCCAAATTGCTGGATTGATTTCCACCATGAGTGACATTTACAATTTATGATAGGGGACTCTGTCTAGCCTGGTCCTATTCAGCATTTTTATTAACGATTTGAATTAGGATAAAGAAAGAATACTTAGAATAGTCAAGAAAACACAAAGAAAACATATCTTAAAGTTTACATTAGGAACTGAGTCTACTAAAATAAATTTGTGAGATGGATTTATGTAAAATATTACAACTAGTAAGTTATTAGCTATTTCTTCTTCTGTGTGGATTTCCAAATTTTTTCATTACATTTAAAAATCAATTCTTGGTGCTAACAGTTGTTGACCAGTGAAATACATTATTCAAGGGCTATTTTTGAGAATCAGCTATAGCTCTGAACTGAGACTGCTTGAGTGTTGATTCTGAACTCAGTTCTCACCAGCTGCGTGATTTTCTTTAAGTTACATAACTTCTCTGTGCCTTTGGGGATAATACTAGCATCTATCTTATATAATTCCTGGGAGAAAAAAATAACAAAATAAATGCACATCATTTGAGCAATGCCTAACAGATGGTATGAGCTCTGGAAGTCCCAGTGATTATTATTATCTTTACTTATTATCTTTTCTAAATATCTTTGCATCTGGACTATGTTTTCTTCTATATTCGGGCTTAAATTTTATCTTCAATAAAAATGGTGTAGTGAGAGAAATCCTCTGTTAACTGTAACTCCTTTTTAATTTTTATCTGAATGTAGGTTGATGTAGCCACACAGTACTGAAGAATTAGGAAGTTTCCTTAAGAGACAGCCCACACTTCATCACTGTGCAAAGAAATGAACAATTCAAGAAAAAATTAGATTAAATCCTGAAATTAAATCTCAGATTTTAAAAATTGCCAGTAAAAATGGATCCACATGCCTTGCTATTAAGATCTAATATTCTCCCAAATACATAGTAATGAAGGTTGGAAAGACATCCCTTAGGCATTCTCATGAAATGATCTGTATAAACAGCTTAAATAGACAGTGTGATTAAGGCCTCCTCAATAACACCAAAATCACCTACAACTTAATTCTACTCATTCAAAGAAAGAAATTACTTCATTTCTTAGTGAATACGAGATTCCTTTTTAATGTAATAATTGGCAAACAATATTATTTGGCTTTGATATGCACTAAACCTAAATGTAGTTTGAGGGTTATTAAATCAGTGGGATCTTCAATGCCAAGAAGAAGAAGAAGATACAATCACTTTATTTTCTTCATGCTTTCCTCTGTGGCCTGAATGTTCTGATCTTATTTACGAAGTGATTTTTGTATTGGAAAGGTAATTTTAAAAATCATGCTTTTACCAGAAAGAACTGGGAATGAAAGTTAATATAGTAAAAGAAAAAATAAATGAGCCAGAGTACTAAGTTCTATTTCCATTTTACCCTTTTCTTGTCCCTCACATGAGTGGAAAAAATGGATATTTACATTGAATTTTTGAGAGTTTGACATATTCTTAACTAAATATGTCTTCAGTAGAACATTTTCAAAATTATCTTATGAGCATTTTCCCAGGAATAGAAGAGGCCTATTTTTAACTAGGTCTGTAAGCTCTGCCAGAGGGAGATGCTTTGCCTCTTGGAGGAAGCCGCTTCACTGAGCACCCAGCAGTCATGAAATCATTCCCCTTCAATACACAAGCTGTGCTCCTGACGTTTACCAAAGGTATGTGAAGAACTTTAAATATCTGAAGAACATGGGATATGAGTATGTTTATATTGCATAAGTATAAGATAATAATATTTTTGAACGTTGATTTGATTTCTGATCCAAACAAAACAAAACTGAAACAGCCCTTTAAATTATGCACACATCACAATCTTTCCTCAAGCTATCTCGGTATTTCAGTCCACCATCAGATGCCTTAAATATTATATCTGCTTCTAACTACTACACCATCATTCATTCTTCTACATTACCACAAGCCGAATTTTTATTTATGTATGATTCTCATCATTCTACTATAACTTCTCTTGGGTAAAATAACACCTCCCAATATAAATCATTTATTCCAAGGAATGCTTTTACACTGTTGGTGGTAGTGTAAATTAGTTCAATGAGTGTGGAAAGCAGTGTGGTGATTCCTTAAAGAGCAAAAAACAGAAGTACCATTTAACCCAGAAATTCTATTACTGGGAATATAACCAAAGGAATATAAATCGTTTAATCAAAAGACAGAGGCAATCTCAGCACTTTGGGAGGCCGAGACGGGCGGATCACGAGGTCAGGAGATCGAGACCATCCTGGCAAACACGGTGAAACCCTGTCTCTACTAAAAAAATACAAAAAACTAGCCGGGCGAGGTGGCGGGCGCCTGTAGTCCCAGCTACTCAGGAGGCTGAGGCAGGAGAATGGTGTAAACCTGGGAGACGGAGCTTGCAGTGAGCTGAGAATCGGCCACTGCACTCCAGCCCGGGCGACAGAGCGAGACTCCGTCTCAAAAAAAAAAAAAAAGACAGAGGCATGCATCTGTTCATTGCAGCACTATTAATAATAGCAAGGACATGGAATCAACCTAAATGACCATCAAGGGTATCCAGATAAAGAAAGTGTGGTACTTATCCACCACGGAATCCTATGCAGCTGTTGAAAATAATGATATAATGTCCTTTACAGAACCATGGAAGGAGCTGGAGATTATTATCCTTAGCAAACTAATGCAGGAACAGAAAACCAAATACTGCACGTCCTCACTTATAAGTGCGAGCTAAATGATGAAAACACATGGACACATAGAGGGGAACAACAGACCCTGGGGCCTACCAGAGGGTGGAGGGTGGCAGGAGAGAGAGGATCAGATAAAATAACCAGTGGGTACTAGACTTAATACCTGGATGATAAAATAATCTGTACAACAAACGCCTGTGACAGGAGTTTACTTACACAACAAACCTGCACTTGTACCCCGAACCTAAAATAAAAAATTGAAGAAATTACTTTTTCCTCTTCCTCCTCCTTATTCTGTTTGTCCATTCAGCAGCAAAACATCGCACTATTCATTCCTTGAACATCACCTGCTTTCTGTCTTTCCAAACCTCTTACACCTCATTTTCAGACTTCCTTCTTGCAGCTTCCCCTAACGCTTCTTTTCCTAAAGATGCTCTTTTCTCCTATCTTCATCTCACTTCTATCCAATTTTCACTTTTTAAATCTTTTCAACAGTGTTCTATAATCACAATTTTCACTTTTTAAATCTTTTCAACAGTGTTCTATAATCAGAAAATGTATATACCTATCTGAAATTTTTTTCTGAACTCTAAAAAGGTATTTTAAACTATGTCTAAAACCTCTACAGTTGGTTAGACTTGAGTCAACTAACCTCAACATCTAACCCTCCAAAATCCTATTCAGTGTGTTCATTCCTGTCTTAGTTCATAGGATCACTGCTACATCCAGTTAGAAACCCATACATCATTGTTGAAATCAGTGTTCTCTCACCACTACGAAACATCTACAAATTCTTTAATTCTAATAACAAGATGGTTTTTATTCTGATCCATTCTCAATATCTCTACCATTGTTCTGGTTCGTTATCCCTCATTTGGTCTATCATAAGAACTTCCTTATTAGCTTTATGTTCTCAAGAACTTTGAGGGTTGACGGTCAATACCTCCTTCTCAAACATTTTCTTGCCCACCAATATCATACTCTATGAAAGTTTATTGGAGTTTTATTTGTGCTAAATAAGATACTGCATCCTTAAATCCTCCTTTAGAATAGAGAAAGGTCAAGTCACTTTGAATACTTTGAATTATATATTATTAACACTTTTTTGTATATTTGCTATTAATGATGTGATGGTCGTAGGAAGTATCATCGAAACTTATCCTTTTGGATACTTGGATATTCACTGATGAGCTTTTGGCCCCTTTCTCAACCTAAGCAGAAATGAGATGGATTATTATGCAGAGGCCTTTAGCTTCTGAGTTTGAAAATCCCACTTCTGAATTCCAGATACACCAACCTAGTTTAACGGAGAAATAACAGCTTGAACATTAAAAGTTTATCAACCTCTGTAATTCCAGCACTTTGAAGGTAATTCTGGAAATAGGAGATGACAATAACTTCTCCCCTAGGCCTTGTTGTACATGAATGATGGAGCATAGAAACTGTCAAAGAAGTAGAGCTTGAAAGGGGTGTATGAGGAGAAAGGTGAATGGATGTGGGTGGAATCTTCATTACATGAGCCAAGGGAAAAAAGATGGAGAACCTCTCTGATGTCACAAAATATGACTGAGGGTGAGAAGTGCTGAAGGGAAACAAGAACCAGCGCAAGGTAGAATGCTGCAAGTGGTGTGCCTGGCCCCTCTAAGAACAGGAGTCTGCACTGCTAAGGATGAGAGGTCAACTGCTACAGCACACGGACAGCAAATTTCATAGTACCATTAACGGCAGAAATGAGTGTAGCATGGAAGCAGAAATCATATGGGACCTAAGAGTGTGTGTGTGCGTGTGTGTGTCAGAGAAGGAGGAGGGGGAGAGAGAAAGAGAGAAAAATAAAATTCTTTGCAGGTCGTTTGTGAAAGCTACCCATAAGTCTTACTGTGACACCAAGTGACTCAGAGGGAGTGTAGTGGACCAGCACTTATACAGAATTTAAAATTTGAATTAACTGAGCTTATACCTTGCACAAGCTGAATATTCTCCTGAAAAAAGGCATATTTACAAAAGGAAGTAACTAGAGTATTCGTGTCAAAAATATGGTATTTTTAGCTAAAGGGAATTATCAGGAGTAATTATAACTCACAAACCTATTTTTAAAAAGATTAATGCATCCTATTAGGGAAAAATTCCTTCTTATACACACTGATAACACACTAGCATTGACTTAATGCTCAAGGTCCCATGCTCCTCTACTTCACTGCCATCCTCTGACCTGCCTCCTACCACCTGTTATAGGAGACCCAACTGGTTACCTATTTCCCTTTCTGCTCATCCCTAGCCTTCCCTTTGGCTTCCTTGGCTAAGAAGTCTCCCTATCCATTCTGCTGACTCTTCCTTACTAAGCCTATAAGATGCAGATTTTTTGTCGATTCTCTGGGGAAGCATCTCAGGCCAACCCCAGTTTGAGTCATGCTTTCTCTCTCAGGGCTCCACTAATACCCCATGCACATTTCTTTGGCTCTCCTTGCCCGGCTTCATTAAAGCCTACAGATTCCATGTTGGTTTCCCCCAGTGCTTTGAGCTCCTGTGAACAGTTTATGGTTCTCCTGCATATGTTTGTGTCTATTTGACTGAGCATGATGCCTGACATATAATAAATGACCGATAAATATTTAATTCAACAAATGGGTAGAAGTAATGTCTATTATCAAAAAGACAAAAGACTGCAATTGTTGGCAAAAATGTGGAAAAAGGGAACCCCAGTAAATCATTGATAGAAATATAAATTAGTACATCTATTATGCAAAACAATATAGGTGTTCCCACAAAAAATTAAAAATAGAAATACCATATGATTCAGCAATCCCACTTCTGGCTATATATTCAAAGGAACTGAAATCAGTATGTCAAGGAGATATCTGCACTCCCATGTTTATTGCAGCATAATTCATAATAGCCAAGATGTGAAGTAAGCCTAAGTGCTCATCAACAGATGAACGAACAAACAAAATATTATACACACATACATAGACACACACACACACACAGACACACACACACACTGGAATACTATTCAGCCTTTTAAAAAATGATCCTGTCATTTATGATAATGCGTATGAACCTGGATGACACATGCTAAGTGAAATAAGCCATGGGTTAGGGTTAGAGTTAGAATTAAGGTTAGGGTTAGGGTTAGCCTGAATATCTACATGCAAAAGAGTGAAATTGGACCATTATCTCACACTTGTGGAATCTGAAAATGTTGAACCAATAGAAACAGAAAGTGGAATGTTAGTTGCCAGGGGCTGGGGAGAGAGAAGGAAAAGAAAATGGGGAGATGTTAAAGAGTACAGTTTCAGTTAGACAGGATGGAAAAATTCTATAGATCTAGTGACTATAGTTAATAATAAGGTAATATATGATTTTTAAATGCTAGGAAATTAAGTCTTCAATGTTCTCAACACTAAAAAAAAATGCGGTGATAGATATGTTAATTAGCTTGATTTAATCATTTTACAATGTGTACATATACACATTGTAAATATTGTACATATTACAGTGTACAAAATATCACATACACTGTAAATATATACAATTTTTTTCAATTACACCTTAATAAACCTGAGGGAAGAAAGGAAATAAAAATAAAATGTTTATGAATAAATTTAACCAAGGAGGTAAAATACCTGTACACTAAAAATTACAAAATATTGATTAATAAAATTGAAGAAAACACAGATAAACGAAAAGCTATCCCATGTTTATGAACCAAAATAATTGATATTGTTAAAATTTTCATACTAGCCAAAGCAATTTACAGATTTGATGCAATCTCTATCAAAATTCCAATGGCATTACTCACAGAAATAGAAAAAATCTAAAATTCATGTGTAATCATGAAAAACCCCGAATAGCCAAAGAATTTTTTATCAAGAAGAACAAAGTTACTGGTACATCATGTTGCCTGATTTCAAAATATAGTACAAAACTGTGGTAATCAAAATAATATGGTACTGGCATAAATACGGACATATAGACCAATTGAACAGAATAGAGAGTCCAGAAATAAACTTAAATGACACATTTATGGTCAATTTATCTTGGACAAAGGTGCCAAAACTACACAATGAGAAAAGTATAGTCCCTTAGTGAATGGTGGGAAAACTGAATATCTACATGCAAAAGAATGGAATTATACCATTGTCCCATACAATATATAAAATCAACTCAAAATATATTAAAGATTTAGATGTGAGACTTGACCATGTAAAACTAGTGGGAGAAAACAGACGAGAAAAGCTCCATGGTCTTGGCAGAGACTTTTTGTATATGACCCCAAAGCACAGGCAAAAAAAGCAAAAGTAGATACAACTGTATCAAACCGAAAAGCTTCTGCAGAGCAAAGGAAACAATGAACAGAGTAAGAGACAACCTACGGAATGTATGAGAATACTAACAAGTCATATATCTGATGAGGAGTTAATACCCAAAACATGTAAGAAACTCAAACAACTCAACTGCAAGGAAACAAATAGCTGGATTAAAAAATGGGCGAGGGATTTGGGAATAGGTATTTCTCAAAAGAACACATACAAGTGACCAACAAGTTTCTGAAAAACGGCTCAACATCGCTAATCATTAGAAAAATGAAAATTAAAACCACAATAAGATATTATCTCACACCTGTTAGAATGGCTATGACTGAAAAGATAACCAGTGTGGAGGGAAAGAAGCCCTTTTACACAGCCAATGAGAATGTCGGTTGGTACAGACGTTATAGAAGACAGCATGGATGTGTCTCAAAATTTTAAAAATAGAACTGTCATATGACCCAGCAATCCCACTCCTGGGTATATATGCAAAGGAAATAAATTTGGTATGTCAAAGAGTTATCTCTATTCCTATGTTCACTGCAACATTATTCACAATAGCCAAGACATGAGAATACTCTAAATGTACATGTATGGATGAATGGATAAAGAAATTGCGATGTAGACATATAATGGTATATTATTCAGCCTCAATAAAGAAGAAAATTCTGTTATTTTCAACATCACGAAAGAATCTGGAGGACATTATGTTGGGTGAAGTAAGCCAGGCACAGAAAGACAAATATTGCATGATCTCACTTATATGTGAAATCTAAAAAACTAAAGCACTAATATATACTATGACGTGGATGAAACTCAAATACATTATACTGTGTGAAAAAAGTCAAACACAAAACGTTCAAAGTGTACGATTCATTTATATGAAATACCCAGAATAGGCAAATCTATAGAGACAGAAAGCATTGGCAGTTGCCAGGACTGTGGGGAAGTAGGAATGAGAAGTAATAATTGCTTAAATGGTGCAGGGTTTCCTTTTGAGATGATAAAAATAGGAACCAGATAGTGGTGTAGGTTGCACAATATTGTGAATGTACTAAATGCTATTGAATTGTACACTTTAAAATGGTTGAAATGGTGGATTTTACCAAAACAAAGAAAGTTATTTTATCACATGTATGTTTTGTTAATCTTAATTACTCACAAAATAATATGTTGTGAACATCTTTCCATGACATTAAATAATCTTACGAAACATTAACAAATTTTAAATTTTAGAATTTTTTTTAAAGTGAACTCATAGAAGCAGAGAGTACTATGGTAGCTGCCACAGTATGGAGGGTGGTAGAAACAGAGGTCTAAAATTTCAGTTATACAGAAGAAATAAGTTCTGGAGATTTAATATACAGCATAGTGACTACATGTAACAAACTGTATTGTATACTAGAATTAAGAGAGTAAGAGTAGATCTTAAATGTTCTCACCACACACACACACACACACAAAAATGGTAACTATGTAAGGTGGTGAATATGTTAATTAGCTTGATTGTGGTAATTATTTCACAATGTATCCATATATCAAAACATCATGTTGTATATTTTAAGTATCTTCACTTTGTAATTGTCAAGCATGCCTCAGTAAATCTGGGAAAAAACTTAAAAGTAGATGGATAAATTAATATTGAATTTTAGTATCCTGAAGATAGTATATTAAAATGCATCATCAATGGGATTGTGTTTAGCAAACACAAAATACATTTCTTGGACCTCAAAAATTGTCCATCAGAGTCTTATTAATATATTTGTTTTTATTATTATGACTAGTTCATCAGCTTTACACACTGATATTCTTATGAAGTGGTTTACTGTCACATCATGTCATTCAGTTTACAGAAAAACAGTGAGCAAGGTGACATAACCCATGCCTGAGAGGGTTTGATAAATATCGGCACACTCAGAGCAGAGTTATTATTATAAGAGATTATTGGAGGTAGACTAATAGATCCAAATTAATGGCAACTTCAATTTCTATTCAGCTAGACTCTAAATTTCAACAATATGTACTGTTACGTCGACTTAGGTGCTATTAGAAGAAGGAGACTGATTTTCAAAGTTTAGGTCTTACTGCTGAGGGGGAAAAAAGCAATGATTTTTTTAATTGTGTGGAAGCTTAGGGCAAAGTAACTTCATTTATCTCAACAATTTTAGTGAATGGGTTTGTGCCTCAGGCTACTTTGTAAAGGTAAATAGCAATGTCGATTACATTCAAGACAAAAAACTCAAGCGATAAACAGACGATCTTCCTCATTTTTAAGGCTCATGACTAGGACAGAACATTGGTAACTTACCAAAAATTCCACCGGGGCTTATTTTTAAGGAGCCTCCAGTGATTTACCAATTGAAAATGTAACTAATAATGTGAAAGAAAGCAGAGGGAGGTCAATATTGATTGTAGCCATAATGGGTGCAGCACACCAACATGGCACATGTATACATATGCAACAAACCTGCACATTGTACACATGTACCCTAGAACTTAAAGTATAATAATAATAAAAAAAAATTAAGTCCACCAATTAAAGGCATCGTTAGGAGACAAAAAAAAAAAAAAGATTAAATTTCACCTCCAAATGTCTTTTTTCCTTAGCTATGTCTTACGTAAGTTGCTCTCTCAGACAGAAAAAAAAAAAAAAGAAAAGGTCAATTTGGTTAATGCAGGCATCAGAGTGTTTATTTTATTTATTTATTTATTTGTTTGTTTGTTTATTTATTTATTTATTGAAACAGAGTCTTGCTGTGTAGCCAGGCTGGAGTGCAGTGGCGCGATCTCAGCTCACCACAACCTCCGCCTCCCGGGTTCAAGCGACTGTCCTGCCTCAGCCTCCGAGTAGCTGGGACTACAGGCGCCTGCCACCACGCCTGGCTATTTTTCTATTTTTAGTAGAGAGAGAATTTCACCATGTTGGCCAGGACGGTCTCGATCTCCTGACCTCGTGATCCGCCCACCTGGACCTCCCAAAGTGCTAGGATTACAGGCGGGAACCACTGCGCTCAGCCTGAGCGTTCATATTTTTAAGGAAAAAATGTGTTGGTTCCTTAGTTATGTAGGCAATTGTCTCGCATATTGCATGTATTTCCATTTACCAAGACATTTGGACAGAGCTTGTGCATCTCAGACTGAAGTTGCAGGTCGTTTGCACCCAGTCTACTGCAGAACCTGAACAGGCACCAAGAGCCAGACAGAACCAAGAACACTTCATTACCAAGAAGGAAGGTGTGATAGAGTGCTATAACCAGCATGACTCAGAGAAGAGTTTGTTTCATACTTGGTACCGAGGTTTATAAGTACTGGATTGAGTTGTTTTCCCAAACTATTTTCCTAACCATTTAAACAGCACTGTCTTACCATAAATCACGTTGGCTTAGGGCTAGTAACATATGGCCTTTATAGGATTTCCCTTTTGAGTTAAATACATTATTTTGTAGCAATAAAATTTAGGTCAGGATTATATCCTGTAAAAACATACAGACTTTAGAGACAAAGGAATAAAAAAGAAAAGACAGATTGGGTCTAAAATTCGCAGTGACTGCATACACAGTGACTTGGACATATTCATTAAATATAATCATGATATAATTTGTTTCTTAATGAAGTATTAGAGAGACGCACTGATAAAAGAAAAATGGGCGAGATGAGTAACAAACCTGCACATTCTACATTCTACACATGTACCCCAGGACTTAAAGTATAATTTTAAAAATGGGAAAAAAAATTCAAAAAATAATCATCCCAAATCTCAGTATCCAGATATCATTACTGTTGTCAGTGACACATTTATACACAATACAAGTACATTTGTAAATAAGATATCATAGTAATGCACTACAAGAAATGACTTCCAACTCTTTTCACTTAATACTATATAATCGCCTTATTTAAAAATCAATACAAATAGATCTATCTGCTTTTTTCCAAATTGCCAGTGATATCAATAGTAATTTATTTAACTACTGTCCTCTTAATGGAACATTTAGATGAGTCTAACATATTGCTAACACTAACTGTATTCTAATAGATATCTTCTTATATGCTTACATTGTATGTGCATTTTAAATTTTGAGAAATTGTCAAATCAGCAACGTTTGAGAATATTTGTTTCCCACATTTTGTCATCACTGAGAACTTTGAATTACTTTAATCTTTACAAATTTGATAGGCAAAAAGGTCATTGTTTTCATCAACATTCATTATTAAGGACATTGATGATCTTTTCAGCTAATTTTAGGGATCTCTCTGACAAGTCTTCTATTGATTTGTTCATCATTTTCCTTATTTTGTAAGGTATTTTTTACATGCTATAGACATATGTATTACAGATCATTTATGGGGTACATAAAACTCTATGAGGAAGGGTACTGTTAGAAACAAAATGTATGTGTGCTCCCAAAACCACAGGGCTGAAGCCCCAACCTTGAGTGTGGATGTACTTGGAGTAAGGAAGCCATTAAGGTTAAATGAGATCATATGGGTGAGGCTCTGATCTGACGGAATGAGTGTCCTTATGTGAAGAGACACCAGAGAGCTCTTTCTCTCCTTCCACATGCATGCACAGAAGAAAGGCCATGTGAGAACACAGTGAAATGATGAACATCTGCAAGCCTGCAAGAAGCCCTCACAGGAGATCAAATCAGTCAGACTCCTGATCTTGGACTTGTAGCCTCCAGAACTGTGAGAAAATAAATTTCTGTTGTTTGAGTCACCTAGCCTGTGGTATTTTGTTAATGGCAGCTCAAGCAGACTGACAGTTATCATTAATGTCCCTACTTCACAGCTAATAAAATAGAAAGCCAAAAAATTTAAATAAATACCTCCTTAAGGTCACCCAGCAGTATGTGTTGGATACAAGATCCCACTCCTGAGTTTCTGACTACCAGAAGGCATTTCTATCATCTCAAGCATCAATCTATTATTTCAGACCACTGAGATCTTTGTGCCTCATAATTCAGTCCACTTTTGCTTTTTCCCTAAAATTAGTATGTTAGTTTTCTGTGTTGCTTAACACACTACCACACACTTAGCAGCTTAAAACTAAACTCCTTTATGGCTGACAGTTTTTGTAGGTTAAAAGTCCAGTCACAGTTTACCTGGGTTCTTTACTTCAGGATCGCACCAGCTAAAATCCAAGTATCATCCAGGGCTATGGTCTCATCAGAGGCTCAAATGTGGATAGATCTGTTTCCAAGCCCTCTCAGGATGTTGATGTAATTCATCTCCTTGCAGTGATAGGACTGGGGTTTCTGTTTTCTTTCTTTTTTTTTTTTCAAGACGGACTCTCGCTCTGTCCCCCAGGCTGGAGTGCAGTGGTGTGATCTTGGCTCACTGCCAGCTCTGCCTCCCAGGTTCGCACCATTCTCCTGCTTCAGCCTCCCAAGTAGCTGAGACGCTGAGACTACAGGTGCCCACCACCACGCCCGGCTAATTTTTTGTATTTTTAGTAGAGACGGGGTTTCACTGTGGTCTCGCTCTCCTGACCTCGTGATCTGCCCACCTCGGCCTCCCAAAGTGCTGGGATGTTTTCTTTCTTTTTTGTTGTTGTTGTTAATTTTTTTATTTTTTCCAATTTTATTGAAGTATAATTGACAAATAAAGTTGTATATATTTAAGGAGTACATGATGCCTTGATATATATGTATATATTGTGAAATGAGTACCACCATCAAGTTAGTTAACACATCCATCACTTTACATAGTTACATGTGTGTGATGAGAAAATTTGAGATCCATTCTCTTAGCACATTTAAATTATACAATATAGTATTATTAACCATAATCACTAAACTCTACATTAGATTCCAGAGCTTATCTTATAACTGAAAACCTGTACTATTTGACCAGCACTTTCCCACTTCCCCCAACCCCTCAGTCCCTGACAACCACCATTCTATTCTGTTTCTATGAGTTTGACTTTTTTGAACCCCACATATATGAGAGATCTTATGGTATTTATCTTTCTCTTTGACTTATTTTACTGAGCAAAATGCCCTTTAGATTAATCTATGTTGTCACAAATGACAGAATTTCCTTCTTTTTGTGGCTGAATAATATTCCAGTGTATGTGTGTGATATTTTCTTTATCCCGTCATCCGCTGGACACTTACATTGTTTCAATGTCTTGACTATTGTGAATAATGCTGCAATGAACATGGGAGTGCAACTATCTCTTCGAAATGCTGATTTTGTTTCTTCTGGGTGAATACCCAGAAGTAGGTTTGTTGGATCATATGGTAATTATATTTTTAACTTTTAAAGGAATCTCCATACTGTTTAATATAATGGCTGTACTAATTTATGTTCTCACCAATGGTGCACAGGGGTTCCCTTTTCTCCATATCCTACTCAAAGCAATCTACAGATTCAATGCAATCTGTTTTCTCTCTGTCAACTAAGGGTCCTTCTCAGCTTCTGGAAGCCACCATGGTTTCTTGTTACATAACCTTCTCCATAGACTCTATCATAAAATGGCAGTTTAATTCTTCAAAACCAGTGCTGATGTTTCCATTCCTACAGAGAACTCAGTTTCCCCTTTGAGGGCCTTATTCTGATTAAGTCAGGCCCACCCAAGAACACTTCCCTTTTTATTGACTCAAAAGAAACTGATGTGAGGCCTTAACGACATCTGCAAAAATATCCTTTCATCTTTTCCATATTCTATTGGTCAGAAGTAAGTCACAGGTTCCACTCACGCTTAAGGGAATGGTTATACAGGGTGTGAACACAAGGGCGCAGGAATCATGGGGACTGCCCTAGGGTCCACCAACCACAGTGAGAATCATGTGTTTGTCCTTAACTCTAAAATCCATGTTCTTTTCCAGTAACTGCTGACAATCTGTCGTGTGGAATTTTAGGGGCAGAGGAAATGCTGGTCAGCCAGGGGAAGAACATGAAAGGTATAACAAGAGGGAAGAAGAGGGAACTGGAGAAAGAGAGACATATTCATGCCACGGTGAGCAAAAGAGTCATGCTGGAGCAATGGCTTTATATAAGAAGAGAAGTTTTAGCTCTCTCTTGTCCCATATCCAGCTTACTATGTAAGAAAATTACACAAGTTTTTTTTCAATTTCATCTTTTCTTTATGTCAATGAGGCACCCGGTTTTTCTTGTCAATCACAGCTCCCTCTTGGTGTCCCTCATCCTTCGTGCCTCAACTAAAATGACAAATTCCACTCTCCCACATCAATTTGTTTCTTCCTCCCTTATACTTAGAAGAATAGACCTCATAATTGTAACTCAGAGCTCAGGTGATTGTCTCCCTTAAGATTAGTGTGTGTCCCTAAAACTGTATCCTGGGGTAGTAGAGAACCTTCTCCAATGTCCGCACCGTCACTAAGGGCTTCCTTCTTGGGTCCCCTCTGGCTGAAGGCTCCTTTGAGCTTTTCTGGATTCTACTGTCTATCACATCACCTTCTGCCAGTGCCTTTCCACACATCATTCTGCGGTTACCAAATCTGAGGGCTACTTTAAAGATAGAAGTAAAGTTTTAAACATACAGATGGAAGGTGTTTTCACATGACAAAAATGTACACCATTTGTTTCTAAACATGAAGAACCTCTTAAGATTTTGGTTAGCTTTGCGCTACCACTACCACCAGCCCTCACACAATATGATCTCACTGGGTCTTTTTTTTTTTTTTTTTTTTCCCATGTCTCTGTCACTTACAGTTTTTCTCCTATTTAGAATCAGAAAGAAAACAACAAAAAGTCATCTGATTTCCTCACACTGAGTGGCTCCCCATGTGATTCGGGTGTTGTGGACACTTATGTCCTGGTGACTGCACCTCCCAACTTAAGCTGCCAATCATAGTATTTTCCCTAAAATATTCCCTTCCCAAAATGGAAACCTCATGTTTGTTGTCAAGATAATAAAAGTTGCACATTAGCGGCACATTTATAATCTTGCTAAATCAGAGGTCCTAGAGGATACTTACTTAATTTGTCTTACTCATTTTGGGAATACCCAGTCCCCTGCCATGAGTCTAACAAGCCTTCAATATGCAGATTGTATTGAGCATTAGAAAGATATATTGAAACTTAGCAAGTTTACATAGAAAATACTATTCAAGTGCAACCTGTGTTTCTTGCTAATTTGCAGGAATTTATGCTTTCTTCTGTTTGCTGGACTTCAGAAACATGGAACTTGAATATTGTATCATAAAATATAGCATCATATTATATCAAACTCCACACTCCTAGACCTACCATCTCAAATACACTACATCGTGCATCTCCAAACACACCATGTATACACTACATTTACCACTCCAACTGTTTTACCTGCCATGCCAAATACCACATCCTAACAGCACCCACAACAGCCCCGCCTACCATGCCCAACACACCATACTGCACCACAGTGCATAATACACACTATACCACACCCCACCACACACCCCATACCCTATACGTACTATCCCCAACAGAACGTATTACACCACCCACACAGCAGAACATGCTATACAATGCCACTTCTAACATATCATGTATCACATCACATCATACCACATAGCACACCATCCCACAGTTACCATCACAATACACCACACCAAACATACAAAAATAGAAATATGTGGTTCTGGTTCAATCCTGAGTGAAAACAGGGAATGTTAAAAATTTAAAGATGACTCAGTCCTCTATTAGAATGAAACATCACAGAATACTGACCTATATAAAAATTAACATGCACTACATGGGGAAATATGTATGTCCATACTTATAAAACACATGAATACTTATAAGGAAAACCGTAGCTATATAGGGAAACCAGAAAACTGGGATGTGAGAAGGAAAAGGAAAGTTGAGTCCTGATAATTTGTGAATGATCCAGAGTGACTCTTAAGATCATGTGTTGGTCTGTCCCTCAATCACTTTTCTCAGACCAGATAGAATTTGTCATACAATGTAAATATTAACTTGTTTATTTCCCAGCCTACTCTGTGAGGACACAAATCAACACCCTTGCTTCTTATTTTCTCAGAATATTACATAGCACCTGGCACACAGTAGGCATTCAAACAGTTTTTATTGAATCATTTGCTTGAACAGAGGGATTAACTTACTATTACTGAAGTTACAAAAGCATAATTTCAAGATACATCTACTATAAGGAAGTCTCTAAAATTAAATAATATTGTTAGGGGACTTTTCAAGCCCTTGCTCCCCCATTCATTTTCATCCGCTTTCAATTTTCATGGGAAATTTTAGAGCATTCAATTTCAAACAGAGTTGTGTAACAGATTTCAAATTAAATAAAAGTAGATTTCCCTATGATTTAAAAGTGGAGTAAGTTTCTAATCAATTATGCTTATATTTCGCTTGGCTTGTCCTTCGCAGCATAGAATTTCTAATGGTGTATAAAGTTGGGAAAACCATAAACAGTCTCTCTGCCATATGCTATCATTTTCTTTAATTACAGTCTTATTTGGTTTCTTAATGAAGTAAAAATAAAATCCAATATATAAATGTTATGACATTTAAGGATATCTAATTCCTGTTCTCATCCTGTGATTGATTTTCCTTGATGAAGAATTAGAGTGGGTTAAGGCCTTTAAAACCAAATGTATTCTAAGCTTCTCAGCACATCAGTTTCCAAATAATTGTATTTTACTTTTTTCAAAGCCATTCAAGTACAGAGCTTTATAGCTCCTGTGAGGCCATCTTTCTGAACATAGGTATCTTCATGAAAATGCAATTAATGTAATTCATCATGCACTTCAATTTGAAAAAGACCGATCCAAACTGCACATTAACTCTGAAGGTAACCACAGTGATTCTTATTTATCATGAAAATATTTTTCCTGTCACCTCATTGTGCTCATTTTTATGAGTTAGCTAATGGAAAATGAGATGGTAAATATTATAAATAAAAATATCTTTAGCATATCCTAAAATTTACAATGCACGTTGACTAATATTAAATAGTGATTGTAATTATTTTGCTTTGAACAATCATATATTAGAATATAGACTTAAGAAAGGGGCAGAGCAAGATGGCAGAATAGGACTCTCCCACAATCATCCCCCCATAGAAACATCAATTTTGACAACTATTTACACAGAAAAACACCTTCACAAAAGCTAAGGGAATCAGATAACCAGGTAAGAGATCACAGAACATGGGAATAGCACAGAAATAAGAAAAGATGCATTGAAGATGGTAGAAATGACAGTTTCCATTACCTATGTTGCCTTTTTCCCAACCCAAGGAAGTACAGTGTAGAGAGAGATAACCTCTGCATGGGAGAAAGAGAGCAAAGTGAGCCAGGACTTTGCCTTAGACTCCAACACTGGGCCCACCACAGTAAAAGCCAGCACCAGATAGAACCACATAGCCCCAGAATACAGGCTGGTACCCACGAACTGAGGCTCCAGATCAGCCCCAGTGCCAGGCTTCAGGCCTGTGCAGTGGACTCAATCTCAGTCTACACCACTATGAGGCTGACTTCAGTTGCCCTAGACTATGAACATCCCTCAGTAGCAGGCTGGCCACAGTGGTTCTCAGCTTCAGGCTAGCCTCAGTAGCCCCAGGCTTCATGCCAGCTCCAGTGGCACCAGGCTTCAGATTCACCCCAGCACAAGACTGGCCCTGAGAACATGGGCTTTAGGCCTGTCCCCAGGAATATAAGCTATAGGTTCACCCAGTCAACCATCCGAGTGAATTTGGGCACGAAGACAGCCAGTCCAAGGGCTCCAGCAGCAAGTCTGCCCATGGACCATGGCAGATGCCCTGCCAGAATCTTGAGATAAGCTGATTATTGAAATGCTTTCCCAGAAAAAGTAAGTCTTCAAAAATCGGAATAAGTATCTACCTCTTCATATGTGCTGATATTGACACATAGCCACAAGAATCAAGTATAATGAGGGAAATATGACATTACCAAACTGACAAAATAAAGTGCCAGTGATCAACCTTAAAGAAATGGAGATGTATGAACTGCCTGACAAAGAATTTAAATGGCTGCTTTAAGGAAGTTCAGGGAACTTCAAGAAAATAGAGAAACAATTCAGCAAAATGTAGAAAATAAGAAATGGCCAAAATAAGAAATTTAACAGAAAGAATGAAATAATTTTGAAAAACTAAACAGAAAATTTGGAGATGAAAAATACTCCAAACAGATGTTTGAGTACAGTACAGATGTATTGAGATGAACAAAATAAATAGAGCACATCAATAGCAAAATTAATGAAGCAGAAAGAATCTGTGAACTTGAAAACCAGATTATTTGAAGGTACACAATCAGAGGAGAAAAAAGAAAAGGAATTAAGAAGCTTCTGAGATCTCATGCAACAGCATCAAAAGAACAAATTTGGGGTCACAATATTTCAAGAAAGCAAAGAGAAAAAAATGAGTAGAAAGCGTACTTCAAGAAATAATATTAGAAAACTTTCCAAACCTGGAGTAAAGATATAAATATCCATGGGCAGGAAGGTCAAAGGTCTCCAATTAGATTCAATCCAAACAAGACTACACCAAGACATGTTATAATCAAGCTATATAAAATCAAAGACAAAAAGAGGATCCTGAAACAAGAGAAAAGAAGCAAGTTACATCTAAAGGAGTGTCAATATGACTAGCAGCGGGTATCTCAGCAGAAATCTACTGAGAACAGACCAGGGAAGAGTGGGATGAAATATTTAAAGTGCTGAAGAAAAAAAAAACTGCCAACTAAGAATACTGCACCCAGCAAAGCTTTTCTTCATAAATGAAGGGGAGACAAAGACTTTCCCAGCCAAATGAAGGCTGAGAGAATTCATCCCCACAAGACCTGTCTTACAAGAAATTCCAAAAAAGGTTTTTCAAGCTGAAAGAAAAGAATGCTAATTAGTAACATTAAAACACAAAAGTATAAAACTTACTGGTAAAAATAATTACAAAGTCAAATTCAGAATATTCTAATAGTGTAATATTTAGTTTGAAGGTTAAAATAAAAACTATTAAAATAATAACTGCAATAATTTGTTCAGGGGTATGTAATATAAAAAGATATAAATTATGAGATCAAATATATAAATTGTGTGTAGGGTGGTAGAGTAAAAGTATTGAGATTTTTTATATGATCATTAAGTTATCGCCCTAAAAGAACCAGTTATAACGACACAGTGTTTTGTGTAATCCTCATGGTAACCACAAGGCAAAAGCCTACAGCAGATTCACAAATGAAAAAAGTAACGAATCAAAGAATACCATTAAAGAAAATCACCTAATTGTAAGGAAAGATAGCAAAAGAGAAAGGAACAAAAAATTTTACAAAACAAACAGGAAACAATTACTAAAATGGCAATAGTGAGTCCTTACTGATCAATAATTACCTTGAATGTAAATGAATTAAATTCTCTAATCAAAAGGCAGAGTGACTCAATGGATTAAAATAAAACAAGACCCAAATATTTTCTGCCTACAAGAGACTGACCTTAACTGCTGGACACACAGACTGGAAGTGAAAGGATAGAGAAAAATATTTTATGCAACTAAAACCTAAAGAGAACAAATGTAGTTATACTTATGTCAGATAAAATGGGCTTTAAGTCCAAAACTATAAAAGAGACAAAAACATCATATTGATTATAAAACGTTAAAGGTATCAATACATCAAGAGGATATAACAGTTATAAATATATATGCATCCAATATCAGAATGCCTAAATATGTAAGGCAAATAGTAATAGATCTGAAGAGAGAGACAGACTGTAATACAGTAATGGCAAAAGACCTCAATATCCCGTTTTCAGCAATGGACAGATCATCCAGACAGAAAATCAATAAGAAAACCTCAACTTAAGCTACACTTTAGGCCAAATGGTCCTAACAGACACATCTAGAACGTTCCATCCAATAGCAGCAGAATATACATTTCCCTCAAGGGCACATGGAACTTTCTCTAGGATAAGTAATATTTTAGGCCACAAAACAAGTCTTAACAAATTTAACAAGATTGAAATGATATCAAATATATTTTCTGCACAGTAGTATAGAACTAGAAAACAATAACTGGAGGAATTTTGAAAAATTTACAAATATATGGAAATCGAACAACATGCTCTTAAACAACTGATGGGTCAGAGGAAGAAATTTAAAGGGAAATTTTAAAATATTCTGAGACAGACAAAAATGGGAACACAACATACCAGAAATTATGGGATATAGCAACAGCAGTTCTAAGATGGAAGTTTATTGTGATAAATGCCTACATTAAGGGAAAAAAAACTCAACAACCTAACTTTACACCATAAGGAACTAGAAAAAGAGGAGCAAACTAAGCCCCAAGTTAGCAAAAAGAATTAATACTCAAAATAGATAAGGAAGTCAAATAACTCAATAGAAAAAAGACAAATAACCTGACTTTTTAATGGCAAGGGATCTGACTACACATTTCTCAAAAGACTACATACAAATGGCTGACAGGTATATAAAAAATTCTGAACATCACTAATCATCAGGGAAATGCAAACCAAAATTCCAGTGAGGGATCAAATCTGTTAGAATGGCTGTTATCAAAGAGACGAAAAATAACAAGTGTTGGCAAGGATGTGAACAAAAGGCAACTCTTGCACACTGCTGGTGGGAATATATATTAGTACAACCATTAAAAGAAAAACAGTACAAAGGTTTCTCAAGAAAAGTTAAAAACAACCATATGATCCAGCTATCTTACTTCTGGATATTCAATGTAACTGAAATCACTATTTCAAAGAGATGTCTTCACTCCCATGTTCTTTACAGGATTATTCACAATAATCAAGATATGAAATCAACTTAAGTGTCCATCAACAGATGAATGGAATTTTAAAATGGGATGTTGGGGGGGGGTGCGGGTGTGTGTGAGTGTGTGTGTGTATGCATGCATGTATAAAGGAATACTATTCATCCATAGAAGGAAGGGAATTTTGTCTGTTGCAATGACATAGATGAACCTGGAGGACATTATGTTAAGTGAAATAAGCCAGGCACAGAAAGATAGATGCCACATGACTTCACTCATAGATGGAATCTGGAAAAGTCAAACTCATAAAAATGGAGAGTAAAATGTTGGTTGCTACAGGCTGGCAGTTGTGGGGACATGGAATATTTTGGTTAAATAATACAAAATTTCAGTTAGACAGGAGAAACAAGTTGAAGAAATCTATTGTACATCATCATGACTATAGTTACTATAGTTACTAACAAAATATTGTATACTTGAAAATTTCTAAGGCAGTAGGTTTTAAGTGTTCTCACCACACACAAAAAATGATAAGTATGTGAGTGAGGTAATACATATATTAAATGACTTGATTTAGCCATTTCACAATGTATATACATATTAAGGCATTACATTGTATACCATAAATATTACAATTTTTACTTGTTAACTCAAAAATAAATTTTGAAAAGTTGAGCTTTTGAAAAGATTAGCAATATTGACAAATCTTTATCAAGAAAGACTAAAAGTAAGAAAAACAGAAAAAGCACAGAAATTGCCAAAGTTAGAAATGAAAGTGGGAGCTTCACCAATTATCCTACAGAAATTGATAGGATTTATAAGAAATATTATGAACAGCTTTATGGAAACAAATCAGGTAACTTAGATGAAATGAACAAACTTCAAGAAACTTAAAGTAAAATGAATAAATTATTAAAATTGACTCAGGAAGAAATAGAAAATGTGAATATGTCTATAATAACTACAGAAATCAAATTAATAATTTAAAAATCTTCCAACAAAGAAAAATATAGGAACAGATGGCTTCACTGTTTAAGTCAATCAAGCATTTAAAAAAAAGAAATAATGGCAATTCTTTATAAAATATTCTAAAAATAAAGAAAATAACACTTCCCAACTCATTTTACGAAGGCAGTATTGCCCTGATACCAAAACACACAACGACATCACAAAAATGGAAACTATAGACAGATATTCCTAATAAATATACATGTAAAATACTTCAACAGAATAATAGCAAACAGAACCAAAAACATATAAAAAAGAATTGCACATGAAGATCAAGCTGGATTTATTCTAGAAATGAAGGGTTGCTTTTATATCTGAAAACCATTTACAGTAATGCACCATATTAACTGAGTAAAGAACAAAAAATACCCGATCACTTCAATACATGCAGAAAAAAAATTTGACAAAATCAAACAACTATTTATAATGAAAAATCTTGACAAACTATGAATAAAAGATAATTTCCTCAACTTGGTAAAGGGAATCTATGAAAAACCTGCAGCTGACACCATACTTAAATTTTTTTTTTTTTTTTTTTTTTTTAGAGACAAAGTCTCTCATTCTGTCGCCCAGACTGGAGTGCAGTGGCGTGATCTCAGCTCACCACAACCTCCACCTCCCGGGATAAAGCGATTCTCCTGTCTCAGCCTTTCGAGTAGCTGGGATTACAGGTGCCCACCACCATGCCCGACTAATTTTTGTATTTTTAGTAGAGACAAGGTTTCACCATGTTGACCAGGCTGGTCTCGAACTCCTCACCTCAGATGATCCACCCTCCTTGGCCTCCCAAAGTGCTAAGATTGAATTTTCCCCCTAATATGAAGGAGGCAGGGCTGTTCACTCCAACATCATACACACAAATTAACCCCACATGGATCACAGCCTAAAAGGAAAGAGCTAAGACTACAAAGTTTTTAAATAAAATATAGAAGAAAAGATAGGAGAAAATATCTATCATTTTGATTGTATAAAACTTTCTTAGACACAAAGCGAGAAGCACCATCTATAATCTTTTTAAATGAATAAGTTGGATTTTGACAAAATTAAAAATGTTTGTGCTTTAAAAGACACTATTAAGAAAAAAAAAAAAGACCAGCTTCAGACTAGGAGAAATTATTTTCAAATCATCTTGTAAAGGACTCATACCAATAAAATATAAAGAATTCTTAAAACCAAGAAGAAAATAATCTAATTAAAATGAGTGAAAGTATAGATTAGACATTTACCCAAAAAGATACATGAATGTTTATTTAATAAGCACATAAAAGACAGTCAACATTATTAGTCATTAGGGAAATGTAAGTGGGTACCACAATGTAATACCACATCATACTGACAAGAATGGCTATAACAAAGAAAGCAGACAATAACAAATTTTCTAAAAGATTGTGGAGACAATGGAAATACACATTTCTGGTGGGGTAATTAAAATGATATTACTGCTTCAGAAAACACTTTGGTGATTTCTTAAAAATTTAAATATAAATGTCTCATATAATCTATCAATTTCACTTCTAGGTATCTATTCAAGACAAATGAAAGCATATGTCTATACAAAGATTTGTAACTGAATGCTTCTAGCAGCATTGTTCATCATAGTCAAAAACTGGAAAAAAAAAAAACCACATGCCCATCTACTAATGAATGGATAAATAAAATGTGGTACATTCATGCCGTAGAATACTATGTAGCAATAACAATTAATTAACTACTCCTGCATGCAAAACATAAACTTCAAAAATATTAGGCTAAGTGAAAAAAGCTAGACACAGAAGATCAGAAGATCACACATTATATACTTCCACTCATATAAAATGTCCAGAAAAGAAAATCTATAGAGAAAAAAAAGCAGGTTGTTGTTTTCCTGGGGCTAGTGGTGAAACTTGAGATTGACTTCAGATAGGCATGAGGAATCTTTTTGGAGAGACAGAAATAATGAAATTGTGAAGCTACTTGCAGAACTCTGTAAATTTATTAAAATTATTGTGTACTTAAAATGGGTAAAATTTATGGTATATAAATTAAATGAGTAATTCTGTTTAAAAATTCATATAGGTAGTAACTTGCAAATCTAGGCATTTTTGTCTTCACAGTCTAAGTTACACTATGTGGTTTCTCTCATGAAAGGTACTTTTATCCTTGGACTATTTAGGGATGTAGTAGAAATGCTTAAAGACGAATTCCTAGCTAACGGCCAGAAGTGGGATAATAAATATAAATTAGACTGAGGCAGGAGAATTGCTTGAACCTGGGAGGCAGAGGTTGCAGTGAACTGAGATCATGCCATTGCACTCCTGCCTGGGTGACAGAGCAAGACCTCCATCTCAAGAAAGAAAGAAGAAAAGAAAGAAAGAAAAAGAAAGAAAGAAAAAGGAAGGAAGGAAGGAAGGAAGGAAGGAAGGAAGGAAGGAAGGAA
>NW_012103920.1:7716454-7735460 GCF_000951045.1 Mandrillus leucophaeus
AGAAAGAAAAAGAAAGAAAGAAAAAGGAAGGAAGGAAGGAAGGAAGGAAGGAAGGAAGGAAGGAAGGAAGGAAGGAAGGAAGGAAGGGAGAAAGAAAGAAAAAGGAAGGAAGGAAGGAGAAAGAAAGAAAAAGAAAGGAAGAAAGGAAGGAAGGAAGGAAGGAAGGAAGGAAAGAAGGAAAGAAGGATTAAATCAGACTTACAGTAAAACTTTTATTATTACATAGTCATAAGTATATTTTGGGAAACAATGCCAAGAAAAGAAAAAATTGGTTGAGATAAGATTACTGATCCAAGATACAATATATAATTTTTGCAAAACACTAACAGCTATTAGAAGCATTTTTTTGCTCAGGGATGCTAATAAACACTGTCAGGTTTTTATCAACAGAAGTATCAATTAGGCATATATTAGAGAATTTGCTAGAAATTCTTGTCTGCCTTGGACATTAACCAGGCAAACTCTATTTTATTTCCAGCTTATGCTGAAATACAAATTAGATCTGATTGAATAACACTAAATTGGAAAGCATAGTTTATAACTTTCAAAATCATATTTAGCCTTCTTAATACGTCCCTAGAGCAAATTCCCTTCAGGGCATATTAAATTTATATGGCATTATATAACAGCTGTGAATTGCAGGCAACACATATTAGTAACAGAGAAAAAAGCTAGACACAATATTGAAATCAAGCTACATGAGATATGTTTCCTCTATTTTCAGAAACTAGTATCATTTTTTGTTTATTCAAAGGGTACTGAAATTAGTTAAATGTATATAAGCCAACTGCCTATGTTTATTTGAAAACCTGTCCTTTAAAAATAGAAATTCTTATAGGGCATATGTTTCTCAGTCTCTTCATTTTAATATTTTCCTTTATACCTACTCATGTTTAATAATCAAGATACAACAAACCAAAAAATTATGCAGAATACTTGATACTGAAACATTAAATTGAATTAGAATTACTATACCACATTCAATAGAGTAGAATTAAAGTGTAAATTAGTTTGGTTAAAGATAAACAAAACTGTTGCCTATCTCAGAACAAGGTTATTTTGAAATAAAAATAGTAAACATTCTTAGTAATGCATATTTACACGTATAAAGTCGATAAACTTGATGTGTATTTAAAATACGGCACAGAATTTTATAAAATTTAACAGACAGTATGTGATAGTAAGCTGTAGAAAAGAGGAAAATATATTAGATTTTTATCATGTTGGAAGATGACAATAACATGTCTGGAGACTAGAACTAGGACTTCGTTTCAAAAATAATTTCTCTTGATATGATGCCTACATGTTGCATTATCTATAATAGAGATTTCACTTATCTTTATTTTTCTATTCCATGACTAAGGTGACATGATTTTTCAGAAAATTCTTATTTTATAGTCCTTTAGGTAAATCTGAGTGAGATGTGTTAAACTATTAAATGTAAAAAATTAGACTATTTAGTAATATCTTCTCACTCACCATTTACTGTGATTCTTTTGACAGGCAAATAATAAAATATCTTTGATGTTATCTTTCAGCATTGGTCTGAGTACATGCAATGGTTAACCTAGGTTTTGCTTTAACAATGGGAACCATTTCCTTCTGCATGGCAGGGATCTATAATTTGTGTGCAGATAAATCATCAAAGAATCTATTGGGGACATTTGTCAGACACTGGTGATAAAACCCTCATATAGCCCTATTGATCTTAGAACTACAGTGTCCTTGAGACATGCACTTATACCAGATAATAGAAGTATAGAGAATAAGTATGGTTCTTGAACTAAACAATCAAATAATACCATGCAGCACATAGACAGGTATAATCCTGAGTTGCACATTTATCACAGCTGATATTCTTGCTGCTGCCATTGCTCTGAACTGCATTTACCACATCTATAAAATGGAAAACCTTACTGAAATTCAAAGTTTTCTTCAGGTTCAATATTTAATGATCTTTTTTAAAAGATCATTAATCTTTAAGCACATAAAATTAAGTAGACGTAAGTCAGAAGTTTGATGAACAGTTACAGGTAGATGAGTTGATGAAAATTTTCATGAGTACCTAAACATCTTTACCTCATAGATTTAAGAATAAGAACTTAGTGTTCCTATTTCTCCACATGCTCTCCAGCACCTGTTGTTTCCTGACTTTTTAATGATCGCCATTCTAACTGGTGTGAGATGGTATCTCATTGTGGTTTTGATTTGCATTTCTCTGATGGCCAGTGATGATGAGCATTTTTTCATGTGTCTGTTGGCTGTATGAATGTCTTCTTTTGAGAAATGTCTGTTCATATCCTTTGCCCACTTTTTGATGGGGTTGTTTGTTTTTTTCTTGTAAATTTTCTTTTACACTGTTGGTGGGATTGTAAACTAGTTCAACCATTATGGAAAACAGTATGGCGATTCCTCAAGGATCTAGAACTAGATGTACCATATGACCCAGCCATCCCATTACTGGGGATATACCCAAAGGATTATAAATCATGCTGCTATAAAGACACATGCACACGTATGTTTATTGCGGCACTATTCACAATAGCAAAGACTTGGAATCAACCCAAATGTCCATCAGTGACAGACTGGAATAAGAAAATGTGGCACATATACACCATGGAATACTATGCAGCCATAAAAAAGGATGAGTTTCTGTCCTTTGTAGGGACATGGATGCAGCTGGAAACCATCATTCTTAGCAAACTATCACAAGAACAGAAAACCAAACACCGCATGTTCTCACTCATAGGTGGGAACTGAACAATGAGATCACTTGGACTCAGGAAGGGGAACATCACACACCGGGGCCTATCATGGGGAGAGTGGAGGGGGGAGGGATTGCATTGGGAGTTAAACCTGATGTAAATGATGAGTTGATGGGTGCTGATGAGTTGATGGGTGCAGCACACCAACATGGCACAAGTATACATATGTAACAAACCTGCACGTTATACACATGTACACTAGAACTTAAAGTATAATAATAATAAAAAATAAATAAATAAATAAATAAATAAATAAAAGAATAAGAACTTAAGGCCGGGAATGGCGGCTCACACCTGCAATCCCAGCGCTTTGGGAGGCTGAGGCAGGTGGATCACCTGAGGTTGGGAGTTCGAGACCAGCCTGGCCAACATGGTGAAACCCTGTCTCTACTAAAAACACAAAATTAGCTGGGCATCGTGGCACATGCCTGTAATCCCAGCTACCTGCGAGGCTGAGGCAGGAGAATCGCTTGAACCCGGGAGGTGGAGGTTGTGGTGAGGCAAGATCGTGCCATTGCATCCAACCTGGGCAAAAAGAGTGAAACGCTGTCTCAAAGAAAAAAAAAAAAAAAAGAATAAGAACTTAAAATAGAATTATACTTGTATACATTTGTTTAAGAAATAATTTTCTAGAATTTATTTTATAAATTAAGAAAAAAATAGGAATTCTGGTTTTGGTAATGCCCAACTTTACTCTGACAACAACTTTCTAACTAAGAACAACAAGAAAAAGAAAAAAACAAAAACAAGTTTAAAATGTATGTGTGAAAGTATCAAAGAGTTTATGGGACAACAAAAATCACAGGGCGAAAGACCAGCATAAAAAATCCAGTGAGATGAACTCAGCATTTAAGTCCATGTTTATCATAGAAACTGATGCTGATTTTAGAAATCGCTGAGAGGCTGAAAAGATTGACAAGTCTTTTTGACAGATTTACAAGTCTAAGAGTTCAAAAAATAAAGTTAACTTGCTGTCAAGTAGAAAGGGCTTTGGAAAATCACAAAGTCTATGACTCGGAAACCAAAAGGACCATACCATAGAAGGAGGTCAGCTGGGGATACACCAGTCTTCAGAAGACCAGTGATTGCTAACGGCCCTACTTTCCATTGAAAGCAAACTTAAAAGAGCTCTGGGAAAAAGGGTGCATTTCTCTAGGGCTCAAATAATTTTGACAATTTCTTATTCACAATATCCAGCACTGAATAAAAATAAAAGTCACTACAAGCAGATGTTATTAAATGACAAAACCGAGGAAACAACAGAGAACATAACAGATCCAAAAATCAGGTAATACAGTTATCCCAAACTTTAAAATAATTCTTCATTAGGATACAGAAGTCAGATTGAGAACATTATCATAGAACGGTAAGCCATAAAAAGATGCAAATGGAATGTATTCAATGGAAAAAATCAATAATTGAAAATAAAAACAACGAACGTGTTTAACAGCAGATTATACATGGCCAAAGAGAAAATTAATTACCTGTAATACAGGAAAGAAGAAAATGGCCAAACTAATTAATAGAGGAAAAAAGAAAAAAATCTAAGGCTCATGGGATGAAAGAAGTTGATATGTTATTGGAGAACTCAAGGTGAGAATAGAAAGAAGAAACAGAAAAAAAGATTCTGGCTGAGAATTTTCCAAAAGTGACAAAAGACATCAAACCACAAATTCGAGAAGCTAAAGGAAAGAAAAGACAGAATGAAAAGGAATTATAGACAGGCCATATTTTAACTTTTGAAAATCAAGTAAAAACAGAAAACTTTTTTCTTTTTTTTATTATACTTTAAGTTCTGGGGTACATATGCAGAACTTGCAGTTTTGTTATGTAGGTATACACCATGTGTCATGGTGGTTTGCTGTACCCATCAACCTGTCATCTACATTAGGTATTTCTCCTAATGCTATCCCTCCCCTAGCCCCCACTCCCTGACAGACCCCGGTGTGTGACGTTCCCCTCCCTGTGTCCATGTGTTCTCATTGTTCAACTCCCACTTATGAGTGAGAACAAGTGGTGTTTGGTTTTCTGTTCTTGTGTTAGTTTGCTGAGAATGATGGTTTCCAACTTCATCCATGTCCCTAAAAAGGAAAAACTTCAAAGTATCCAGAGGGAATAAAACACAGTAACTTCAAGGAACCAATGATAAGTCTGGCAATAGACTTCTCAACAGAAACTGTGATGGCAAGAAGACAGAGAATTAAATCTACAAAATAATGTAAGAAAATAAATGCCAAGAAGGAATTCTATTCTGAGTGAAAACACAAAATATGGGGTGAATCTAAATGAATGTAGACTGTATAAAATATTAACAATAAAGCAATATGAAGTTTAAACTATATAACGTGAAGAATTAAAATACCTGAAAACAGTAACATATCAAGTTAGTATATTCTAAGAATATAGTTTTCTCTGGAAAGTAGGGAAAAGTTTTATCTGTGTTAACTTTCGTAAGTCAATTATATCTGTGGCATGACCTGCATCTTTAGAGAAATCACTAAAATAATTTTCAAGGAATGTATAACAAAAAATTATAGAGATAAAAGGCATAATAAAATATAGATTTTAACTTATGGTATGGGAAGAAGAATAGGGAAGGGATAGAAAATTCAACAGTAATTTAAACTTAAAAATTTAAATAATAATAATAGCATTATGTATGTGGATTGCAAGACTGAATGATAGAATAAATTCCAACTACATCTATTTGGAAGAGACACATCTTAAATACAAGAACGCAGAAAGTAAAATGACAGAAAAATTTACATTATAAATACATTAAATAATAGGAAGCTGGAAAATGCTTTCATATAACTTGAGGTAAAGAAGAACACTTCATATTGGTAAAAAGTTTAATTCACAAGAAAGATGGAATAATTCTAAATTTGTGTATAATTAATATGTAAAAAAATGTAACTTGCAAAATTATACAACTAAAAGGAAAAATAAAAATCTATCATTAACGTGTGATATTTTAATTGATCCTAGTGTATGTTTTAAAAAGCAAACAAAAATTGGTAATGACATGAAAGAACTGAACAACAGTAAGAAGAAAAAATAAGGTAAATTGACATAACTTTTACATACTGAATACGATACCTCTAAACTTTGAAGTGTATCTATCTTTTCCCATTTCCCAAACGATTCACTTAAAAAAATCATATCTTGAGATATAAAACAATGCCTAAACACTCTGAGAACTGATGACATATACTATATAATCCTATACCATGAGTAATTAGGTTAGAACTTAGTCAAAAACAAACAAATCAGAAAACTCCCTCTTAACATAAGAACTTCCTGTTTAAATTATAGGTTCAGGGGGAATTATAATTTAAATTCAAACGTATTTTAAAATAATCTATATGATACTTTTAAAACATGGCCTCAAATTCCTTTGTCACCTCTGTCATTAAGAAGTGAGCTCCATATACCTTGCCCTTGAATTTGGACTCTGTGCTTTACCAATAGAAGAAGGAAAATGGGCTATGCCAGTATCCGGCCACTTTCTGTTTTCTTTGGACACTCACTCTTGGATTCTAAACACCATGCTGTAAAGCAAGTGGGGCAGCCATTACCAAACTCATGTAAAGAAGCCCACTCAGAGGGCAGCAAAAGCCCCAGTTTGAGTGAACCATCCTAAAAGTAGAATTTGCCGCCACACAAGTCATCCTGACCAATGCCACACACAGCATACACAAGATTTCTTTATCAAGTCTGACCAAACAGCAGGCTCATGAGCTAAATAAATGATAGATGCAGAAACCAGAAACAATTTGCTAACGGCACAATATGACTGAGGAAGCAAGTCTGGAAAAGCGGAAGAGTATGCATTTCACTTGTTCAGCAATTTATTGAACCAGAATCTAAAAAGAAGATCCTGTTTTAGTAGATGGCCTTACAAAACATAGTCTCCCATCAACGGCTGAGATGCTAAAATTATGTCTTACATAGTTTGCTTTTTAGCTGAAATACCAAATGTGTTTAAGGATGACAGGGTAATTGATGGCACCTGATTGCTTGCTTTCTTCCAAGAATTCATAGACACTGTTTCTGTGCTATAACTTTGTATGAGCAGATTGAAGGCCATATAACTCACCTCAAGAATAACCTGAAACAATGACATAAAAGTTAGAATTCTCAATTTTCTCACATATGCAAGTGAATATGCAATTCAACTCTTCCAAAGGGGGGGAAAAAAAAAGAGAAGAGAGGACTTGGGGAAAAAGAAACTAGAACTGAATAATGTAAGTGAGATACTTTCATAGACTGTGAGCTAAAGTCATTGATCCCATACATAGAATTTCTGTCGTCATTAAAAAACAGACAGAAATGATTAAAAATCGATAGAAGGAAAACAAGCCCAGATTTGTAATGTCTATCCTGGACTTCCACATTTTAAAGATGGAGTTTGACAGATTATGATAAAAAGTCTTCTAAGAATTAAACAGAGAGGCTAGAAAGCAAATGGAAAAGAAAATGGCAATATGGCAAAGCCTTGGATCAGATCCCAGGCCCTCAAAATCAGAAGACGATGATTTTCAACCGAGTTATTCCTAATTACAAACCAGTGCAAGTGAAGAATACAGGTATGAAAGAATGAGATGACAATTTTTCATTACCATTCCAAGGTGAAGAGGTGGCCTATTCTATCTTAGCAGCAGTCAATTGATAAATTCTATGTCAATTTCACTATCACAGAGTTCTGCAACATTTCATAACTGCCAGTTTGGTCTTCAGACTATAGAAACCCCCAAATCTCTGTCTAAAAGTCTACATACCTTCAGGATTTATAATTCTTGGTTAGATATTATATTTCTCTCTGAAACGGAAAAATGCATCGTGGTTTTTTAAAATTTCTTCCATTTCCGTTTGACATACTCATTCTCCCAATACTTTAGGCTGAAAGTAAATGGAATTTATTCTAAATGTTTAAAAATATACACAGGCACTTCTTGCATCTCAGTTAAGGAAAGGAAGCTATGTTGCTTACAGTCACATGCTATCTATGGATAGATTCGCTTGGCTTCTCTAGTTGTGATCTCGCCTCACTGCAACCTCCACCACCAGCATTCAAGTGATTCTCCTGCCTCAGCCTCCTGAGTATCTGGGATTACAGGCATGAGCCACCACATCCAGTTAATTTTGTGTATTTTTCATAGATGGGGTTTTGCTATAATAGCCAGGCTGGTCTCGAACTCCTGGCCTCAAGCAATCCACCCGCCTCAGCCTCCCAAAGTGAGGGGACTACTCACTTTGTAAGTGAGCGTGAGCCACCACTCCTGGCCAAATATGTTCTGTTCATCAGTGCACTTTATTCTTTTTGCTAATCATACTGGTCAATGTTCATAACATGAAAGTTCATGTCTTGTAGACCATTCATTAGAGCGCTTGTCCCTGCTTCTCCAATCGGGTACATGCTTACTAAGAATGTATGAGGCTGTTTCTTATGTTTTAAGCTAATTGTGCTTAATATGTCTATGAAGTGTAATTCAATTATAATAAAAATAATAAATATGAAGGAAAGATAATAATTGTTTCTTCTAAGAAAATTAATTTGAATGCTTTGGAAAGGTACATAATTTAAACATGCTTTTGAATGAGGCATGAATGAGAGTCCAAGAAAAGTTTAGGAACATAATTAAAAAGATTTTGCCAGGTCCAGGTGCTCACATCTGTAATCTCAGCACTTCGGGAGGCTGAGGCAGGAGGATCACTTGAGGTCAGGAGTTTGAGACGAGCTTGGGCAACATCGTGAAACTCCGTCTCTACAAAAAGTGAAAAATAAATAGTAGCAGGGCACAGCAGTGCACACCTGTAGTCCCAGCTACTTTGGAGGCTAATGCAGGAAGATCACTTGAGCACAGGAGTTCAAAGCTGTAGTGAGCTATGATTATGCCACTGAACTCCAGCCTGAATGACCCCATCTCAAAAAAGGAACAAAAATAAATCAATAAATCAATAAATTTTTTAAAAACTTGCACCTAGATGGCTACAAAGGTTTTTTCATCTTATTTTACAAAAAAAAAAAAAAAAAAAATGCCATGGAGGGAAGTGGTGGAAAGGGGGAGTGTTGTTTAATGGGAATATAGCTTCAGATTTACAGGATGAAAAATTTCTGGAGATCTGTTTCACAATAATGTGAATATACCTAACACTATTGAACTGTACACTTTAAAAATGTCAAGCTAGTTATCATAGATGATAGAGTTATAAGCATATTCTTCCTAAGAACTGCAATTAAACATTGCCCTTTTTAAAAAATTGGTTTCACATCAAAAGACGTACAAAGAAATAATGCGTATTCACGTGTTGAGTGAACATCAAACATTAAATTCATAGGAGTGATCATTTTTATGATTTTCCACTTTAACCAGATCAATTTTGTTCAATACGTTGGTGGTGAATATTATTGTATATAAATACTTGTGGTTATTAAATCTAAGAAGGGGAGTCTTTCTCAACTTTCATGTTGGCATTTTAAAATAATGTTTCTTGGGTAGAATCCTAGAGAACCAAGGCAGGGCTTTCAGACCTGTCATGGTGGGGATAAAGATGAGAGAGGGCATCTAAGATTTGGCAAGAGGGTATAAGTCAGTGGGTTAAAGAGTATACAAAAGACCCCAGGACCTCAAATCCGGGACTCTAAATTCTTCTCCAGTGAAAAACTCTTGGATTTCATTAGTTATATGTTGTGTTCCTGCAGAGTTCACAAGAAAATGAATGGTTCTTTGGATTTTAAGTTAGAGAAATATGGTTTCAGATAGCAAAAGACAAGGAGAAGGAAGTAACTTTTACTGTGTGCTTATGATGTGCCAGGAACTATCCTAGACCTTTTAAAAATGTAGACGTGTTTTTATTTCATCTTCACAGCAAATTTAAGAGAGAGCTATTATTATCTAATTTTATTGAGAGAAAATTTTGCCTCAAACACATTAATTAATTCAGGCAAAATCACATTGCTTGTAATAAAAGTCAGGTATTTTTTCAAATCCCTTTTGTTTCAACTTTACCTAGCAGGTCCCTTTGTCTCACATAAATCAATTATGTGTTCGTGTCACAAATTATCACAGAGGTGTGTGTGTGTGTGTATATATATATATATACACACACACATATATATGAATATGTTTTCTTAGAACACCATATGTCATTAGCATTTTATTTTCAAAAAGCATTCAGCATTGGGAAGAAGCAGTAACCCAATTACGACTTTAAATAAATGTGAAAGCAATAGTCCAAGGCAGGTTATTCAATGTGTCAACAGAAATATTTTAATGAACTGCCCAGGGAAATTCAGAAGCAGAATCAAAGAGTGGTGATACTCTCGTTTGAACTTAAGGCTAAGTTGCATTGCATTAAATTTTCAATTCTCAGACTCATATTATAAAGGGACTTAGTGTAAAGAAAAGCACTGAGAAATTTGGACTATAGCACCTTAACACCTCCACCCATGAAAGGTACAAGCCAAGAAGAGCTTGGACCATGTATAATTCTGCACAGTTCATTGTACTTGTTCCGAAACAGATCATCTTGAAGGAACAAGCTCACAGCAAAGCCAGAAGAAAGCATCTATGTTTCTAGCTAGGAAATCGATTATTTCAGCTAAAGGAAACTCAGATATTCATTTCACCACAATAAATTTACACAAAAACAAAGATACCACTCTTTACAATTTAGCTGTCGTATGAGCAAGAAAGTTGATTCCTTTTTCTTGACTCCATGAAGATGAAAGTTTGAGTGCAAAAAATAATGTGTTGGAATCCCTGATACAAGTTCCATGATACTCAGTTTGTTGATTCTACTTCAAGTTTTTATAACCATGCATACAGTTTGGTCATAAAAATTCTCATACACATTATATTTTTATGAATTAATTATTCAGAGACATAACTCTTAGAATTTAATAAGCTTATGATTTTCCTCTCTTGGACAAATTATAGAATCACATTTCTGCTTCAACTTATCTCCACTTTTCTATCATCTGAGAACGCTCAACTCTTGAATAAAATTTGAAGTAACAAACAAATATAAAAGACACAATGCAACAAAAAGTAGTCACATGATCCTTAAATTGCCTTTACTATATTGCTGTGCAATCAAGGGCAAGACTTTTCTTTGTTCTGATACTCGCTGAATAATAATACAGATATGTGATCTTCACATTACTATGATTAGAAAAAGGGGAGGGGGAAAGACAATCTCAAATCAATTTTACATTAAAGCAAAGAATTTTGGGCAGTATTGCTTTCCCTTGCAATCTCTGTAGGCACCAACAAATCACCACTTGTGGTGGGGAGAGAAGGTGTTTTATGGAAAAAAATAGCTTTTTCAAAGGCTGTTTATTGCTTTAAATGTTGTTTAAAAGCTTTTTAAAAAGCAGTTTTTTTCTTCTCCTTAGGCATCAACAGGGGATAATTGCCTTAACATGCTTTTAAATAACCCTGTTTAAGACACATAGGAGCATCAAAAGCCTCTGCTTAGAAAACTTTTTACTTAACTGGATTGTGTAGGAGTGGAACTGGGGTCAGCCATAGAAACTCTCTCTACAAATAATGACACTCTGAATTTTCCTTCAGGATGATTTATTTTATTTTTTTTTTAATTTTCATACAGCAAAATGGAATTCTTTGCGTACATGTCTATCAACGTTAACACGTGCATAGATTCAGGTAACCACCGTGATGAACAGGATACAGATAACTCTATCATCCCAGAAAAAAATCTCTGTGATATTCCTTTGGAATCACACCCTTCTCCTCTCAAACTCTAGCAACCGCTGATCCATTCATCATTACACCTTTGTCTCTGAAAATGTCATACAATGAGTAACATGTTTCGTTTGTGGCTGGAAGATGACTGACCTGAGAGCTGAAGTGTGACTTATGATTCTTTTCCGCATAGAAGATGAACAGAGGCAATGAAATCAGCTGTGAAATACGAAACTCTTGAGCCCTCTGTGGCAGTTGCTCACCCAATGTGCTTTAGAGTCTCTAAGCCAGGCAGTTTACAGGTTCCAGAAGTATATATGCCACCTGGGCAAATCAGAATGGATAAGGTCCTTCTACAGAGGGAGACCATTCAAATCCTGCAATGGCTGCAAGTTGTGATATCAGGACTAAAAGCACCAGCTCCTCTTCTTTTCAATAACTATTGTTTTATTAAGTAGAATAAATTCTTGGGTATTTTTGTCACCCCAAAAGTTAACTGGGTCCTCTTTTATCTACAGCAAGCCAGGGCATGTTATAGCATCACACAGATGTGAAAGAAGAGAATTAAGCAGCTTCATCTTAAAGCTGAAATCTAAATTTCCATCTCCCTTAAATATAGCTGACCTTAAGGTTTATTAGTTTTACATTTCATTTTGAGAGACTTTAAGAAATTATATACATTTAAATTAAGAAAAAATATTCAACTATTTTTAACATAATGAAAGAGCTGCTCGGGTCAGTTTAATAGTATTTTATGACTTGAAACTATAAATGTTTTGAGGTCTGTTTGAAATGGCTTCCAAAAAAATTTAATAGTGTAATAATTTCAACTAGATTGTATGAATTTTAGGATTTTAAAGTGTTTCACATTTGCTGTTTTAGATTGTGCTAGGATGAGCAGATGTTCAACAATTTGAAGTCTGTTTAGAATCTTCCTACCTGCTGGGTTTAATTTCAGAAGCAAGCACCGTTCTTGAAAATAGACAAATGTTATTTGTTCTTTTATCCGTGCCCCACGTTGCATTAACTTTCATCATTTTGAGCTCTGTTTATGGCAGGTCATTTCTAGTCTACATAAAACCTAATTGTAATCCTTAGAAGGAATGGGTAAATTTTGCTTCTGCATCTGTTAAATGAAATATTACAAAATCATTTGCGATATACAGAGAGAACATATTGATGGGTGATTCTGAGTTGAGAACAAAAACCCACAGATTTTCCAACTGTATTAAAAGAATACAAAGACCATAGGAAAAGTGTTTATTCACCTTCTTTACAGGCTTGTAAAATATCAAATAAAATTATTTTATATTAATTTTTAATATATTAAATACAAGTGTATTCTAATTTTCTATGCTTAGATTTTTAAAATAATTTCTATGGACACATTCATATTTACAATGAGTGATGACAGTTTTTCTCCTCATTGTCCTGATTCTGTTCACTTTATTTTCGCATTATTGAATTAGTTCAGCCCGCCAGTATCACGTTGAATAGAAATAATGAGTAATGAGAGGAGACTTTCTTGTTTTATTCTCTCTCTCAGAATAAAAGCATTCAGTGTTTGAACATTAGTGGTTATTTAGAATTTTGTAGACTCTATCTTATTAAGGAAGTTTCCTTCTATTGATAGTATGCTAAATGTTCTAAACATAAAAGAGTAGGGAACTATCACATGATTTTTATTCATCCATTGAGTAAAAATTTGACATTTCTAATTTATCCTATTAATGTTCGAATTCTATTTATTGATTTAAGAATGCTAAATCAATTTGCATTCCTGGAATGAACCTCACTTGTTCATGATATGTTATGTTAAATGTCATGATATATATATATACACATATATATATAAATATGTATATACACATATATATACACACACACACGCACACACACACGTATGATTTGATGTATGTATTTGATGGATTTAATTTACAAATATTTTATTTAGAATTTTACATTTATTGTCATGAATATATTGGTCTGTAATTTGCCTTCTTGTAATGTTCTTGTCAGATCTGGGTATCAAGGATATACTAGACTCATAAATTATTTAGGAATATTTTCTCTTTTCCTCTTTAATGGAATAATTGGTATAGAAATTACAATATTTCTACATTAAAATGCCTGTAAAAGCTCACTGGAAAAACTATATGGGAATAAAGTTTTGCTTTGCTTTGTTTTTGAGACAGGGTCTGGTTGTGTCACCCATGCTGGAGTGCAGTGGCACAAACAAGGCTCGCTGCAGCCTTAGCTTACTGGGCTCAAATGATCTTCCTACCTCAGCCTCCCAAGTAGCTAGGACTGTAGGGGCACACCACCACACCTGAATAATTATCTTATTTTTTTGTAGAGAAAGGATATTGTTATGTTGCCTGGGCTGGTCTCGAACTCCTGGGCTCAAACAATCCTCCTACCTTGGCTTCCCAAAGTGTTTGGATTACAGGCATGAGCCACTGCACCCAGTCAGAATGAAGATTTTTTTTTTTTTTTTTTTTTTGGTCAAAGATTTTTACTTTGAGTTTTAATTTCTCTAACAATTACAAGACGTTTGTATTTCCTTTTTGTTCTTGTTTTAGCTTTATAAATTATATTTTTCTGGGAAAATTTTAGAAAATTCATTTCACTTGAATTCTAAAATTTGTTGCCAAAAGTTATTTATAATATCCACTAATGAAGTTAAAGATATTTCCATGATTAGTGATGGATGAACTATCTCTTAAGAAACTGGCCCTTTGAAGGATGCCAAGGAACCAACTCTTTCTTATGATAGTAAAAACAAAAACCAAATTTTTCTATATAAAACACATGTTTGAGCAACCAAATAGTTGACAAGAGCTTTTTTACATATGTTTGTTGGCTGCATAAATGTCTTCTTTTGAGAAGTGTCTGTTCATATCCTTTGCCCACTTTTTGATGGGGTCATTTGGTTTTTTTCTTGTAAATTTGTTTAAGCTCTTTGTAGATTCTGGATATTAGCCCTTTGTCAGATGGATAGATTGCAAACATTTTCTCCCATTCTGTAGGTTGTCTGTTCACTGTGATGATAGTTTCTTTTGCTGTGCAGAAGCTCTTTAGTTTAATTACATCCCATTTGTCAATTTTGGCTTTTGTTGCCATTGCTTTTGGTGTTGTGAAGTCCTTGCCCATGCCTATGTCCTGAATGGTATTGCCTAGGTTTTCTTCTAGGATTGCTATGGTTTTAGGTCTTACGTTTAAGTCTTTAATCCATCTTGAGTTAATTTTTGTACAAGATGTAAGGAAGGGGTCCAGTTTCAGTTTTCTGCATATGGCTAGCCAGTTTTCCCGACACCACTTATTAAAGAGGGAATACTTTCCCCATTGCTTGTTTTTGTCAGGTTTGTCAAAGATCAGATGGAGGCAGATGTGTGGTGTTATTTCTGAGGCATCTGTTCTGTTCCATTGGTCTATATATCTGTTTTGGTACTAGTACCATGCTGTTTTGGTTACTGTAGCTGACAAGAGAGGATTTCTTTTTACAGAAATATTCTAGTTAATAATTGAAGAAGGAATAACAGAATCAGAATATCACTGTTTTGTATATGGCTGCTAACATCCAAGAGAAAGATGGATACTGGGCACCTTCTAATAGAAGTACACAAGTCCATTGCTATGATTTGGATATGGCTTGTCTCTAGCAAAACTCATGTTGAAATTTGATCCCCAATGTGGCAGTGTTGTGAGGTAGGGCCTAGTGGGAAGTGTTTGGGTTGGCAGATCCCTCTTACATGATGTGGTGGTGTTATTGCAGGAGTGAGTGAATTCTCAGGGGAATGGATTAGTTCCTGCAAGAGTGGGTTGTTATAAAGCCAGGATGCCTCTCAGGTTTTCCCCTCTTTGCGTGGGTCTGCTTTCTCTTTGACATTCTCTGCCATGTTGTAATGTAGCACAAAAACCCTCACCAGGAGCCAGGGACATGCACTTAAACTTCTCAGCCTGCAAAACCAGGAACTAAATAAACCTCTTTTGTTTGTAAATTGCCCAGTCTCAGGTATTCTTTTATAGCAACACAAAACAGACTCAGGCAGCCATCTATGAAGTAATTATGCCCCAAGTTTACTAACTGAAATCAGATCACACCTGTAGATTTAATTTCCAATTTATAGGAAATGCAGACAACATGGAAACATACTAAATATCACCAGAAAAAGGCACTACTCAAAATCAAGACTATGAAAAATTCTACAGGATAAATGACAGTCTCTTTCCATAAGCGAATTGCACAGAAAAGAGTCATGGAGACAGATTTTATTGATTAAAAGAGGCTTAAAGATATTTAAACAATTTGTAATACCTGAAGCTTATTTAGATCTCAATGCAGACAGCTTCACAATGATATACACTTAGCCCAATCATAATTCCAGCATTTATGTGTGTGTGTGTGTGGGTATCGGCAAACTCAATCTAAAGTTTATATGGAAAGGCAAAAGACCCAGTATAACCAACACAATATTGAAGAAGAACAAAATCAGAGGACTCACACTACCTGACTTCAAGACTTACTGTAAAGGTACTGTAATCAAGACAGTGGGGCATTGGTAAAAGAAAACACAAACAGATCAATGGAGCAGAATAGACAGCCCAGAAATAGGCCCAAATAAATACAGTTAACTGGTCTTTGACAAAAGAATAAAGACACTCCAATGGAGAAAAGATAGTCTTTCAACAAATGGTCCTAGAGTGCCTGGAAATCCACTTGCAAAATAATGAATGTAGACTCAGACTACACTCTTCACAAAACTTAACTCAAAATGGATCATAGCCCTAAAGGTAAAACTACAAAAGTATAAAATTCCTAAAAATAACATAGGAAAAAGTACAGATGACCATGGGTATGACAATGACTTTTTAAATACAACACAAAAGGCAAAATCCATGGGAAAAAAAAACTGAAAAACTGATACACTGGACTTTATTAAAATTAAAAACTTGTATTCTACAAAAGACGATATCAAGAGAATGAAAAGACAAGCCACAGGCTGAGAAAATATTTGCAAAAGACTTATCTGATAAAGGACTGTTAGTCAATACATACAAAGAATTATTAAAACTCAACAAGAAAAGGAACCACACAATTAAAAAAATAGACAAAAAACCTGAACAGACACCATACCAATAAAGATATACTGACAGCAAATAAACATATAAAAAGATGCTCCACACCATATGTCTTTAGAAAAATGCAAATTAAAACAGCAGTGAGCTATCTCTACGTGGCTATTAGAATGGCCAAAATCCAGAACCCTGACAACACCAAATGCTGGCCAGGATGCAGAACAGGAATTCTCACACACTACTGGTGGGAATGCAAAATGGTACAGCTACTTTGGAAGACAGTTTGGTAGTCTCTTGCAAAACTAAACGTACTCTTACTATATGATCCAGCAACTGCACTCCTTGGTATTTACTCAAAGTTGAAAACTTCTGTACACACAAATCCTGCACGTGGATGTCTACAGGGGCTTTATTCATAACTGCCAAAACCTAGAAGCAACCAGGATGGCCTTCAGTGGGTGAATGAATAAATCAACTATGGTACATCTAGACAATGAAATATTATTCAGCACTAAGAAGAAATGAACCATTAAAACATGAACAGACATGGAGGAACCTTCAATGCACGTTACTAAATGAATGAAACCAATTTGAAAAGGCTACATACTGTATGATTTCAACTACATAACATTCTGGAAATGGCAAAACTGTGGAAACAATAGGTCAATGGTTGACAGGGGTTGGAAGGAGGGAGGGATGAATAGGCAGAACGCAGAAGATTTTTAGGGCAGTGAAACTATTCTGTGTGACACTATAATGGTGGATACACGTCATTATATATTTGTCAAAACTCATAGAATGTACAACACCAACAGTAAACTCTAATGTAAACTATGGACTTAATGTGATCATTACGGACTTAAAATAAGTTCATCAGTTATAAAATAACGTACCACGCTGTTGTTGCAAGATGTTGATAGTGAAGGAGGCTGTGCAGTATAGAGGCAGGGGTTACATAGGTACTTCTAGTAGTTTCTGCTTAACTTTGCCATGAACCTAAAACTGCTCTAAAAAATAAAGCTTATTTAAAAGGAAACAAAGGATACATTTGGAGATTTGGGATATTTACTGCATATTTTATGATATTTTGGAATTGTTAATTATTTTAGATTTGGCAATACTGTGGTGGTTGTTTGTAAATCTAAAAGTCATTCCTTAATTGGGAAGTATAATATTTCTCTGTTAGTAACACTGTAAAATGCTCTGAAAGTTCCCGTCATACTTTATCTGAGTATCTTTTACTTGTTTAATGGTCAAAGCATCTTTGCACATGCATATATAAGGAAATGCATATCTTCATGTGTTAGTATTGTTTGAGGTGGGCATTTAGATCATTTTAAATAAGATGGAAAAGGTATTGCTGATAGTCTGCTGCACAAACAAGGAGGTGAAAATGGCAGAAAATGCAGACTTAAATAGTACACTTAATAATGTCTTCATTTGTTTTTAAATATGCATTTATTTTCCTGAGGATTCTTTTCACATTTCACATGTTTCAGGTTTCATCGTTTTCACGGAAGATAAATATTTACTTCAGTTCTCTGCTGTGATACATATTAAAACTGTGTATATTCATCCTTTGAAGAATGTATATCCATTTTGTAGGAGGAATAAGTTACTCTGCTTCCATGAATATCTGAACATTGCAATGCCTAATCATAACGTGCCATGTATTTGTCAAAATCAGAAGGCTTCTTGAGGAGTCAAATGTATATGAAAATTTCTGTGTATGTGGAGGAGTTCATGTTCTCCCTCCCTTCCCTGGCTATGGAAGACACTGTACAAGGTTTTAGAATGTTCTCCTGGCAGATGTCATTATTTGTTTCTGCTCCTGTTAATGTCCAGCCTAAAACAATAACTCATCATCTGCATTGTTGCTTAGATATCTATTTTTCCTATCTGAAAGAAAGATGTTTTCTTCTTTTTATGGTAATGTTTATTAAAAAACTAAGGTCAGGATGAGGCTCTGTAATTTGCTGCAGCTGTCATATGCTGTCATAGCCATACAATTTGTAAGTCCCGTGACTGGTGTTTAGCCGTGATAAAACCCAGTTTTGAAAAATAAGGATATTGAACTCTAACTTTTAACTAGGCTTCAGTGTCCAGGGCCCTAATATACTTATCATCTGAAAACGCATTTTCTCACGTTAAGGTTCCCTAACCTCAAACAGTAGGTGAGAGAAAAACCAAAGCTTGGTGTTTGTGTCAACCCGTCTCTTTGTCATGAAACATCTAGTCCAGTATAGGGAACTAAAAGTATTAGCCAATCCAAGCTAAAGTATTAAAATTATAAGTCTCAGTTATTTTCTCATTACAATAGTTTAAATATCTAGTTTGAAACTGGAATATTAAAAACCGTCAACTAACTGGTAGGATATAAACAAGGAGGATCTATTTGAAAGTTAGGAACTTTCTCTATTAAGTGGAATTAAAATTCTGTTATTGAAACTT